>NW_024426663.1:64384312-64800781 GCF_017311325.1 Ursus maritimus
ACTCTCCCCTTTCATTCATAATTTTATTAATTTGGGTCCTTTCTCTATTCTTTTGAATAAGTCTGGCCAGTGGCTTATCGATCTTATTTATTCTTTCAAAGAACCAGCTTCTAGTTCTGTTGATCTGCTCTACTGTGCTCCTGGTTTCTGATTCATTGATCTCTGCTCTAATCTTGATCAACTGCCTTTTTGTGCATGGGTTAGGCCTGTTCTTCTGGTCCAGCTCCAGCTTCTTGAGGTGAGAATATAAAAATTGCATTTTAGATTTTTCTATTCTTTTGAGTGAGGCTTGGATGACTATGTATTTTCCGCTTAGGACTGCCTTTGCAGTGTCCCATAGGTTTGGGACCAATGTGTTTTCATTCTCATTGGTCTCCAAAAATTGTTTAATCTGATTTCTAATTTCCTGGTTTACCCAATCATTCTTCAGCAGGATGGTTCTTAGTTTCCAAGTGTTTGAGTTTCTTCCAAATTTTTCCTTGTGATTGAGTTCCAGTTTCAAAGCAGTGTGGTCTGAGAATATGCAGGGGATAATTTCAGTCTTTTGGTATCGGTTGAGACTTGTTTTGTGACCCAGTATATGGTCTATTCTGGAGAAAGTTCCATGTGCATTTGAAAAGAATGAGTATTCTGTTGTTCTGGGGTGTAGTGTTCTGTATATATCTATGAGGTCCATCTGGTCTAGTATGTCATTCCAAGCTCTTGTTTCTTTATTGATTTTCTGCTTAAGTGATCTATTGCTGAGAGTGGAGTGTTGAAGTCCCCTACTATTAACGTATTGTTATCTATATGTCTCTTTATTCTGGTTAAGAGTTGGCTTGTGTATCTTGCTGCTCCCCTGTTGGGGGGGTAGATATTTATAATTGTCATATCCACTTGTTGGATACATCCTTTAAGAATAATATAGTGTCCTTCTGTATCTTTAACTACAGTCTTCAGTTTAAAATCCAATCTGTCTGATATGAGAATTGCTACCCCAGCTTTCTTTTGAGGTCCATTGGCATGAAAAATGGTTTTGCATCCCTTCACTTTCAGTCTGGATGTAACTTTAGGTTCAAGATGAGTCTCTTGTAGACAGCAAATGGATGGGTCATGTCTTTTTATCCAATCTGCCACCCTGTGTCATATCATGGGAGCATTTAGGCCATTCACATTGAGAGTGATTATTGAGAGAGATGATTTTAATGATGTCATGTTGCCTGTGAAGTGTTTGTTTCTATAGATTGTAAATTTCTGTTCTGTATCACTCTTGGGGACTTTTTACCTTTATAGAACCCCCCCTTAATATCTCATGTAGGGCTGGTTTGGTTGTCATGAATTCCTTCAGTTTCTGCCGATCCTGGAAAGTCCTTATCTCTCCATCAATTCTGAATGACAGCCTTGCAGGATAAAGGATCCTTGGCTGCATGTTCTTCTCAGATAGAGCTTTGAAAATACCCTGCCAAACCTTCCTGGCCTGCCGGGTCTCTGTAGGCAGGTGTGACATAATTCTGATATTTTTCCCTCTGTACGTAAGGATTTTCTTCCCCCTGGCCGCTTTCAATACTGTATCCTTGGATCTAATATTTGCGAATTGCACTATGACATGACATGGTGTAGGTCTATTGTCATTAACCTTGGGAGGGATCCTCTCTGCCTCTTGGACACGAATGCTTGTTTCCTTTGCCAGATTAGGGAAGTTCTCAGCTACAATTTGTTCAACTATCTCTTCTAGACCTCTCTCTTTCTCCACCCCCTTGGGGATGCCAATGATTCTGACATTGGAACATTTCATTGAGTCAGTAATCTCCCGTAATCTACATTCTTGAGATTGGATTTTTTTGAGCCAAGTTTCTGCTTTAACTTTCTCTTCTACCATCCTATCCTCCAGTTCACTAATTCGTTCTTCTGCCCATTTACCCTGGCCGTCAGAGCATCTAGTTTTGACTGCATTTGATTCATAGCATTTTTAATTTCTGCCAGATTCGCTCTCATTTCCGCCCTTAGAGATTCTGTATTCTCGCTAATATTTTCGTTAATATTTTTTCAAGCCTACACATCATCTTGACCATTGCTACTCTGAACTCCATTTCTGACAGTTTGGTTATATCCATGTCAATCAGTTCCATGGCAGAGGCCACAGACTCATTGTCTTTTCTTTGTTGGGGGGGATTTCTCCTCCTCTTCATTCTGATGAGGAGAGGTAGCGGGGTTGCCCAGAGCCCACATTATTGACCAGGACCCAGGCAGTGTGCACTTGTTTTATAGGGACCTTAGGGATGTGGGCTTCTTGATTTTTCAGCCTGCCTTCTGGGGGAGGGGCCTGCTGCGCTGATACTCAGGCAACCCTGTTTGGGTCGAGTCTCCCTGTCCCCTGCGAGGGGGGTTGGGGATGGACACAATGTGAGCCAGTATTTCTAGGCTTTTGTTCTCTGGCGGCTTTCCCTGGCGGTTTTCTGCCTCTTCTGAGAGTCAGAGCAGCAGTGGCCGAATCCTAGCCTCTGTCTCAGAACAGAGGGATCGTGGACCGTTCTCCACTGATGTTCTGGCCACTTTAACTCTGTTACTGTTGGTGCAGCTCAACCCTGCAGCGTCCCGGGTTGTGTGCCCCACAACTGCTCTCCCAGCCCTCACCTCCAGGGCTGGCTCGTCTCTGTCCTTTGTGCTTCTAACACCGCCAGCCGCCCCCCCCCATTCCTGCAGGCGCTCCCGAGCTCCCTGTTTCAGTCTAGTTCGAGCACACGCTCCGAAGCTCTGGCCCTCAGTCTGGTGGTGAGAGTTCCCCCGGCTCACGGTCTCAGTCGGCTCTCTCGTGGGTGCCGGTCTGCAAGTCCGCCCGCTCCTCTGTGCAGGTGGCTACCACTTACCGGCGCCCGAACGCGGCTCCCTCCCCCTTCCGTTTATCTTCTGATATCTGTGCGCGGTTTTAGGGCTCCCCTCTTGGTACCTCAATACTCAGTGCTGGAGATGTTCATTTGTAGAGATCCAGATGCATCTTCCTGCGTCTCAGGCTGGTTCCGTGGATGTTTAGGCTGGTCTGGTACCTATCCAGCTCGACTCGGGGGACCGCCTGAAAAAGGGGACCCCTACTCCTCCGCCATCTTTTCTCTCCTAGTCCATTAACTTTTAAAGTAATTATTGATAGTTATGGACTTAATGCCATTTTGTTAATGATTTTCTGCCAGTTTTATAACACCTTTGTTCTTATACTCTTTTCTTGTTCTTCTTTTCTGATTTAATGATTTTCCAGAGGATGTGCTTAGATTCCTTTCAGTTTGTCTGTTGTGTATCTACTATAGATTTTGGGGATTTTTTATTTAAGGTAATTAACATACAGTAATGTTTTAGTTTCAGGTGTACAACATACTGATTTGACAATTCTATAAATTACTCAGTGCTCACCACGATAAGCATTGTCACCATACATCATTATTACAGTATTATCTATATTCCTTATGCAGTATTTTTATATCTGTGACTTATTTTAAAACAGGAAGTTTGTATCTTTTACAGTCCATGAGCATGGAATATCTTTCTATTTATTTGTGTCACCTTAATTTCATCAGTGTTTTATAGTTTTCAGAGTATAGGTCTTTTACATCGTTGGCTAAATTTATTCCTAGGTATTTTATTTTATTTGATGCAGTTGTAAATGGAATTGTTTTCTTAAATTCTTTTTCTCTTAGTCCGTTATAGTGTGTAGAATCACAACAAATTTCTGTGTATTGGGTATCCTGCAACTTCACTGAATTCATTTGTCAATTATAATGGTTATTTTGTTTTGTTTGGTATGGTTTTTGGGGTTTTCTATGTATAGTACTATGTTATCCACAAACGGGGACAGTTTCACTTCTTCCTTAACAATTTGGATGCCTTTTATTTATTTTTCCTAGTCTGATTGTTGTGGCTAGGACTTCCAGTACTATGTTGAATAAAAGTGGTGAGAGTGGACATCCTTGTCTTTTTCTTGGTTTTAGGGGGAAGAGGTCTGTTTTTCACCATCAAGTATGATGTTAGCTAGGGTTTGTCATATATGGCCTCTATTACGTTGAGGTATGTTCCCTCTTAACACACTTTGTTGAATGTTTTTATTTTGAAAGGATGTCCTATTTTGTCAAATGCTTTTTCCCCATCTATTGAGAGGGTCATTTCTTTTTTTAATGAAGATGTCTGTATTTTATTACCTCTCCAAGCTGCTTATGTACTTGAAATAAAAGATCTAGCTATATACAGCATGTCCTCCGACTATATGTGACTATAGCCATAGCAGTAGGAGGAGCAATTTCTCATTATTTCCCCTGAATAACTTTTTTCCTGGAGTTATTTACCTTTACGATTCTGGCAGTCTGAATTGTCTTGTGGCATTTGTTAATTATTTCAAGGAAACCATTAAAATAAACTAGACCAAAGAACATTTGAGAATATCCTGAAAGGAAAAGTATATATTGAATATATTAAATTTGTTTGTTGAATGGCTTAATAGGAAAAAATTTTTTCCTCTCTGTACTTTCTCTATGTTAATTGTATATATAACTATATATAATATAGGAAGCAAGAGCTGTTCTTTAGAGGGGTAAAGGGATATGAGATAGGAAAGGGAGGAAGAGAGTACTCTATTGCAGCTTTCTTTAGCCAGAATTTTTTCATAGCACTTTGTTTTTGCTTTCCCTTTTTTAAATTTTTATTTTGTTATGTTAGTCATCATACAGTACATCCCTGGTTTCTGATGTAAAGTTCGATGATTCATTAGTTGCGTGTAACACCCAGTGCACCATGCAATACATGTCCTCCTTACTACCCATCACCGGTCTATCCCATTCCCCCACCCCCTCCCCTCTGAAGCCCTCAGTTTGTTTCCCAGAGTCCACAGTCTCTCATGGTTCATTCCCCCTTCTGATTACCCCCCCTTCATTCTTCCCTTCCTTCTCCTACCGATTTTCCTATTATGTTTCTTAAATGAGTGAAACCATATGATAATTGTCTTTCTCTGCTTGACTTATTTCACTTAGCATAATCTGAGAGGATCATTTTTATCCTTTTTCTTGTTAATGTGTGATGTATCACATTGATTCGATTTGTAGATATTGACTCACCCTTGAATGCCTGGAATAAATCCCACTTGATTGTGGTAATTATTTTAATATATTGTTGATTTTGGTTTGTTAGTATTTTATTGAGGATTTTTGCATCTGTGCTCATATGCAATACGGGCCTGAAGTTTTTTTGTTTTGTTGTTGTTGTTTTAGCATCTTTATGTGTATTTGGTATCGGGGTAATGCTGGCCTCGTAGAATGAATTGGGAAGCTTTCCTTCCTATTTTGGGGGATAGTTTGAGGAGAATGGTTAATAAGTTTTCCTTAAGTGTTGGTAGACTCTGTGAGGTCAGCTGGCTCTAGAGTTTTGTTTATTGCAAATCGATGACTGATTCAGTTTCGTTACTAGTAATCAGTCTTAAAATTTTCTATTGCTTCTTGATTCAGTTTTGGCAGATTACCTATTTGTAGGAGTTCATTCATTTCTTCTAGGTGTCTAGTTGGCATAAAATTTTTCACAGTATCTCTTACAATTCTTTTTATGTCTATGGTAACAGTTATTTCTTCATCTCTGATTTTGAGTTTTCTTGATGAGTCTCACTAAAAACATCAATTTTATTATCTTTACAAAGAAGTAGCTCTTGTTTTTACTGATTTGTTTTGCTTTGTCTTGTTTTTGTTTCTGTTTTATTTCTGCTCTTGTCTTTATTTCCTTTCCTCTCCTAGCTTTGGGCTTTGTTTATGTTTCTTTATGTCCTTTAGGTGTGAGGTTAGGTTGTGTATTTGAGATTTTCCTTGTTTCTTCAGGTAGGCCTATGTCATTATAAACTTGCCTCTTAGAACTGATTTTGCCACATCCCAGAGATTTTGGAATGTGTGTTTCCAGGTTAATTTATGTGCATGTATTTTTTGACTTCCTCTTTGATTTCTTGGTTAACCCATTCACTGTTTAATAGCATGTTGTTTAGTCTCCACGTGTTTGTGTTTTCTTTAGATTTTTTTCTTGTAATTGATTTCTAATTTCATATCATTTCGGTCAGAAAAGATGATTGATAGGATTTCAGTTTTCTTAAATTATTGAGAATTGTTTTGTGGAGTAACATGTGATCTCTTCCAGAGAATGTTCCATGTGCACTTCAAAAGAATGGGTATTCTGCTGATTTGGGATGGAATGCTTTGTATTTATCTGTTAGGTCCATCTGGTCTAATGTGTTGTTCAAAGCGACTGTTTCCTTCTTGACTTTCTGTCTGGATTATGTATCCATTGATATAAGTGTAAGCATAGGTATTTACACTTGTTATATCCTCTGGTTGGATTGATCCCTTTATCATTATGTAGTGTCCTTCTATGTCTCTTGCAGTAGTCTTTGTTTTAAAGTCTATTGTCTGATACCAGTATTACGCCAGCTTTTTTTTTTTTCCACTTAAATTTGTATGGTATATGTTTTCCATTCCCTTTTTGGTAGTCTATATGTGTCCTTAGGTCTGGAGTGAGTCTCTTGTAGGCAGCATATGGAGGAGTCTTGCCCTTTTTATCCATGCAGTCACTCTGTCTTTTGATTGGATCATTTAGTTCATTACATTTAAAGTAATCAGTGATCTGTAGTTACTGCCATTCTGTTACTTGTTTTCTGGTTGTTTTTGTAGTTGTTCTCTGTTTTCTTCATTTGCTTTCTTCCCTTGTGATTTGGTGGCTTCCATTAGTGTTAGGCATTGCTTCCTTTCTCCATTGTGTGTGTGTGTGTGTGTGTGTGTGTGTGTGTCTGTCTGTCTGTCTGTGTGTGTATATGTGTATCTATTACAGGTTTTTGATTTGTGGTTAATATTGGGTTCATATATAACATCCGTGTGTATGACAATCTATAATGAGGGTCACATAAGTTCAAACAAATTCTAAAAACACTAAATTTTTATTCACTCTCCAAGTTTTACATATATAACATATTTTATATTTTTTATTTTGTGTATCCCTTGACTAATTTTTGTAGATATAATCGATTTGACTCCTTTTGTGTTTTAACCTTCATACTATGTTTAAGAAGTGATTAATCTACTAATTTTGAAATATGTTTGCTTTTACCGATTAAACTTTTTTCCTTTTCTAATTTTCTTCTAGTTATGGTCTTTGCCTTGAAAGAATTCCCTTTAACCTTTTTTTTTTTTTTTTTTTTTTTTTTTTTTTTGGTAAGGCTGGTTTAGTGCTGATAAACTCCTTTATTGCCTTTTCTTTATCAAGGAAATTATTTATCTCTCCTTCTATTCTGGATGATAAACTTGCTAGGTAGAGTATCCTTGGTTGTAGGTTGTTTCATGTTACATTTCTTTGGAATATGTCACACCATTCATTTCTGGCTTGCAGAGTTTCCGCTGACAAATCAGCTATAGCTTAATGGGGTTTCTTGTATGTATATATGTAACTGTCTTCTTTTCTCGTGCTGCTTTTAAAATTCTCTGTTGTTACATTTTGCCATCTTAGTTATTATGTGTCTATGTATCTCCTTGTATTCATCTTGCTAGGGGTTCTCTGTGATTCCTATGTCTGTATGTCTGTTTCCTTACCCAGACTGGGTAAGTTTTCAGCTGTTAATTCTTCAAATAAGTTTTCTG
The DNA here is from genome assembly GCF_017311325.1 of Ursus maritimus. NCBI lineage: Eukaryota > Metazoa > Chordata > Mammalia > Carnivora > Ursidae > Ursus > Ursus maritimus. The sequence continues at coordinate 64,391,932 of NW_024426663.1, forward strand.
CCCCCTTTCCTTTCTCTTTTCTCCTTGTGGAATCGCTATGTGCAAATATTGTACACTTGACGCTGATGCTGAGCTCCCTTAATGTATTCTCATTTATTCTTTCTTCTTTTTGCTCTTCAGCCTGGTTGCTTTTCATTACCCTGTCTTCCAGATTGCTGTTCTGTCTGTATTTTCTAATCTGTTGATACCGTGTAGTGTATTTTTAAGTTTAGTAGTTGAATTCTTCCACTCTGATAAAGGTTTTTGCTTTGTGGTAACCATAAGTCTTCTATAAAACAACATTTTAACAGTCTATTTTAAAATGACAATAACTTAAATTTGAATGCATTCTAAGGCTCTACATTTTTATTCTTTCCCTGCCCCTATGTTTTATGTTTCTGATGTCAGTTTACATTGTTTTATCTTGTGTATCCATTAACTTAGTGTAGTTAGTTATTTTTACTAAATTTGTCTTTTAAGCTTATACTAGTTTTACAAGTCATTAGCCCATAACATTTACACCATTAGATTATTTACATTTTAATATAAATATTTAGCTTTACCAATAAAATTTATGATATGTTTCCCTGTTACTAATTAGCATTCTTTTGTTTCAGCTTAAACAAATTCCTGTAGCATTTCTTGTAAGTCTGGTCTAGTGGTGATAAACTTTTTAAGCTTTTGCTTGTCTGTAAAGTTCTTTGTCTGTCCTTAAATTCTGAAGGACAACTTTTCCAGGTAGAATATTTTGGTCAACTGTTTTTGTTTTGTTTTGTTTTGTTTTCAGTTCAGACTTTTGAATATATTATGCCACTTCCTTCTAGCCTGCAAATATTCTGCTTAAAATGTGCATATAGTCTTTGTGAATTCCATGTATGTAACAAGTTGTTTTTCTCTTGCTGGTTTTAAGATTATTTCCTTGTCTTTAACTTTTAATACTTGAATTACAGTGTGTCTTGCTGTGCGTCTCTTTGGGTTCATCTTATTTGGGACTTTCTGGACTTCTTGGGTCTGAAGGTCTGTTGCCTTCTCCAGTTTAGAGAAATTTTCAGCCATTATTTTCTTCAGTTAAGTTGTGTTCGTTTTTTTTTTTTTAATCTCTGTCTTTTCTTGTGTTTTCCTTTTTCATTACATTTTTGTAATGCCTGATTGCATTAAGTTGATAGACTACTAGGCAATAGAAACCAGCCCACAGGAGATTCAGAAGATGAAGCTACCAGATATGATCTTTAAAATAATAGAAATTAATATTTTGTAGGAACTAAAAGAAAAAATGGAGAATTTGAGTGAAGAGTGGAAATGATAAAAATACTAATGTGGAAATTCTAGAACTGAAAAAGAAAATGTCCAAAACTCAGTAGACGATTTCAGTAGCAGAGGAGGCACAGGTGAGGAGAGAATTAGAAAATTGAGTGTCAACTGGAAGAAAATGACCAGACTAAAAATTAAGCAAAAAGGACAGAATAGAGAAGAGAGCACAGAACCCAGTGAAAATGTCCAGTGTGTATACTCCAAGAATAGAGGTCCTACAGAATTTAGAAGCAACCTATTCTAAGCACATCATAGTACAGCTGCTGAAATCCAAAGGCAAAGAGAAATTCTTGAAAGTGATTAGAGATAAAGTGTGTCTGACCTGTCTTCAAAGAAGCAACAATAAGACCAACAATTGGCTTATCAATAGAAATAATAGGCACCTGGGTGGCTCAGTCCAACTCTTGATTTCAGCTGAGGTCATGATATCAGATTTGTGAGACCGAGCCTTGTGACAGGCTCTGCCCTGGGCGTGGAGCCTGCGGAAGGATTCTCCTGCTTTGTCCCTCCCCCGGCCAGTGTGCATACATTGTGTGCTCGCTCTCTCTAAAAAAAGAAAAGAAAAAATAGAAATGATAGAAGCCAGAGGATGTTGGCATGTTATCCTAAAAGTGTTGAAAGAAAAACAGATGTGAAACTGGAATTCTATAACCAGGGAAAGCATTCTTCAAAAATTAAGTATGAAATAAATTTTCAAAAAAAAAAGAAAAAGAAAAAACCAAGGAATAGGAATGTTTATCACCAGAAGATCCACAATAAAGGACAGTAGAGAGCATTTTTTCAGGGTAAAAAAGAAAAATAATCCCTGAAGGAAGCTCAAAAATACAGAAAAGAATAAAGAGCAATAAAATGGGTAATTCAGAGGTAAATATAAATGAATGTTGATTTTATAAACAAAACCAATAATGTATACTGAGATTTAGAATATGTAGAATTTCTCTTTTAAAAAGGAAAAAAAAAAGCATACATGGTAGAAGGATGTTGACCAGTTAAAGTACCATTAGGTCAATAAATTTAAGGATGGTCTTTTCCACAAATGGTATCAGGACAGCTGGTTATCTATTTTGAGGAGAGGAAACATGAAACCTTTATGTCATGCCATTTACACACATATAAAATGATTCCATATGTTTTGTCAATCTCAAATGCAAAAACAACAACAAAAATTTAAAAGTCAACACAGAATGTCTTCAAGAACTTGGGGTAAAGATTTTTTTTTTTTTTTTTTTGTAAATGGGACACAAATGGCACTAACCATAAAGGAAGAGAGCAGTAACCATCTCTCTGTTACAGTTTAAACTTCTGTTGATTGAAATATACCATGGAGGGTGTGAAAAGACAAGTATGATATATCTGTAACATGTACTACTTGAAGTATATAATTTCTAAAAATCATTTGAAATGGGAAAATAGGAGACTTAGTACTTCATAAAGAAAGATATGAAAATGGCAAATACATGAAAAGTTGCTCCAATTCTTTTTCTTAAAAAATTTTATTTATGTATTTTAAGTGGATTCCACACCCCATGTGGGGTTTGAACTCAGGACCCTGATGTTAAGAGTCACATGCTCTATTGACTGAGCCAGCCAGGCAGCCCTCAAATTTATGTTTAAAGTCAGAGTAAAAGTAAATTAAAACCACAATAAAATTAAATATTTTAAAGGCTTATATCAAGTGTTGGCAAGGATACAGAATTACTTACCATGGGAAGCAGAAATAACATGTACTAATGGTGGGAGGGTGTATGACCACTGGGAACACATTTTGACAATACCTACTACAGTTGAGCCTATGCATACATTATGACCCAGCGGCTCCACGCTTAGGTGTATTTCCAACAGCATTGCTACGTATGTGTATGAAAATAACCGTACGTGACATCCACAGCTGCATTATCCATTATAGTTAAAACACCAATAGCCCAACTGTCCAGTCCAGAAGAAAAGACAAATAAATTTGGGTTCATTCAGACAACAGAGCACTATACAGAAAGGCAGGTGAACAAATACTTCTGTATACACATCACAAATGATTTATGCAAATAGAGTGTTGAAGAAAAGTGAGAAAAGCATGCATATTGTGCGATTGCATATATATGAAGTCCAACAACAGGCAGAACTCCCTGCGGTATTAGAATGCAGGATAGTGGTTACATCTGGGCAGGAGGTAGAGGACTGGGATTTCAAGGAGGCCTACAGGGTGCTGGGAGGGGCAGCTTTAATTTGGTGATCATAGCAGGGGTCATGTGAGTGCGTCCACATGGTGATAATTCATCAGTTCATTTGTTATTTCTTTACGTTCCTCTATGTATAGGTCAACAAATTCCAACACGGGATGTGGCAAAATAAACAGATACCTTATTTTCACATTTAAGTGAAGAAATTCTTAATTTTCTTTGCTTTTTAAAGGTTGTAGAAGTGTTTTCAACTTTGTACAATTGGAGAAAAATATTTCCCAGTAGTTAAGTACACAAATCCTATAGGTTTTTTCCTGAAAAATCTGGGAAAATCAATATTTATAGCAATTAACTTAGCACTGTAGAGGATCCGTATAGATCAAGTGTTGAGAGTTTTCTTAAAGGTAGATGTGTTCACTTAGGTTCTGTATTGCTTTCATAAAAATGTTCTCTGATAGTAGTTGATTTTTGAACCATCTTTCTAATATTTATGTTTTTGCTTCATGAGCTTTGTTTTGATGTGTATCTTTTATTTATATTTGAATTTCTTCATACTTGTTTTTTTTTTTCATCTCTCTCCAGTCTGTTCATTATTTGAATATTAAAAATACCTTGCTAGGTTTGTTTCACCATAAGCTCATAACAAGGCTGTGGTTACTCCAATTAATAGTTTACTGTCAGAGGCTGCCTTTTTCAGATAAATATTGCTGTCATAACTGAAACTGTTTTTGCAGAAAAAGCAAGTACATAAATATATGAATGATATCTTTTTTATTAAATAATTGATATGCAATATTGTATTTCAGGTGTACAACAGCGATTCAGTATTTTTTTTAAGATTTTATTTAACTGAGAGAGAAACAGAGAGTATGAGTGGGGGGAGGGGCAGAGGGAGAGGGACAAGCAGACTGCCTGCTGAGTGGGGAGCCCAACATGGGGCTTGATCCCAGGACCTAGAGATCATGACCTGAGCCAAAGTCAGATGCCTAAATGACTGAGCCACTCAGGCGCCCCATGAATCAGTACTTCTATACATTATGAAATGGTCACCACAGTAAGTCTAATTACCATCTCTTACCATTTGAAGTTGTTACAATATTATGGATTATATTCTTTGTACTATATTTTTTACCTCCATTTTTAAAAAGTCTGTAACCGGAAGATGGTTCCTCTTAATCCAGTTCACCTATTTCATTCATACCCCCACCCCTTCCCTCTGGCACCCATCACTTTGTCTTCTCTACCTACAAGTCTCCTTGTGTTTTGTTATGTTTCGTTTTTTCGATTCTAACTGAACTACTGCAGTGTTTATTTTTCTCTGCCTGGCTGATTTAACTTAGCAAAATATCCTCTGTGTCCTTCCATGTTGTTACAAATGGCAAGATCACATTCTTTTTTATGGCTGAGTAATATTGCATTGGGTGTGTGTGTGTGTGTGTGTGTGTGTGTGTGTGTGTGTGTGTGTTTATGTGCGGGTATATATATACATACCTCTTCTCTATTCATTCATGTGTCAGTGGACATTAGGTTGCTTATATATCTTGGCTTTTGTAAATAATGCTGTGATGAACATAGGGGTGCATATGTCTTTTTAAATGAGTGTTTTCATTTTCTTCAGGTAAATACCTAGAAGTGGAACTGATGGGTTGTTTAGTATTTCTCTTTTTAATTTTTTTAAAAAATCTCCATGTTTTCCTTAGCGGCTGTACCAATTTACATTCCTACCAATAGTGCATGATGGTTCCCTTTACCCCACATCCTTACCAACACTTGTTATTTCTTGTCTTTTTGATACTAGCCATTCTGACAGATGTGAGGTGATACTTCACTGTGGTTTTGATTTGCATTTCCCTGATGACGAGTGATGTTGAGCATCTTTTCATGTGCCTGTTGGCCATCTGCATGTCTTTTTGGAGAAATGTCTATTTAGGTCTCTGCCCATTTTTTAAATTGGATTTTTTTTTTGATACTGAGTTGTGGGAGTTCTTTATCAATTCGGATGTTAATTCCTTATCACGTTTATCATTTGTGATTATCTTCTCCCATTCAGTATGTTACCTTCTTGTTTTGTTGGTTTCCCATGATGTGCAAAAGCTTTCTATTTTGATGTAGTCCCATTTGTTTATTTTTGCACAGTCCCATTTGTTGCTGTCCTTGTCTAAGGAAACAGGTCCAAAAACAATCTTGCTAAGATCAGTGTCAGAGAGCTTACTGCCTGTGTTCTTTTCTGAACATGGGTTTTACGGTTTCAGTTCTTATATATTTAAGCCCTTACTCCATTTTGAGTTTATTTTTGCATATGGTGTAGGAAGGTAGTATACTTTTATTCTTGGCGTGTAGCTGTCCAATTTTCCTAGCACCAGTTTTTGATGAGATGGTCTCTTCTCCATTGTATATTTTAGCCTCCTCGCTGTAGATTAATTGACCACATAAGTGTAGGTTTATTTCTCTATTCTGTTCCATCAATCAGTGTGCCTCTTTCCATGCCACTAGCGTACTGTTTTGATTATTGTAATTTTGTAGTATTGTTTGAAATCCATGAACATGATACCTCCAACTTTTTCTTTCTGAAGATAGCTTCGGCTCTTTGGAGTCTTCTGTGGTTCTCTATAGATTTTGGAGTTTGTTCTGGTTCTGTAAAAAACGAAACAAAAAACCCCCAAACAAACAAACAAAAAACCTGCCATGGATACTGTGATAGGGATTGCATTTGATCTGTATATGTTTTGGGTAATATGGACGTTTAAACAGTGTTCTTGCACTCCATGAGTATGGCAGATATTTCATTTGTGTCTGTGTCTTCTTCAGTTTCTCTCTTCAATGTGTACCGGTCATTCACCTTCCTGGTTAAATTTATTCCTAGGGTTTTGTTTTGTTTTATCAAATTGCAAGTGGAATGGTTTTCTTAATTTCTTTTTGATAGTTCACATGTACTTCAAGTGTATAGAAATGCAACATATTTCTGTGTATTAAATTTTGTACCCTGAAACTTTACAGGACTCATTTATCTAATAGTTTTTGGATGGTGGCTTTAGGGTTTTCTACATGTAGTATTCTGTCATTTGTAACTGGTGCTGGTTTTTGCTTCTTCCTTTTCAACTTGGATGCCCTTGTTTCTTGTCTAGTTGCTGTGGCTAGAACTTTCAATAATACATTGAATAAAAGTGACAAGAGTGGGCATTCTTATTTCTAATCTTAAAGGGAAAGTTTTCAGCTTTATATCGAGATGATGTTAGCTATAGATTTAACACACATGGCCTTCACTATGTTGGGGTACATTCCCTCCTTACCCACTATATTAAGAGTGTAATTAAAAATGGATGTTAACTTTTGTTAAAATCATTTTTCTGCATTTATTGAGATGATCCTAAGATTTTTATCCTTCACTTTGTTAATGTGGTGCATCAAGTTGATTAATTTTTTAAGATTTTATTTATTTATTAGCACGAGAGAGAGCAAGCACAAGTGGGGGAAATGCAGAGGGAGAGGGAGAAGCAGACTCCCTGCTGAGCAGGGAGCCTGACACAGGGCTCTATCCTGGGATCCCAGGATCATGACCTGAGCCAAAGGCAGACACTTAACGGACTGAGCCACCCAGGCGCCCATGTCTACAGTATTTAAGAAGAGTTATGACAACAGTATCTCATCAAGGAAAGAATATAAAGAACTAAAATTATAAAACTCTAATGTGTTGTTCATATTCTCTACCATACTGTTTTCTTTTATATCCTCCTAACTCCTTATCTTGGATTGTGCTTTACATAAGTGGGCACATATGAAAGAGAATTACTAAATGGAATGTCTAAAGAAGTTACATTGTTTGAGATCTTTGTTTCGTAGTGTAGGCATTAGTGCTATGAACTTCCCTCTTAGAGCTGCTTTTGGTGCATTCCATAAGCCTTTGTATGTTGTGTTTCCGTTTTCATTTGTCTCAAGATAGTTTCTACTTCCTCCTTTAATTTCCTCTTCCTGCTCTTTCCTTCTTTGTGTGGATGATCTCTATCCAGTGTTGAGAGTTGGGTATGAAAGTCCCAATTACTGTATAAGTTTATTTCTCTTTAAGCTTTTAGTTTTTGCTTCGTATATTTAGGTGTTCTGATATTGGATGCATAAATATTTAAATTTGTTATATCTTCTCAGTAGATTGATCCATTTATCATTATATAATGCCATTTGTCTCTTATTGTTAGTCTTTCTTTAAAGTCTATTTTCTCTGATACAAGTAGAGCTTCCCTGCTTTCTTGTTTTTGTTTACCATTTGTTGGAAATACCTTTTCTCATCCCCTTATTCTAAGTCTGTGTCTCTTTAAGGCTATAGTGAGTCTCTTACTTGTAGGCAACGTATCATTGGATCTTGTTTTTTCCCCATAGAGACATTCTTTGTTTTAGAGAATTTAATCCATTTACATTTAAAGTAATTATTGATAGGTAAGGACTTATTGCCATTTTGTCAATTTTCTGGGTGCTTTGAAGGTCCATTGCCCATTGTTTCATATCCTCTCTTGTGTTTTAATGTCTTTGGTATCAGTATGCTTTGAACTGTTTGTAATATTGTTTTTTTGTAATTATTATAGGTATTTCTTTTGAAGTTACCATGAAGCTTACATAAAATATCTGAAAATTGTATTTTAAACTAAAAATTAACTCAAATAGCATTCTTAAACTTTATACTTTGCTCACCCCCATTTTAAGTTATTCGCGTTATAGTTTGCATATTTTTAAATATTTTTGTATCTAGTAACAGAATAGTGCAGATATGGTTATTTTTACTATGTTTTAAAAATTTTAAACTAGAAGTATATGTGCATTATGTACCAACATTCCATATTGCTGAATCTTTCACTATATATTTACTAGTGCCAGTGAATTTTATGCTACCTTCTTATGTTTTTATGATGTTAATTGGCTTCGTTCTCTTTCCACTCAACTCCCATTAGCATTTCTTTTAAGGCAGGTGTAGATGAACTCCCTCAGCTTTTGTTGACTCATTAAAGTCTTCCTCTCTCCTCTATTTTTGAAGAAAAGCTTTCCCGGGTATAGAATCCTTGGTTGAGGTTTTTTGTTTTTTTCCCAGTATTTTAAATATATCATCCCATTGTCACCTGCCTGGAACATTACTGTTGAGAAATGGATAGTCTTTGGGGGGTTCCCTTCCAAGTAACGTTCCTCTTCTCTCTTGCTAGCTTCAAAATTATTTATCTCTGACTTTTCACAGTTTAACGATAACAGATATCTGTGCATCCCTATTCAGGCTAAACTACTTTGGGTTCTTTGGCTCTTATGTATCTGGATTTCTTTTTCTCTCCCCAGGTTTTGGGAAGTTTTAGGCCATTTTTTTTTTATTTAAATATACTTTGTCACTTAATCTCTTTTCCTTCTAGAATTCCCATGATGGTGGCTAGTATTTCTTTTGATTGTGTCTCATTAATAGTAGGCTTTGTTCATTCATTTACATTCTTTTTTTTTTTTTTTTTCCTGACTGTAGAATTTCAAATGTTCTTTATTTCAATCATAGACTATTTCTTCTGCATGGTCAAATCTACTTTTGAAGCTCTTTTTTGAATTCTTCAATTCAGTTGTTATGCTGTTCACCTCTAGGAATTCTATTTGGTTTTTTGTTGTTGTTGATGGTCTCTCTTTCTTAGTGGAAATTCTCATTTTGTGCATGCATTACTTTTCAAATTTCTTTGTTCTTGTAGTTCACTAAACATTTTTAAAAGGATTATTCTGGAAAACTAGAGTGGGAGCAAAAAAAAAAAAGGATAATTCAGAATTTTTGTCTGATAATTGATCTCGATTTCTTTAGAGTCAGTTATTGGAGCTTCAGGTTTTCTTTGGTGCTTCCTGTTATCATATTTTTAATGATCCTGAATACCTTATGTTAGTATTTGCACATTCAAGTAAGTGGTTCCTTTTCCATATTTCACAGGTTTGTGTAGGCCTAGACAGTTCTTCATCAGTAAGCTCAATATGGCTTTCTGGAAATATCTGCTAGGAGTATCCTTGGGGTGGTGGGGCTTGCTCTCAGGGTCTAATTTGGGTTGAGGCACCTGCCCAAGCTCTGAGGCTGGGGGGTGGGGAGGTGGGGTGTGGCTGTCTGAGAATAGTTGGATTAAACTGCTGGTTTGATTCCTTGCCCAAGTGAAGTTGTAGGATGGGCTCCACAAGTTTCCTGGGTTCTCTGGTCAGGCATACTAGGCAGTTGGGACTGGGTACCGTACTCAGCAGCTGGTGACACTATGAATAGCTTCCATGCCCTGGCAGGACAGCAGGCTGGGGCCCAGGACATGCATGGCTCATTGATTGGGGACCTGAATCAGGCAACAGTATACACTGAATTTCCTGGCCAAACAAGGCCACTGGTTTTGTTCTATAAATGGGTAAAGTCATGGGCTATTGGATGGGCTATCCAGCTTCCGATGTGCTCTAGCTAACTTCTCTGGGAAGGCAGGCTGAGGCTTTATTCAGCAATAAGTGAGGCTGTGAGTTAGTTTCCCTTTCCTGGCATACTGGAAGAACCAGCTCCAAGGCTGGTAAAGCCCTGTGTTGTCTCAAGCCCAACCATTTCTCAAGTTTCCTAGCCAAACAGGGTTACCAGCCTTGCTCTGCAGACTATCAGCTCTGCCTTCCAGGTTCTGCTCATGAATTGATGGGCTACATCGCTTTCCAGGTGTTTGAGTCCAGCTTTCTGGTTTGGTTGTATTGGGAGTTTTACTTAATGGTGAGTAGGGTATGAGTTAGCTGCTCTGACTGGGTAAAACAGGGAACCCTTACACCTGGCACTGGCTTAATTTTGTGGATGATCGGCTCTGCCTGCCATACTCTCCGCACAAGCATTGGAGGCTATGAAGGTTCCAGGGGTTCCTCCCAGCCTTTCTGTTCAGATGGGGCTAGGAGTTACGCTCAGCAGAGGGCTGGGCTCTGGTTCAGTTCCCCTGCCTGGGTGGGGGTAGGCCAGGATCCAGGGATGGGGAGGCTACTGATTAGAAGACCCAAATCGGGCAGACCTGCACCATGCTGAGTTTCCCAGTCAGACTGTGCCACACACTTGGTTTGGGCAATGAGCAAACTGCTGATCGGGACCACGGCTTGGGTGCTGCAGGTAGGAAATCGGTTGGCCAAGATGGTCAAGTCCTGCACATCTGCCCACAGTTCCTGGGAATTGAGACTAGAATGAGGGGTCCCAAGAAGTAACCCATAATGCTGGGGTAGCTGGATGTCCGCAGTGGGATTTCTTTTCCCTGTAAGGAACCGGAGGCTCGGGGGGTGGGGATCTCTCAGCACAGTGCTGGGCCGGCCTTGGGGAGGGGCAACACGGGCAAGAGGGTAGCTGTGCCTCTTCCGCTTCTCATGTCTGTCTTGTCTCTGAGGTGCGGGGCTGCTTCAGCCTCACCCCCTTGTTCTGCGATTCTCTCAGTGGTACCTTGTCCATGAAGAGCTGTTAGTTGCTCTTGTTGTGAGGGAGTGAAATCAGGAACAACCTATGCTGCTATCTGGGTGACATCACTCTCTAAGATATCTTAGGACACGAAGAATGAGTCAGGAATGGTATCACAGCAGTGGTTCCCAGAAGTGTGGCCCCTGGAGCAGGAGGACTCAAAATATTAAAATATATTTTACAAGGTATGTGGTCAGTATCTTGCTTGAAGACTAGTTAGATAATAAGAACATTTCTGGCTCTGATCCTAAAAATGATATTCAAATGTAAACCTAGTTTCTGGTTTCTTAAATTTGGGAGCAGAATATTCAATGACCACAAATACATTCTTATACCAGCAGCAAAGCCCAAAGCAGCACTTAAACCTAAAATGAAAAATATGGAGTAAAGAGTGTTCCTTAAACTTAATGTTGTAAAACTGAAAGTATACCAGGGAAAAGTCTCAAGCTATTGTTCTAATTAAGTTGAATTAAAAAAATACTTACAGGATAAGCTAGGTACCCCGAAGTTCGTGAAGCACATACGTAGGGTGTTTCATAACAGAATGGTTTGGGAAGCGCCAGCCTCCACTTCAGGCCTTTCTAACTCACTCGCTCGGATGATGCTGAGTAGCTGATTGTTGCAGTTACCGCACCTATAAAAAGAAGTTTCTACTCCAGCATGTAACAGGCAACATGCATTTATCACTTGTTAGTTCCTCTTTCCTGCTGCTTTAAATTCTTAATATGTATTCATGTTAAGGATAATTTCAAATTTTCCTTTATGTGTAAACTTTTACATCTTGATACTGGTCTTGCTAATTCTGTTTCTCTAGCCTGAACTTTTTTTTCCTCCTCCAGTTAATTCTAAAAGTATAAATTTAACAGGGCCTTTCCTGCGTTCCGAATTGGTGTTTTTCTTTCTTTTTTTTTTTTTTTTTAAATGATTTTTTATTATATTATGTTAGTCACCATACAGTACATCCCCGGTTTCCGATGTAAGGCTCGATGATTCATTAGTTGTGTATAACACCCAGTGCACCATGCAATACGTGCCCTCCTTACTACCCATCACCGGTCTATCCCATTCCCCCACCCTCCTCCCCTCTGAAGTCCTCAGTTTGTTTCTCATAGTCCATAGTCTCTCATGTTTCATTCCCCCTTCTGATTACCCCCCCTTTCTTTATCCCTTTCTTCCCCTACCGATCATCCTAGTTCTTATGTTCCATAGATGAGAGAAATCATATGATAGTTGTCTTTCTCTGTTTGACTTATTTCACTTAGCATCATCTCCTCCAGTGCTGTCCATGTTGTAGCAAATGTTGAGAACTCGTTCTTTCTGATAGCTGAGTAATATTCCATTGTATATATGGACCACAACTTCTTAATCCAGTCATCTGTTGAAGGGCATCTCGGCTCCTTCCACGATTTAGCTATTGTGGACATTGCTGCTATGAACATTGGGGTGCATATGGCCCTTCTCTTCACTACGTCTGTATCTTTGGGGTAAATACCCAGTAGTGCAATGGCTGGATCATAGGGTAGCTCAATTTTTAACTTTTTAAGGGACCTCCACACTGTTTTCCAGAGTGGCTGTACCAACTTGCATTCCCACCAACAATGTAGGAGGGATCCCCTTTCTCCACATCCTCTCCAACAATTGTTGTTTCTTGCCTTGTCTATTTTTGCCATTCTAACTGGCGTAAGGTGGTATCTCAGTGTGGTTTTGATTTGAATTTCCTTGATGGCTAATGATTTTGAACATTTTTTCATGTGTCTGTTAGCCATTTGTATGTCTTCATTGGAAAAGTGTCTGTTCATATCTTCTGCCCATTTTTTGATTTGTTTATTTGTTTCTCGTGTATTGAGTTTGAGAAGTTCTTTGTAGATCTTGGATACCAGTCCTTTATCTGTAGTGTCATTTGCAAATATATTCTCCCATTCCGTGGGCTGCCTCTTAGTTTTTCTGACTGTTTCCTTGGCTGTGCAGAAACTTTTAATCTTGATGAAGTCCCATAAATTCATTTTATCTTTTGTTTCTCTTGCCTTTGGGGATGTGTCATGAAAAAGGTTGCTTTGGCCGATGTCGTAGAGGTTGCTGCCTATGTTCTCCTCTAGAATTTTGATGGATTCCTGTCTCACATCGAGGTCTTTCATCCATTTGGAGTTTATTTTTGTGTATGGTGTGAGAGAGTGGTCAAGTTTCATTCTTTTGCATGTAGCTGTCCAATTTTCCCAGCACCATTTATTGAAGAGACTGTCTTTTTCCCACCGGATGTTTTTTCCTGCTTTATCAAATATTAGTTGCCCAAAGAGCCGAGGGTCCATTTCTGGGCTCTCTATTCTGTTCCATTGGTCTATGTGTCTGTTTTTGTGCCAGTACCATGCTGTCTTTGTGATCACAGCTTTGTAGTACAGCTCGAAATCCGGCATTGTGATGCCCCCAGCTTTGTTTTTCCTTTTCAACAGTTCCTTGGAGATTCGGGGCCTTTTCTGTTTCCATACAAATTTAAGGACTATTTGTTCCAGTTCTTTGAAAAATGTCCTCGGTATTTTGATCGGGATAGCATTGAAAGTGTAGATTGCTCTGGGTAGCATGGACATTTTAACTATGTTAATTCTTCCAATCCATGAGCATGGAATATCTTTCCATCTTTTTATGTCTTCCTCAATGTCTTTCAAGAGTGATTTATAGTTTCTAGAATATAGGTCCTTTACGTCTCTGGTTAAGTTAATTCCAAGGTAACGTATGGTTTTTGGTGCTATTGTAAATGGGATGGATTCCCTAATTTCTCTTTCTTCGGTCTCGTTATTCGTGTATAGAAATGCAACTGATTTCTGAGCATTGATTTTGTATCCCGCCACGTTACTGAATTGCTCTATAACTTCTAATAGTTTGGGAGTGGCTTCTTTTGGGTTTTCCATATAGAGTATCATGTCATCTGCAAAGAGAGACATTTTGACTTCTTCTTTGCCAATTTGAATACCTTTGATCCCTTTTTGTCGTCTGATTGCTGTTGCAAGGACTTCTAGTACTATGTTGAATAATAGTGGCGAGAGTGGGCATCCTTGTCGAGTTCCTGATCTTAAGGGAAAGGCTTCCAGCTTTTCCCCATTGAGAATAATATTTGCAGTAGGCTTTTCATAGATGGCTTTTATGAGATTGAGAAATGTACCTTCTATTCCTACACTCTGAAGGGTTTTAATCAGGAAAGGATGCTGTATTTTGTCAAATGCTTTTTCGGCATCGATTGAGAGGATCATATGGTTCCTGAGTCTTTTCTTGTTGATATGATGTATCACGCTGATTGATTTGCGAATATTGAACCACGCTTGCATCCCAGGTATGAATCCCACTTGATCGTGATGGATAATCCTTTTAATGTACTGTTGGATTCTATTAGCAAGTATCTTGTTGAGGATTTTGGCGTCCATATTCATTAGGGAAATCGGTCTGTAATTCTCCTTTTTGAGGGGGTCTTTGCCTGGTTTGGGGATCAAGGTAATATTGGCCTCATAGAATGAGTTTGGTAGCTTTCCTTCTGTTTCTATTTTTTGAAATAGCTTTAGGAGAATAGGTATTATTTCTTCTTTGAATGTTTGGTAGAATTCCCCAGGAAAACCGTCCGGGCCTGGAGTTTTGTTATTTGGAAGGTTGTTTATCACTGACTCAATTTCTTCATAATTAATTGGCCTGTTTAAGGAATCAATTTCTTCCGGTTTCAATCTTGGTAGTTTATAGGTTTCCAGGAAGGATTCCATCTCTTCCAGATTGCTTAGTTTATTGGCATATAGCTGTTGATAAAAATTTCTAATAATCCTTCCAATTTCAATGGTGTTCGTCGTGACCTCTCCTTTTTCATTCATAATTTTAATAATCTGGGTCCTTTCTCTTTTCTTTTGGATAAGTCTTGCCAGTGGTCTGTCAATTTTATTGATTCTCTCAAAGAACCAGCTTCTAGTCCTGTTGATCTGCTCTACTGTACTTCTGGTTTCTGCTTGATTGATTTCAGCTCTAATTTTGGTCAACTGCTTCCTCGTGCGTGGATTAGGCCTGTCCCTCTGTTGCTGTTCCAGCTTCTTGAGGTGAGAATATAAAAACTGCATTTTAGATTTTTCTATTCTTTTGAGTGAGGCTTGGATGGCTATGTATTTCCCCCTTAGGACTGCCTTTGCAGTATCCCATAGGTTTTGGACTGTTGTATTTTCATTCTCATTGGTCTCCATAAATTGTTTAATTTGATTTTTGATTTCCTGGTTTATCGAGTCATTCCTGAGCAGGATGGTTCTTAGTCTCCAAGTGTTTGAGTTTCTTCCAAATTTTTCCTTGTGGTTGAGTTCCAATTTCAGAGCGTTGTGGTCTGAGAATATGCAGGGGATAATTTCAATCTTTTGGTATCGGTTGAGACCTGTTTTGTGTCCCAGAACATGGTCTATTCTTGAGAATGTTCCATGGGCATTAGAATAGAATGAGTATTCTTTGGTTCTGGGGTGTAGTGTTCTATATATATCTATGAGGTCCAACTCGTCGAGTATGGCATTCAAAGCCTTTGATTCTTTGCTTAGTTTTTGCCAGGGTGTTCTGTCTATTTCTGAGAGTGGAGTGTTGAGGTCCCCTACTATTAATGTATTTTTATTTATATGTCTCTTTATTCTGGTTAAGAGTTGGCTTGTGTATCTTGCTGCTCCCCTGTTGGGGGCATATATATTTATAATTGTCATATCCACTTGTTGAATACTTCCCTTAAGAATAATATAGTGCCCTTCTGCATCTCTAACTATAGTCTGTAGTTTAAAATCCAATTTATCTGATATGAGAATTGCTACCCCAGCTTTCTTTTGAGGTCCATTTGCGTGAAAGATGGTACTCCATCCCCTTACTCTCAGTCTGAATGCATCTTTGGGTTCGAAATGAGTCTCTTGTAGACAGCAAATGGATGGGTCATTTCTTTTTATCCAATCTGCAACCCTGTGGCGTTTTATGGGATGGTTCAAACCATTTACATTAAGACTGATTACTGAGAGATATGATTTTAATGTTGCCATGTTGCCAGTAAAGTCTTTGTTTGTATTGGCTGTGACTTTCTGTTCTGTATCACTCTTGGGGCCTTTTTACTTTTATAGAACCCCCCGTAATATCTCCTGTAGGGCTGGTTTCGTGGTTACAAAATTGGTTAGTGACTGGCGATTCTGAAATGTCTTTATTTCTCCATCAATTCTGAATGACAGCCTTGCTGGATAAAGGATCCTTGGCTGCATGTTTTTCTCTGAAAGAGCTTTAAATATGCTCCCCCAACCCTTTCTCTCATTCCAGGTCTGTGTAGACAGGTCTGACGTAATTCTGATGCTTTTGCCTTGGTACGTGAGAAATTTCTTTGCCCTGGCCGCTTTCAATACTGTATCCTTGCATCTAATATTTGCGAATTGCACTATGACGTGACGTGGCGTAGGTTTGTCGTGGTTGAGCTTGGGAGGGGTCCTCTCTGCCTCTTGGACACGAATGTTTGTTTCCCTTGCTAGATTAGGGAAGTTTTCAGCTACAATTTGTTCAAATATCTCTTCTAGACCTCTGTTTTTCTCCACCCCCTCGGGGATGCCGATGATTCTAACATTGGATCGTTTCATTGAGTCAGTAATCTCCCGTAACCTACATTCGTGGGCGTGGATTTTTTTAAGACCATCTTCTATTTTCATTTTTTCCTCTATTAACCCATCCTCCAATTCACTAACCCGTTCCTCTGCTTCTGCGACCCTGGCCGTCAGAGCCTCTAGTTTTGCCTGCATTTGGCTCATAGAATTTTTAATTTCTGTCAGATTCGCTCTCATTTCTGTCCTTAGGGATTCTATATTCTCAGTAACCTTTTCGTTAATAGTTTTTTCAATTCTACTCATCATTTTGACCATCGTTACTCTGAATTCCATTTCTGATAATTTGGTTACATCCATATCCATTATTTCTGTGGCAGAGGCCACAGAATCACTGTCTTTTCTTTGCTGGGGGGGGCTTCTCCTTCTTGTCATTCTGATGAAGAGAGGTTGCGGGGTTTCCAGAGCCCAAATTATTGACTGGGTCCCAGGCCGTGCCCCTTGTTTTATAGGGATCTTAGGGATGTGGGCTTCTTCTTTAAAGATTTTATTTATTTATTTATGTGGCAGCCAACCAGCGAGAGAGGGAACAGAAGCAGGGGAGTGGGAGAGGAAGAAGCAGGCTCCCAGCGGAGGAGCCCGATGAGGGACTCCTTTCCGGAACGCCGGGATCACGCCCTAAGCCGAAGGCAGGCGCTCAATGACTGCGCCACCCAGGCGCCCGGGTTGTGGGCTTCTTGATTTTTCAGCCTGCCTTCTGTGTTCTGGGGGAGGGGCCTGCCGCGCCAATACTCAGGCAACCCTGTTTGGGTAGAGTCTCCGTGTCCCCTGCGAGGGGGGATGGGGATGGGCACTCTCTGAGCCGGTATTTCCAGGCTTTTGTTCTCTGGCGGCTTTCCCTGGCGGTTTGCTGTGTCTCTTCTGAGAGTCAGAGCAGCAGCGGCCAAATTTCAGCCTCTGTCACAGAACAGAGGGATTGCGGCCCGTTCTCTACTAATGTTCTGGCCACTTTAACTCTGTTTCTGTTGGTGCTGCTCAACCCTGCAGCGTCCCGGGATGTGCGCCCCACACCGGGCGCCTCTGCCTCACTTCCAGGGCCGGCGTCTCTGTCCTTTGTGTTTCTAATGCCGCCAGCCGCCAGCCGCCCCGCGCGCTCCGGGATCTCCCGGTCTCAGTCTGGATCCAGTGAGCGCACCAGGATTCCGGGGTTCCGCGAGATGCCTGGTGGCGCGCGCACCCGGCTCACGGTCTCAGTCTGCTGTTTTGTGGGTGCCGGTCCCCGAGCCCGCCCGCTCTCCTGTGCAAGTGGCTACCGCTTCCCGGCGCCCGAACACGGCTCCCTCCCCCTTCTGTTTATCTTCCGATATCTGTGCACGGTTTCATGGCTCCCCTCTTGGTACCTCAATACTCAGCGCTGGAGATGTTCATTTGTAGAGATCCAGATGCATCTTCCTGCGTCTCAGGCTGGTTCCGTGGTTGTTTAGGCTGGTCTGGTACCGATCCAGCTCGACTCGGAGGACCGGCTGAAAACGGTGTCTCCTACTCCTCCGCCATCTTAACTTCGAATTGGTGTTTTTCTATTGTACTGAAAACAATATTGTTTTCCTTTGGCAAACAAACGAAACACCCAAATGAGTATTTCATGGTCTTTTGTAAAGTACCCCCTTGCCCACCAAATCAAAACAAAAATCTCTGCCCTGAGATCATAGGCTCAGAATAGCAAATATAATAACACACTTTTATTTTTTTTAAAGAAGATACTTGTGGAGGCTAAGGGTAAATTAAACTCCCCGGTCAAAACATCTCAGGCACACAGGCCGTAACTTCTTGCCCATCGGTTCCATCTCCACAGTATCCTCTGCCCTAAGTGTTCTGAGTTCTCCGAACATGAAGTTAGCGATTCTGGTATATTTGAATTGTTACCATTGCACTTGGAAGATGTGTTTTAAGTAGCTATTCTGTAAGTATTGTTGGCAGCTAGTAGCCTTTGAGACAATTAAAGTAATAGAATATACTTCTAATAGAATATTAATAGGATTTAGCATTTAAAAAAATCACTTTACAACTTTGGGAAATAAATTGAGGTATTATTTATTTATGACATATTTACATACTTACAAAACTGTTTTTATCCAATACATCATCCTGCATAGTATCTTAAGAATGAACATCATATTCTGGGAGTAAAAATTCAAGTTCCTTAATAATTTATGCATAACCCAGCATCTTTTAGATCACAAAATACCATCAATTTGGCTTCAGAGAACACAAATACCTGTTGAGAATTTTTTGTAGTCAAGGAACAAAGTAAATTCAACATAAAGTAATAAGTTGACCCTGAGTGTATCACTAATCTGCATAATTTTTGAATACATGCTATCATACTTTCCTTAAACTTACCAGTATACTACCATTTGGTTTAAATTCAGTCATCTCGATCTTCCACCTCATTAATCCTTAAGATAAAAAGGAACAAAGAAAGGGGAAGTAATTAAGAGTCAAGGAGGAGAAAACTAGAACTGCCTGAAGCTTTCCAACGGTGGCACAGCCCTGGTGCAGGCTTAGTAGCTAGCCAAGGGTCTTGGATGGAGTCCTCGGAGTTCCTTCTGTCGCCTGAGGCTGATGTTACATTACTCTTGCTGCATTTTTCCTGTTGTCTTTCACACTGCTTACTTACAACAAAAAAGTGTACAAGCCAAGAAAACTCACTAAGTGATTCCTGGAGCACTTCAGAAGAACAAAGTATCACAGACACGACCACACCAACAGTGGTGTTAGAGACTGGTTTTCCTGAGAAGCTTGAGGGACAAAAAAAAGCAAAGAGCACCCCCCCCCCAGTCTGACTCTCCCTCAAAAATGCTAGTGTCCGTAGGAAATGAGCAGGAAGGGGTGGCTGGGTGACTGGTGAGGGGAAATGTGGCCTCGGACCGAGGGCTCGCGTATCTCATGCCAACACTCACTACAGGCCTGCCCGGCTCAAGCCGCCATGGCGCGTACAAGGTAATGAGTTACTTTTCTTGCCCCTCATACAACAAAGAAATCTAAAGATGAAAAAATAAGCATGAGGTGGGGAAAACTGAGCGTGTGGAGTCAGTCATGCTTGGATGACTTTCAGCGGTAACTGGGGGCCAAAAAAAGCATGAGAGGCCAAAACCGGATTGTGGGTTTATCTTTTCCATGTGCCCTTCCCTAACCCTCCTCGCCCACTCACACTGTTCCAAAGAGCAGAAGGTTCAGCAAATGACCAGGGGCGGGAAAATGACCTGGTTTCATAGAAGCCACAGACTACTGAACAGTTTTGAGGACTGTGGAAAAATGGTCCTCCAAGGGCATGTCCATGTTTGAAAGCAGACATTTTTTTAAGGATCTCTACAATTCTAACGGGAGAGAAGTGGCAGATCGGCACCTGCATATTCCAAGTACAGGCATCCTTCATCCCTAATTGTGATTTGTCGCCACGCCAATGCCGTGATAAAATACTGTTAGAAAAGTGTAGCTTTTTAAAAATGATAAAAGCAAGTGGTACAGAAAGGCTTCTCTTTTTTATTAATCAGATGAAGAAAACATAGAAAAGTGTTGCACAAATAGCAATGAAAGAGGGGAGAAAAGCATTCTAGCCCTATTATGCCACAGCAACTGGTTACAGGTCTCTTCTCCCCCTACATTTAATGACGAACAAGTCTGAATTTCACCATGTAATCATACGGTGCTTGGAAATGAACATATAGTCATGTAAATGATGCTTCTTGTCCTCAGGTAAAAAAGCAAAAATCAAGTAAGTACTCAAAGTGATACAGAGCAAACGTTATCTGTAGTGACGGCGCAGGATAAGAGCTTCGACACCCTTTGTAAGATTGCGCTGACTTACAGCTGAAGAACTGTATAGACGAGTAAATAAAAATTAAATTACATTTGTGTAAGAAACTATCTTCAAAAAGTTATAGGAACTTGCATATGTAGAGTCCAAAGTATAAGACAAACTGTTTCAATTTTGACTTATATAAATCCAAAAATGCTAAAATATATTATTTGGGGTTGTGGGGTGGGAGAAGCTTTCACTAAATACAAACACGATGGACTAGATAAACCAGGTCGAATATTAAACAGTTTCACAGAAAACTTCCATAAAGAGTAAAGGCAGAACGGCACCAAGTTAGAGAAGCATGTTTAAGGCAAACTAAATATTAAGTAACCTTAATTAAGAGAGACCTACAATCCCATAAATAACAAAGTAATTCCTCTGAAAAATTTCTGTACGACACTTGAGAATATATGAGTGGAAGCAGAAATAATGGCCACTGTCAGAGTTTACTTGGAAATATTGAATAGTATATAAAAATAACAAATGCTTCTGATTTAAAATACACTCAAATCACGGGCCGCTTCGTTGTCAGGCAGCAATGGAAAATAAAACCTACTACTGCAAGTTTGAGTCTAAATCTGTGAAATGCCAAAACTTATTTTGAAAAAAACCTTTCTTCTTCTTTTTTTAGATTATATGTGTACAGGTGTGTATGTACATGATAATCAAAAAAAGCAAAGAGAAACCCCCTTATTTTGGCCCACGTAAAAAGTATGCATAGAAACGCGCACCATCTCCCTGCAAGGAGGGGTCTGAGGGTCAACAGTTGAGCACACAGCTCCGCGTCAGACCTGCGATCACCTGCACACACAGAAAGCATCAAAGACTAACAAGAAAGGGAGAAATCAGGAAATAAACATGTTCTTCTATGAGCTGCATCTTCTTAAACAACAAAATAATCAAGTACATATCCTTAAGTTAAATGTCCTAGCACACGAATTTGCACCTTACAAATTTAGTATATCAAATTGTCCTATAAAAATATTTATATATTTTCTGAGAACTGCAGTACGTGAAATGACACGATCACAGCAAGGATCTGGTTTTTTTCAGCTACTGGAATGACACCGTGCCTTTCTAGGGAAGATCGAGTGCAGCCTACAGGCGGACTCTCCAGACCGCCGCACCCACTGGAGCTCCGCACTTGGGGACGGGACAAAGTCTCTGCCGCCACGCTGCAAGCGAAGAGGTCTCCGTGCCCTGGGTGAGTGTCCGTCACACGGTCCTCGGGGGCAGGCGCTGCTTGTACATGCCGGCCACGGCTTTGGCCGCGCTGTAGATCATCTGCCGGCGAGACATGCCGGTGAACGTCAGGTGCCAGTCAGTCCGCGTCACGTTCACTAGGCTCTTTTCCAGGACTTCACCCACCGTCACCAAAAGGCCTGACCACCTCAGACTGTAGTCCTGGGGCGTGAGGCTTTGAGCCTAGGGAAAAAGGAAACTGCGTGTGATTTATATTGCATTGAAAAAAATGACTGGCCCTAGCTCTCAGTGACCTCCCCAAGTCTGTCTCTGACATTTAGTACGGACGACAAGCCCCAAGAAACAGAGCTACACGGGCAGCGCTCTGACGGGGCAGGACTACGACACACACCTCCTCTGTTCAGTGTCCACAGTGAGCTCATTTTGTGGTTCACATGTCCTCTCAGTCTACGGACGCCACCTAACAGCGCTCACTGTGCAAGAGTTTAGGTTCCAGTCGAGTCCACGCTGCTTCAGGTTAAGGGGAAGAGGAGTGCTGAGAGCGGCACCTCCACCCCTAAGCCTTCCCGTCCTTTTCCACTGTCCCTCCGTGTCCTCTTCGGAGCCTTCCCGTCACCTGAAGTGCTGACATCTTGACCTATACGTTGTCTAGTTCATTAGGCGTCTGAGGTTCTAATGTCTGCTCAGTAGGTCTGATTTTTGTGATTTTTTCAGCACACATATTCTAATTAGCTAACAGTTAACAGCATGGTAGTTATTTCTAGCAAACACATTTCAACTCTGTTGAAATCCTTCTTTCTCTTTTAATATATTTGTGTCTGAACTGCGTAAATTGATGAGCTATTGCTTGAACCATCAGGCCGTTTGTGGGATAAACCAATCTTGGCCAGGCTGTTCTGTTCATAATACTGTAATTTACAATGAAAAATACACACACCTGACCCTTGAACAATGTAGAGGTTAGGGAGAGTGACCACCTGGTATAGTTGAAAATTCACAGTATAACTTCTGACTCCCCCAGAACTTAATTACTAATAGTCTACTGTTGACCAGACACCTTACTGGTAAGTCAAGTAACACCCCCTCTGTATGTTATATGTATTATATACCATATTCTTAAAGTCAGCTAAGCTACAGAAAAAAGGTTAAGAGAAACTACCAAGTACTTTAAAAAGTCTGCTTATAAATGGACCTGTGCACTTCAAACCCGTGTTGTTCAAAGGTCAGTTTTATCTGGTCTTCCTACTCCCTTCCAGCTCCAGGGCAGGGAGAGAAGCTGCAAGTTGACTAAATAACCGATGGCCAATGATGGAAGCACTCATAACTATACGATGAAGCATCCATAAAAAACCCCAAAATGATGGAGCTGGGAGAGCTTCTGGGCTGGTGAACATGTGGAGACACAGGGCGGGTGGTGGGCGAGGGGGCACATGTCAACTCTGCGCCCTCTCCCGGGATCTTGACGTCTCCTCTCCTCCAGCTGGCTCTTCCTGAGTCCTACCTTCTTATAACACACAAGCAACCTAGTGAGCAGAGAGGCTTCCTGAGAAGGGGGCTGTCCAAACCAATCTGTAGAACCAGTTTGTCAGTGAGACTTGTCACCGACATCTGCAAGGGGCAGGGGGCAGTTCTGTAGGACGAAGTTCTGATTCTCTGGGACTGGACACTATCTCCAGGTAGGGAGTCAGAATTGCAATGAAATGTCTGACAGCAGCTGGTATCCTAAAATTTCTCGGTGGGGTGGAAAAAGCTCGCCCACA
Source organism: Ursus maritimus (assembly GCF_017311325.1). Lineage (NCBI taxonomy): Eukaryota > Metazoa > Chordata > Mammalia > Carnivora > Ursidae > Ursus > Ursus maritimus. The sequence goes on from NW_024426663.1 coordinate 64,415,226, forward strand.
TACAGAACTGGGTCTGAAACCTCAATAGTTGGTGTCAGAAGAGGTATTTGGCAGAACAGCCCTGGCTTGTTGCAATGCGTAGCTTACGAAGAGCAGGGAGGAAAGGAGGAGGGCTGCGGAACCTTCGGTTGCTGGGTGGCCACGTGGTCACTGCTGGATCGGAGCAGCATCTGGGCTGCACCGTCACTAAAGGGGAAACTGGAGATGGACTGTCTCCTGGAAAGCTGGTTTACTGAATACATAAAGAAATGCAGAAAAAGGCAACAGAGTCCAACACCTGACTGTTGTTAAAGTCAAAGTCAATGCTGAGTCTGGCCTTGAAGCTTGATAGTTAGGGACACAAGTTGATGGAATTACAGTAAAATTTGTAAGGAAACTGTTAGGTGTGAACAGGCCAGGTGTGAAGTGGTCTTCTTTTACCTGACTGTATTTTGGGGATGGACGCTGCAGTCTGACTGGGGAAAGCTTCCCCAAACCAGTACTGTAAAATCGAAAGGGTGAAAATATGCCCTTCACGATTAACTGGACAAGCTATCTGAGAACCAGGAAGACTGGGCCCACACAGTGTGGAAAAGAAGCGGGTATGCTAGCCAAGACTAATTCTCTGTGCCATAGCCCGCCGTGGAGCATAGACTGAGGCTCGTGGCAAAAATCTGAGTGTGTCCGGCGACCTCTACTGGGACTTTGGAGTAGAATATTTCCATTTGGGGGGCACTTACTAGTAGACATTATTAAAGCAAGCCCTTTCACTGAAGGACATAAAATGATTTCGAAATGTGAAACACCCATAATGTCTAGGATGGTGTTGGAGAAACGCCCTAATAGGGATGGCAGTGCCCAGGAAAGTTCCGTAAGTGGTTCCGGCAGTGGTTTACATACAGGGTCATGATGCCTACCTAGAGAGACAGTCATGAGCAAGGGACCTCTTTTTCTCTAGGACTCACTTTGAGGCCATGAGAAAAGCTGTGAGAACCAACGGCCGTGCAGACAGTGCCCTGTGAACAACTCTCAGCTGAACCACACAGAGCTGGCTGCCTGGTTTGTGGACGGCGGTTCCAAGGTGAGTGGACATCAGTGTATCTGAAAGGCCACCCCCGCCCCCCGACGGAAGAAGGTGGAAAACAAATCAGCTCTGTGTGCTGAAATGCACCTATTTTCTCAGCAGTGACAGAAAAAATGCCCTAGGTTTCAGTTTTTACCGACTCCGAGGCAGTGGCCAAATGGTCAGCCAAGAAGGCATAATGGGAACATGATGTATTAGAACGATGGCCATACAGGGCACAGCCCTGTGGAAATCACTCTGAGAATTTGAGGGGTACAGTGAAGTAGGACACGGTCCCACCAGAACTTCCTTCCAGGTTTGGAAGGTGAGTGGAAGGGACAAGCAGATATCCCTTAGGTGGCCACCTGGGTCCACGATAAAAGAACCAGAGTAGAAGATATCGCACCAATCTTCAGAGCAAGGACCACGCCTGACAGCTCATGTCTGCTTTGATAGAGAATCAAACTGGCAACTGAAACCCTGGTCGTCGCCAGTGCGGCAGATCCCTCTGTTTTGCTGTGGATCTGGGGCGGGGGGGTGGCAAAGGGTGACGGTAATGACTGTGCAATTCTGGCAAAGGGAGGTGGCGGCTGATCCAGTGACTTTTTTCCTTCCCCAGATCACTTCCACTGTTCATCCCCCTATTTGGTGTTGCAAATACAGAAGTGGGAACAGGGATGATTCCTAAGCATGAAACGGTCAGTCTGTTTTTATGTTCTACTTCCTAAGGGCTGGGCGGGGGGGCAGGAACTGGGGTAACAGAGCAGGCAGCCCCACGGCCTGTGGCACAGCCAGCTCACTACAGCCACGCGTCCTTCAGGCCCACCTCGCTTGAGCGTGCTTTGCACAGACTGCATCTTTTATGGAGACTTATGGCGACAGAGCTGCCACAGAGCTTTCCAACAGCCTTCGTTCCCTTTTTGTCACATCCAGAGTATTTCAGACTTTTTCATTATTTATTACAGTGATCTGTGGTAGAATTTTTAGCAAGAACATTTTTTAATTAAAATGTGAACTTGTTAAAAAAAATATGCCATTTCAGACTGTAGCGTAAACCTAACTTTTCTATGCTCGGAGAAACAGAAAAACGCATTTGCCATACTTTACTGTGACAGTCGCTTTATGTCCGTGGTCTGGCCCCACAGCTGCGGCGTCTGAGCTGTGCCTGTAGTTCGGCGCGTCTGTCACCTTCTGCCCTGTCTGCACGGAAGCGGACCGAGTGGGGAGGCACTTGCTGGGCTAGAAGTGCCTCCTCTAACACACACCAACATAGGCTAATGGTTACGTGCCTCCCAAAGGTTGAGAAGTTTGGGTACAAATGGAACAAAGGATCAACTGTAGCTGTGGGTAAAGGATTGAATCATGGGTTATATAATGAGGGAAACTGAATGTTACACTAACACCTCAAAAGAGGCTCAGGCTAAGAGATGACACAGTCTCAGTTACTCCACCTGTGTGCAAGGGTGAAGCGTTTTAGGGACCTGACAAAACAGAAAAGGCGGCTGGCTGCAAAGCTGAGTGGCCTCTCCCTGGGACACATTCTGGCAGGGTGTGATGACAGACTGGATAGGTAGCAATTACTGACTTGATGTGCAAGTTATCTTTTGGCCTTTTTATTTTGCTAGAAGGAATCTGTGTCTGAAGACCAGAGGTGGAGTGTAATGCTGTGGTTTATAATAAGGAATAACATATTTGGTCGTGGACCCTGGTTTGTGGCACAGTGCTTCTAACCTTGTAATTTTTTAAGCAGTGAGAAGGATAAAGGTGTCTTTTGTTAATGAGGTGACATCCCTAAGGATGGGGATGGGTACGAGGGAAGGGCACCACGTGATTTAGAGGGCTGGAACTTGCCATCTCTCTCTCCCCAACAACTCGGGGCCGGGGGGTGGGGGGGGTTTCCAGCATGGCCGAGGGTCTGGAGGTTGATCCAGTCAGGCCTACGTAAGTAACAAACTTCTATAAAACCCCTGAAGGGTGGGGTTGGGAGAGGTTCTGAGTTAAGGAACAACACAGACTTGCAAATGACAAAGGGTTCAGAAGGCATGGAAGCTCTGTCCCCCTATCTTGCCCTATGCATCTCTTCCAACTGGTTGTTCCCGAGTTATCTATAATCCAGAGAGTAAGCCTGTTTGAGTTCTATGAGCTGCTCCAGCAAATTAACTGAATCCTGGTTTACAGCCGAACAGCTCACAACCTGGACTTGTGAGTGATGTCTGTCTGAAGTGGGTGGCGGGGGAGACCATCTTAAATCTGTAGGATCTGATGCTATCTGTAGGTATACAGGATCAGAATTGAGTTGAAATGCACGACACCCAGCTAGTGTTGGAAAATTGCTTGGTGGCATGGGGTGGGGGGGCAAACCCCCCATATTGTAATTGGTTCTAGAACCCTTTGTAATGTTCTTGTAATACAATTCAAAATTCTATTAATTATACCAATGATTTTGACATTTGGCTCTGAAGTATATTGTAATTTTTGGGGGGGTGGTTTGGTTAGTCTCATAAAATAGCAAGCGTCATCAAAATTTTCAGAACGGAAGAAACTGACAATATTTGCTGTCTCTGAAGTCCAAAAGTCAGGTTCATGTGGTTCATTCAACCTAATACTTGAATCAACTATGGCAATTTTTATTTTCCTAGAAAATCAGCCACTTCATCTAATTTCTTAACAGTATTCACAGAAAATCACCTTCATACTAGGATGAGTTTAATGCTACCATCTATCAATTTTTCTGAACTTCTGAGAGGAAATTATAAAGACTAAGTAAAAGGTTTGATAAAATTTAAAAATTCCGAGCATGAATTCTTCCTCCTCACGGAAACTGTAAAGCCCTAAGACAGCCACCGGTTGCTTTCAGGGATTCTATAAACATAAAAGCCAAATTTATACATGAGAACATACATGGATTTTCTTGGGAGAGAATCCAGTAGCTTTTATCAGCTTCTCAAACGCCTAAAGACCCAAATAACTTTAAGAGAAAGTTTTGAAATGACATTTGACAATGTACGTAAGAACAAACTTGATGAAACAGGAAGACAGGAAAACAGCAACAAAATGTCGTTTTAGATGGGAGTGCTAAGGCTGCCACGTAAACCTACATTTACATTCTATTTTGTTCAAGAAAGGATGACAGGTAAGGAACTGATCATTAAACATTGTGCTTCCATTCTTCTAAGTACGTTTTCAACAAACCTAAAGACATGTGCCTTTCATGGAAGGTTTCCAAACAGGTTTCCACTTGAGATGGAAGTACTAGGGGAACCGAAACGGTAGATGACGAAAGGCTAACCTACCACCAGCAGAACCGGTAAACCATTCTTCTGCTCTTACAGTAGTGAACATAAAGAGAGGAAACAGTGATGAAGCCTGTCATGTAGTATACCTTTTCAAAAACAGCTGGAAAAGAAACGGAGGAAAGTACTCACGTGAAAGAAATTGGAAACCGAAAGGCCAAGAGGAAAGAAGCTGCGAACTCAGGAAGGTAGCCTCACATAAACTTGTATTCTGAAAGCAGCAGTTCAAGTGTCTCTGCAGAATAACGACACAGGAGAGAACGAACCTGTTGCACGAATTCCAAAGGCACTGGTGTGGCCTGTGTAAACGTCTCTAGGTGAATGCCGTGGACGGGGTCTTCCACTATCAGACAGCCGATGTCAAACCACCTGCAACAGAACGGATGCGGACGACTTACTTACTTATGTGCCCAATAACACTGACACCCCAAGAAACCACCAGGATCATTCAGATAAAACAGAGTTCAAAAAGGAAATGTTTTTTCTAATCATAAAAAGTATATATAAAATTACCAGTTGGCTTAATTCCAAGAGGGAGGACAACAAACAAGAAAAAACAAGTGAAACTTAAAGTTTTTCTCGCTGAGATGGAGGGAAAAGGATTCAAAAAAGCAACAGATAGTTACTCATCTGAATATGCAAATACTTTATCACCAGTAACTTTTTCAAAATGTCACTTGCTAAAATACAGGAAATTTTATTTTACCATCTCTATGGTTACTACAGCCCACTTGCAAAGTTACGAGCAAATTAAATAAGCACATTCAGAGGAAATAACATATCTTGTCCTTATTCTTGATAATGTCTTTGAAAACAGTTCATGAAATCAAAACTTTCTTCCATTTACTCAAATTATAAAAATACATTTTATAATTGCCTAAGTCATCTGTAACACCACCAACTTTTAGATAACCAGAATTATGCAACCACCAGATGCCATGAAATCATGAGTTTGGATATATAGAGCAAAAAAAGTTCAGTCTATTTTTAAAAATATGTAGATCTAATGAAATGTGACAAAATACGAAATGAATTAGGTAACTTCTATCTACATATTCAAAGAAACAGCAAAGTAAAATATAACAGTTTGCTGAGGATTAAAATGGTAACAGGTAATGGCTGTAGTATTCATACCCTAAAAGTTGGTTTCAAATAAACATTAAATAAGGATATGAATTTTATCTGGCACACTGATCAGTCAGTAACGTGTGTATAATGCAGAGAGTAGAGAACAATCATGGTGATTCAGCGATCAGGCCTGGACTTCCTGAAAAGCAGACACACTGAAGGTAAAAGTCCCTTCTGTGATGCTGGTGAATACGTGTTAGAAGAACTCTAAGGTCCTCTTTGTTATCTGAGATTCGATCGTGCTCTCGACCGAGTCTGCAGGGATATATCCCACTCAGGAGCTACACCTGCAACCAGGGTTACGCCCATGAAAACCTCTTCTGTTTCCTTCCCTAGCGCTGCTGGCTGTGGAAACACTGGGCTCTCCTCCTGTCCTTCAACTCCACAGGGACACTCCACCCCACATTCATAGACAGTCACTGAGGCTCTGTCTCCGTCCCTTCCTTCCCCTCGCCGGGCAGCTGCTGAAACAACATGGACTTGACCGATCCCATAGGGCTGCCACTTTAAAAAAGGGCTTAAGAAGAACTGTGGTTCCAAGATACTTGGATTTCATTTACCAGCAAAAACCTCAAAACAGAATGTGCGAACTGCCACTCTGTTTTACAAAAGATAGATCATCTACCACCACCAGCCAATTCTCAGAAAAAAAGGACATTTTAACACACAGAACACAAGATATTTCCACTTGCCTGGTTCACCTCAGAATAAGGACAGTCCATGCTTACACAGGCTTTTGTCAGGTAAGGTACACGTCGTGTTAGTTTTTCTCATGTGGCATGGACTGATGCAGGACTCAAAGACAGGTCTGTCCTAGCTCTATTCTTTGTTAGGGCTAGACACATTTGGGATCTCTTCTTTTGGCTGTCTGACTCCCTTGATCAGTCTCAGTCATAAGCATGCTATCGACTTGATCTTCTGTGCACTTATTTCCCTAAGGACCACAGCAGACAGAAGTAGCCAAAGCAGGACCATCAAGTAGTGATGGATCCTGGCTTTGCTCTCCATTCCCATGTCCTCCCTCTCTGTTCCTCTGCACCTTCCCATCCTCTCCTCTTTAATCCATACTAGAAACCAGCACCGGATTTCCTACTACTACAGTTTACCCCTGAACAACGGGGGGAAAAGGTAAGAAACCACAGGAAGAAAAAATACACTTACAGTACTGTACTGTACCAGAAAAATCTACACAAGTGGATCTGTGCAGTTCAAATCCATGCTTTTCAAGAGTCAACTGTGTTTACTACTATCCCTAATCTTCAAAATATGCTACCGTACTTGCTATAAGGTATTTGGTAGGAAAAATACCCCATACCCCATCTAGGTACAATGGGACAGCTGCTGGCAGACCAGTGCTCCCAACGAAAAGCTGGAGGAGGTAAACAAGTCCTGCCTCTGAAGGCAGCAAAGAGCTGCAGAAGGCAGGAGGACAAAACGGAGTAACGCTGGGGATGGGGAAGCTTTCGGAGTGAGGTGAAGACCTTCAGCGGGACCTGAGTGCCACCCGGCCTGAACTCAGCAGGTAGACTAGAAGTGAAGGAAACCCATCGCTGACATCTCCCAAAGGGTAGGGAAACGGTTAGAATGTTCCCCGGGGTGGTAGGTGCTCAGGAACACCATTATTTATGTTCCCCTTCCACCCGGACAACGCAGACAGGAGCAGAGTCGGGATATTCTAGCCGGCCGGCTGCCTCAGTGACCCCTGTGCCCCCAGTGCACACGCACCAGCTCGAGCCATCCCGCCAAAGCGGCCCCAGCGGGACGCCCCAAACACACACCAACTGCACAGGGAACATCCCTACAAAAGGCCACCCTTCCAAGACTGGGAGAGGTAAGTGTTTAACTTAAATCACAAAGCCAAAATAAGGAGAAAGAAATATGCTTACTTGAAACAGAGATTCAGTCCACTGAATAAAGAGTGCATAAATATCAAAAATATAAAAAAGAGCCAATAGGACTTAAACACAATTAAGTGAAATGACAAATACACTAGAGGGAATCAGCAGCAAAATAGAGGATGCGGCAGAACGGGTGTCTAAAGCAACCAGCTGAAGAGCAAAAAGAAAAAAAAATATGTTAAACGGTCTCTGGGACATTAACCGTACCATCTCTCTCTCTATATATATACACACACACACTCCCATTATAGGGATCCCAGAAAAGAGAAAGGAGGTGAAAAGTTCCCTAACCTGGGGAAGGACACAGATCCAGGTCCAAGAATCACAACCCAAAGTAAGTTGAACCCAAGGAGGTTCACACCAAGAAACATAAAATCAAAAATTAAAGAGACTCTTAAAGACATCAAGAGGTAAGCACCTAGTTAAATACAACGGAAACCCCATGAAGCTACCAGCAGATTACAGAACAGAAGGGACTGGCGTGATCTATTCGAAGTAGAGAAAAAACCTACAATCAGGAAGACTCGACCTGTAAGGTCACATTCACCACTGAAGAAGAGGTGAGTAACTCATCACCATTAAACCAACCACCCTTTTAAGAAATGTTCAAAAGACTTTTCTAAGAAGAAAAGGCCATGCCTAGAGGTGAAAACTAGAAAAGGGAAACATTTCACAGGTAAGAAAGAAGATCACTTACACAGCTATTGTAAACACGAAAAGGCAAAAGTAGTAAATTATATCTAAGAGACGGACAAAATAAAAAGGTGTAAAATATGACATCATATACATAAAAGGTAGAGGGATGAGTAAAGTGCTTTCGGAATGTAACTGAACTTAACACATCATCGACTGCATAATTTACAATGTTATACAGGAATCTCACGGTAACTGCAAAACAATGAAATGGTAGTGAAGTGCATACCTAACAATAATTACTTCATATGTAAATGTAATACTCCACTCAATCAAAAGACACAGGATGACTGGATAGAACAAGACCCATCTATATGCGGCCTAAAAGACACTCACCACATACCTACAGACACAGAGACTTTTAAATGAAAGGATGGAAAAAGAGATTTCATGCACATGGAAGCAGGACATGTAGCAGACCAAACTGAAACAAAGACTATATAAGGGGATCAATCCAACGAGAGAACAATGGCAATTATCTATGTACCCAATATCGGAACATCTAAATACGTAAAACAAATATTAGCAGATCTCAAGGCAGAAAGTGAAGGTAGAACAGTAACATTAAGGGACTTTGCCGCCCACTTATATCAATGGATAGATCATCCAGACAAAATCTGTAAGGAAACGGTGGCTTTCAACCAGATGGATTTAATACATCTATATACAACACTCCTTCCAAACCAACTGAAGATGATAACACTCTTGTCAATAGCAAATGGAATGTTCCCAGGATAAATCATGTTAGGCCAAAAACAAGTCTCAATAAATGCCAGAGAATAAAATCCTATCAAACACCTTTTCCTACCATAAGGCTATCAAACTGGAAATCAATTACAAGGAAGACAAAAACTGGGAAAAACACCAACCATGGAGGCCAAACAATATGCTACTTACTAAGCCAAAGGGTCAAGAGAGAAATCAAAAAATCCTGGGACACGGCAAAAGCAGTTCTAAAGGCCTACCTCAACTACAAAGTTCAACCGTACAACCTAATGGACCTAGGAAAAGAACAAACAAAGCTCAAAGAGCATGGAAGGAAAAGAATCAAGAGCTACTTCTTTGAAACAATAAAATCGATTAACCTTTAGGCAGACTAATCAAGGGTCAAAATCAGAAAAGAAAGAGAAGCAATGTGACAAAAATTCAAGAGATACTTATGAATACTATGACAAATATGCCACCAAACTAGACAACCTGGAAGAAATTTATACCTTCCAAAAAGCATACAAGACTGAATCAGGAAGAAATAGAAAATGTGAACAGACTAATTACTAGTAACAAAACAAAGTAATCAAAAAGCCCCCAACAAACAAAAATCCAGGCAGTTTCACAAGAAAATTCTGAGTACTTATCTTTCTCAAACTATTCAAAAACACGGAAGGAAAACTTACAAATTATTCCACAAGGCCAGCACTACCCTGATAGCAAAATCAGACAAAAACACTACAAAAAGTTATATCCCTGATGAACACAGATGCAAAAATCCTCAAAACATTAGCAAACCAAATTCAACAATACATTAAAATAATCACAATCAAGTGCAAATTATTCCAGGGACGCAAGAATGATTCTACATTTCCAAATCAACGTGATTCATCACATTAACAAAACCAGGGATAAAAACCATACGATCATTTCAGTAAATGCAGAAAGAGCACGTGATAAAATTCAACATCCATTCATAATAAGAATTCCCAACAAAGTGGGTTTATGGGGAACACACCTCCACATAATAAAGACCATATCTGACAAACATACAAGTAACATAAAAATGATGAAAAACAAAGATTTTTCTCTAAGATGGAGACAAAGATGTCCACTCATTCATCATAGCACAGAAAGTTCTGGCCACAGAAATCAAACAGGAGACAATAAATAAAAGGCATCCAAACTGGGTAAGGAAGAAGCCAAACTGCCAATAGTGAAAGCGGATATGATACTATGTATAGAAAAACTTAAACTCAGTGAAGTTGCATGATACAAAATCAACACATGGAAATCTGGTATATTTCTGTATACTAATAACGAAGTAGCAGAAAGACAAATTAAGAAAACAATCCCATTTACAAGTGCATCAAATGAATAAAATAACTAGGAATGTATTTACGAAAGAAGGTGAAAGACCTGTACTCTTAAAACTGTAAGACAATGAAGAAAACCTGAAGGTGACACAAATGAAAAGCTATTCCATGCGTATGGATTAGTAAAGTCAATAGCATTAAAATATTCACACTACCCAAAACAATCCACAGATTCAATGCGTCCCTATCAAAATACTGGTAATATTTTTCACAGAACTAGAGCAAATAATACTAAAATTTAATGTATAAAATCACAAAGACCTTGAAAAGCCAAAGCAATCTGGAAAAGGAAGAACCAACCTAAAGGTATTACAATGCAAGATTTCAAGCCATAGTACTCAAAAGATGAGGATACTGATACATACGGATCCATAAAACAGTGCCGAGAACCCAGAAATAAACTGACACTTACACGGCCAATCTAGTACAAAACTGGCAGGAATATACAAATGGGGAAAAAAGTTTTCAATAAATGGTACTGGGAAAACTGCACCACGTTCTAACACTAGTCACAAACTCAAAATGGACCTAACTGTAAGATCTGAACCCATACAACTCCTAAAACAAAAGACAGCAATCTCTTAAACATCAGCCTTACTTTCTTTCTAAATGTATCTCCTCACACAAGCAAAACAAAAGCAAAAATAAACTATTGGGACTACACCAAAATAAAAACCTTTTCCACACCAAAACAAAAAAAGGGACTCCTACTTAATATCTTTGTGAATGATATCCCTATAAAAAACTCAAACAACTGTACACCAAAAACAATCCAATCAAAAATGGGCAGAAGAGGGCGCCTGGGCGGCTCAGTCGGTTAAGCATCTGCCTACCATCATGACCCCAGGGTCCTGGGACAGAGTCCCACCTTGGGCTCCTTGCTCAGCAGGGAGTCTGCTTCTCCCTCTGCCTTCACCCCACCTGTGCTCTCTCTCAAATAAGTAAAATCTAAAAAAAAAAAAAAAAAAAAAAAAAAAAGAAGCCATGAGCAGACATTTCTCCAAAAAAGACATACAGATGACCAACAGACACTTGAAAAGGTGTTCAACATCACTCATCATCAGGGAAATGCAAATCAAAACCACAGTGAGAAAGTTACAATGACTAAAATTTTAAATAAGAAATGCTGGCAAGGATGCAGAGAAAAAGGGCCCCTTGTGCACTCCTGGTGGGAACGTAAACTGATACAGCCACTGTGGAAAACAGTATGGAGATCCCTCAAAAGACTAAAAATGGAAATACCTTATTATCCAGTATTTTCACGACTGGGTATTTACCCAAAGAAAAGGAAAACACTAATTCAGAACGATACAGGCATCCCTATGTTCACTGCAGCATTATTTACAATAGATATGGAAGCAACCCAAGTGTACACTGATAGATGAATTTGGATAAAGATGTGACACACACACACACAGGAATATTACTCAGTCATAAAGAATGACATCTGGCCACTTGGAACAACATGAATGGACCTAGAGTATTATGCTAAGTGAAATAAGGCAGACACAGAAAGACAAATATCATATAATTTCACTGACATGTAGAATCTAAAAAACCAAACACACGAACACCCGCAAACAGAACTGGTGGTTGCCAGAAAAAAAGCGTGTGGGAGGATGGGCTAAACAGGGCAAGGGGATTAAGAGGCACAAACTTCTAGTTATAAGTCATGGGGATGAAAACACAGCATACAGAACATAGTCACAAACATTACAATAATTTTGTAGGGTGACAGATAATTGTGGTGAGCATTCTGTAATGTACAGAATTGTTTAACTACTATGTTATAGACCTGAAACTAATAAAACATTGTACCATAAGTTTATTTCAATCAATGCCAATCTAAACTTCCACATCCAGCAAAAACAGCCTTTGTAAATAAATGTGAATTAAAAGCATTTTCAGGGGCGCCTGGGTAAGTGCCTGCCTTCGGCTTGGGTCATGATCCTGGGGTCCTGGGATCGAGCCCTTTGTCGGGTTCTGTGTTCAGAGGGGAGTCGGCTTCTCCCTTTCCCCCTCCCCACTGCTCATTCTCTCTCTCTCTCAAATAAACAAAATCTTTGAAAACAAACAAACAAAAATTTCCAAACAATAGGTAAGAAAGTTTGTAGCCAGAGTCCTCCATTACTATGTTGTGCCAAAGGAAGTCCTTGAGGCAGAAGAAAAATGATCCCAGAAAGGAAAACAAAACTACAGGAAGGAATTGAGAGAATAAGTATCAATGAATACTGATAGCAAAGGACAACACTACTACTATCTCAGGAGTATAAAATGTATGCAGAATTAAGAAAACTAACAACAATACAGTAAAAGATGAAGGGGATGTTGGGTAAAGTATTAAAAGTGGCTCAGTATTATCAAGTCACAATTTTTATTATTAAAAAAAAGACTATAATTTCTAAGGTAACCAGTAAATGAACTGTAAAAGGTTAAGAGAAGGGAAAAATGAAATAATGATCACTAGATGGCTCCTTGGTGCTTACACAGAAAGTTTAACCTTTTCACCCTAGCATTCAAAGCTCTTCACACATCTGTCCCCAAACCATTTCTTGAAATGATCAGCAAAGCTAATGTAACCACTGACCCCTGAATCCTCTCAATCATCTTCAAACTTTTCCTCCGCTCAGAATGTCCTATTCTTGGGGCGCCTGGGTGGCACAGCGGTTAAGCGTCTGCCTTCGGCTCAGGGCGTGATCCTGGAGCTACGGGATGGAGCCCCACATCAGGCTTCTCTGCTAGGAGCCTGCTTCTTCCTCTCCCACTCCCCCTGCTTGTGTTCCCTCTCTCGCTGGCTGTCTCTATCTCTGTCGAATAAATAAAATCTTAAAAAAAAAAAAAAAAAAAGGAATGTCCTATTCTTTCCACTTAGCCAAATTTTACCTACTCTTCACAATCCCATCCAAGTCCCAATCACTCATGAATCTCATCTGACACTACCTCTACACTCAGTTATGTCTCCTCGAATTGTATGTAACATTTCCTATCAGCAAAAAATAACACACTATTTCATACAGTCACTTAAAATTGTTCATCTGTGTACATATTTTCTCCCACCTCAGGATTACCTCAAGGTTGGAGAACATTATTTATACACTATAGCCATAAATTACCAGGCACAATGCCACTCAATACTAAATAAACAACATAACAAAACCACTATGTGATTACAAAAGAGACCGATTTCAACAGTTGGGAAGCTCTTTCAGTATAAATAAATTCAGCATGTTAAAAATAATTTCTCCCATAAAAAAAGCCATCTATTTCAAGTACAAAGCCCTTAAAGACCATAATGAATTCTGTTCTTTGAATATTCTCCAAACTAAATAGATAAGCATCATTGCTCAGTAGCTCTCAGACCTGGTGACTGCCACCAGGCCCTGTTGTCCATACCTTCCATTACGCTGAATAACTGTGTGAATGACTATGTTGGTTACTGGTGATCAATTACATCTAAGCCAATACAGCACTGTATCCTTAAATTTAGTGCTATTACATTCAGTGAGTGTTCACACAATCCTACGAAGCAGGCATTACTATCTCCATTTTCTAATTAAAAAGGAGAAACCCAGGTAGAAACGTGAGCTGAGTTATGGAGATCATACAGCTAGTTAAATGATACAGCCAGACCAGAATATAAAATAGGATACATTTTTTACTAGGTATTCAGAGTCAGCCCCCCAGAACCGATTGTATTTTGCTCGTAAGACAAACAAAACAAGCCTCTTACCAAATAATTACATGCCACCAAACTAGACAACCAAGATATACAGGGATACATTTCTAGAAACATACAACCTACCAAGACTGAATCATGAAGAAACTGAAAATCTGAATCGATCGATTTCTAGTAAGGAGATTCTAGTTAGTAATCAAAAACCTCCCAACAAACAAAAGTCAGGACCAGAGATACCCTCACTGATGAGCTCTACCAAACATCTAAAAAAATATTACTACCAATCCTTCTCAAGGTCTTCCAAAACGATAAAAGGTAAGGGACACTTCCAAACTCATTTTTTAAGGCCAGCATTACCCTGATATTAAAATGAGACAAGGACACAACAGAAAAGAGAAAGGCCGATTTCCATGAGAAACATGTAAGTAAAAATTTTCAACAAAATATTAAACCAAATTCAACAATACATCAAAAGGATCATACACATGATTTAGGATTTATTCTACAGACACAGAGATGGTTCCACATCCACAGATCAATGTGATAGAAACACATTAACAAATCAAGGGCAACAAATCCTATTTCAATAGATGCAGAAAAAGCACGTGATAAAATTCAACTATTAATGATAAAAACTCTCCAAACAGGTTTAGAAGGAATGTACTCAAAATAATAAAGACCACATATGACAAGCCAATAGCTGGTATCACACTCAAAAAGAAAAAGCTGAAAATGTTTCCTCTAAGATTAGGAACAAGACAAGGATGCCCACTCTTCCCACTTCATTATTCAATATGGTATTGAAAATCCTTACCAGAGCAATTAGGCAGGAAAGCAAACTTTTTAAAAGGCATCCAAATTGGAAAAGAAGAAGGAAAACTGTGACTATTTTCAGATGACATGATATTATATATAGAAAAACACTCAAGACTAAAAAAACAAAACAAAACAAAAAGAACAAAAAACAAAACCTGTTAGAACTCATAAATGAATTCAGTAAAGTTGCACGAAAAAATCCACCAAAATCTGTGGCATATCTATATACTAATAAACTATCAAAAAGGAAACTTAAGGAAATAATACCACTGACAACTGCATCCAAAAGGACAAAACAGGAACAGATTTCACCAAGAAAGTGAAAAATCTCTACTCTGAAAACTATAAGACATTGATGAAAAAAACTGAAAACTCAAATATATGGAAAAATATTCCAGACTCAGGGATTGCAGGAATTAAAATTGTTAAAAATCTCCACACTACTCATAAAGCAATCTACAGATTCAATACAATCTCTATCAAAATTCCAATGGCATTTTTCACAGAAACAGAACCACCCTGAAGTTTGTATAGAACCACAAGACCCTGAAGAGCCAAAGCCATCTTGAGAAAGAAAGCAGAGGGGAGGGTTAAGATGGCGGAGGAGTAGGAGACCCCTTTTTTTAGCCGGTCCCCCGAGTCGAGCTGGATAGGAACCAGACCAGCCTAAACAACCACGGAACCAGCCTGAGACGCAGGAAGATGCATCTGGATCTCTACAAATGAACATCTCCAGTGCTGAGTATTGAGGTACGAGGCGGGGAGCCATGAAACCGTGCACAGATATCGGAAGATAAACGGAAGGGGGAGGGGGCCGCGTTCGGGCGCCGGGAAGCTGTTAGCTGCTGCGCCGGGGAGCGGGCGGGGCTCGCGGGCACCCGCAAAACAACAGACTGAGACCGTGAGCCGGTGCGCGCGCCACCAGGCATCCGCGGAACCGGAATCCCGGTCGCTCACTGGATCAGACTGAGACCGGGAGATCCGGGAGACGCGCGGCGGCTGGCGGCTGGCGGCATTAAAAGCACAAAGGACAGAGAGCGCGCCCGGCCCTGGAAGTGAGGCTGGGGCCGGGTGTGGGGCGCGCGACATCCCGGACGCTGCAGGGTTGAGCAGCACCAACAGAAACAGAGTTAAAGTGGCCAGAACATTAGTAGAGAACGGGCTGCAATCCCTCTGTTCTGTGACAGAGGGGGTGAAATCGGCCGCGCTGCTGCACTCTCAGAAGAGACACACAAACCGCCAGGAAAGCCGCCAGAGAACGCCTGGAAATACCGGCTCAGAGAGTGCCCATCCCCATCCCCCTGCGCAGGGGACACGGAGACTCTACCCAAACGGGGTTGCCTGAGTATCGGCGCGGCAGGCCCCTCCCCCAGAACACAGAAGGCAGGCTGAAAAATCAAGAAGCCCACATCCCTAAGATCCCTATAAAAGAAGGGCGCACGGCCTGGGTCCTGGTCAATAATTTGGGCTCTGGACAACCCCGCAACCTCTCCTCATCAGAATGACGAGAAGGAGAAGTCCCCCCTCCAGCAAAGAAAAGACGAGTCTGTGGCCTCTGCCACAGAACTAATGGATATGGATGTAACCAAATTATCAGAAATGGAATTCAGAGTAACAATGGTCAAGATGATCTGTAGACTTGAAAAAAGTATTAACGAAAATGTTAATAGGAATATAGAATCTCTAAGGGCGGAAATGAGAGCGAATCTGGCAGAAATTAAAAATTCTGTGAGCCAAATGCAGTCAAAACTAGAGGCTCTGACGGCCAGGGTCAATGAGGCAGAAGAACAAATCGGCGAATAGGAGGATGGGTTAGTAGAAGAAAAAGCGAAAATAGAAGCGGGACTTAAAAAAATCCACGCCCACGAATGTAGGTTACGGGAGATTACTGACTCAATGAAATGATCCAATGTCAGAATCATCGGCATCCCCGAGGAGGTGGAGAAAAACTGAGGTCTAGAAGAGATATTTGAACAAATTGTAGCTGAAAACTTCCCTAATCTAGCGAGGGAAACAAACATTCGTGTCCAAGAGGCAGAGAGGACCCCTCCCAAGCTCAACCATGACAAACCTACGCCACGTCACGTCATAGTGCAATTCGCAAATATTAGATGCAAGGATACAGTATTGAAAGCGGCCAGGGCAAAGAAATTTCTCACGTACCAAGGCAAAGGCATCAGAATTACGTCAGACCTGTCTACACAGACCTGGAATGAGAGAAAGGGTTGGGGGAGCATATTTAAAGCTCTTTCAGAGAAAAACATGCAGCCAAGGATCCTTTATCCAGCAAGGCTGTCATTCAGAATTGATGGAGAAATAAAGATCTTCCAGAATCGCCAGTCATTGACCAATTTTGTAACCACGAAACCAGCCCTACAGGAGATATTACGGGGGGTTCTATAAAAGTAAAAAGGCCCCAAGAGTGATACAGAACAGAAAGTCACAGCCAATACAAACAAAGACTTTACTGGCAACATGGCATCATTAAAATCATATCTCTCAGTAATCAGTCTTAATGTAAATGGTTTGAACCATCCCATAAAACGCCACAGGGTTGCAGATTGGATAAAAAGAAATGACCCATCCATTTGCTGTCTACAAGAGACTCATTTTGAACCCAAAGATACACTCAGACTGACAGTAAAGGGATGGAGTACCATCTTTCACGCAAATGGACCTCAAAAGAAAACTGGGGTAGCAATTCTCATATCAGATAGATTGGATTTTAAACTAAAGACTATTATTCTTAAGGATGTATCCAGCAAGTGGATATGACAATTATAAATATCTATGCCCCCAACAGGGGAGCAGCAAGATACACAAGCCAACTCTTAACCAGAATAAAGAGACATATAGATAAAAATACATTAATAGTAGGGGACCTCAACACCCCACTATCAGAAATAGACAGAACACCCTGGCAAAAACTAAGCAAAGAATCAAAGGCTTTGAATGCCATACTCAACGAGTTGGACCTCATAGTGATATACAGAACTACACCCCAGAACCAAAGAATACTCATTCTATTCTAATGCCCATGGAACATTCTCAAGAATAGACCATGTTCTGGGACACAAAACAGGTCTCAACCGATACCAAAAGACTGAAATTATCCCCTGCATATTCTCAGACCACAACACTCTGAAATTGGAACTCAACCACAAGGAAAAATTTGGAAGAAACTCAAACACTTGGAGACTAAGAACCATCCTGCTCAGGAATGACTCGATAAACCAGGAAATCAAAAATCAAATTAAACAATTTATGGAGACCAATGAGAATGAAAATACAACAGTCCAAAACCTATGGGATACTGCAAAAGCAGTCCTAAGGGGGAAATACATAGCCATCCAAGCCTCACTCAAAAGAATAGAAAAATCTAAAATGCAGTTTTTATATTCTCACCTCAAGAAGCTGGAACAGCAACAGAGGGACAGGCCTAATCCACGCACGAGGAAGCAGTTGACCAAAATTAGAGCTGAAATCAATCAAGCAGAAACCAGAAGTACAGTAGAGCAGATCAACAGGACTAGAAGCTGGTTCTTTGAGAGAATCAATAAAATTGACAGACCACTGGCAAGACTTATCCAAAAGAAAAGAGAAAGGACCCAGATTATTAAAATTATGAATGAAAAAGGAGAGGTCACGACGAACACCATTGAAATTGGAAGGATTATTAGAAATTTTTATCAACAGCTATATGCCAATAAACTAAGCAATCTGGAAGAGATGGAATCCTTCCTGGAAACCTATAAACTACCAAGATTGAAACCGGAAGAAATTGATTCCTTAAACAGGCCAATTAATTATGAAGAAATTGAGTCAGTGATAAACAACCTTCCAAATAACAAAACTCCAGGCCCGGACGGTTTTCCTGGGGAATTCTACCAAACATTCAAAGAAGAAATAATACCTATTCTCCTAAAGCTATTTCAAAAAATAGAAACAGAAGGAAAGCTACCAAACTCATTCTATGAGGCCAATATTACCTTGATCCCCAAACCAGGCAAAGACCCCATCAAAAAGGAGAATTACAGACCGATTTCCCTAATGAATATGGACGCCAAAATCCTCAACAAGATACTTGCTAATAGAATCCAACAGTACATTAAAAGGATTATCCATCACGATCAAGTGGGATTCATACCTGGGATGCAAGCGTGGTTCAATATTCGCAAATCAATCAGCGTGATACATCATATCAACAAGAAAAGACTCAGGAACCATATGATCCTCTCAATCGATGCCGAAAAAGCATTTGACAAAATACAGCATCCTTTCCTGATTAAAACCCTTCAGAGTGTAGGAATAGAAGGTACATTTCTCAATCTCATAAAAGCCATCTATGAAAAGCCTACTGCAAATATTATTCTCAATGGGGAAAAGCTGGAAGCCTTTCCCTTAAGATCAGGAACTCGACAAGGATGCCCACTCTCGCCACTATTATTCAACATAGTACTAGAAGTCCTTGCAACAGCAATCAGACGACAAAAAGGGATCAAAGGTATTCAAATTGGCAAAGAAGAAGTCAAAATGTCTCTCTTTGCAGATGACATGATACTCTATATGGAAAACCCAAAAGAAGCCACTCCCAAACTATTAGAAGTTATAGAGCAATTCAGTAACGTGGCGGGATACAAAATCAATGCTCAGAAATCAGTTGCATTTCTATACACGAATAACGAGACCGAAGAAAGAGAAATTAGGGAATCCATCCCATTTACAATAGCACCAAAAACCATACGTTACCTTGGAATTAACTTAACCAGAGACGTAAAGGACCTATATTCTAGAAACTATAAATCACTCTTGAAAGACATTGAGGAAGACATAAAAAGATGGAAAGATATTCCATGCTCATGGATCGGAAGAATTAACATAGTTAAAATGTCCATGCTACCCAGAGCAATCTACACTTTCAATGCTATCCCGATCAAAATACCAAGGACATTTTTCAAAGAACTGGAACAAACAGTCCTTAAATTTGTATGGAAACAGAAAAGGCCCCGAATCTCCAAGGAACTGTTGAAAAGGAAAAACAAAGCTGGGGGCATCACAATGCCGGATTTCGAGCTGTACTACAAAGCTGTGATCACAAAGACAGCATGGTACTGGCACAAAAACAGACACATAGACCAATGGAACAGAATAGAGAGCCCAGAAATGGACCCTCGGCTCTTTGGGCAACTAATATTTGATAAAGCAGGAAAAAACATCCGGTGGGAAAAAGACAGTCTCTTCAATAAATGGTGCTGGGAAAATTGGACAGCTACATGCAAAAGAATGAAACTTGACCACTCTCTCACACCATACACAAAAATAAACTCCAAATGGATGAAAGACCTCGATGTGAGACAGGAATCCATCAAAATTCTAGAGGAGAACATAGGCAGCAACCTCTACGACATCGGCCAAAGCAACCTTTTTCATGACACATCCCCAAAGGCAAGAGAAACAAAAGATAAAATGAATTTATGGGACTTCATCAAGATTAAAAGTTTCTGCACATCCAAGGAAACAGTCAGAAAAACTAAGAGGCAGCCCACGGAATGGGAGAAGATATTTGCAAATGACACTACAGATAAAGGACTGGTATCCAAGATCTACAAAGAACTTCTCAAACTCAATACACGAGAAACAAATAAACAAATCATAAAATGGGCAGAAGATATGAACAGACACTTTTCCAATGAAGACATACAAATGGCTAACAGACACATGAAAAAATGTTCAAAATCATTAGCCATCAGGGAAATTCAAATCAAAACCACACTGAGATACCACCTTACGCCAGTTAGAATGGCAAAAATAGACAAGGCAAGAAACAACAATTGTTGGAGAGGATGTGGAGAAAGGGGATCCCTCCTACATTGTTGGTGGGAATGCAAGTTGGTACAGCCACTCTGGAAAACAGTGTGGAGGTCCCTTAAAAAGTTAAAAATTGAGCTACCCTATGATCCAGCCATTGCACTACTGGGTATTTACCCCAAAGATACAGACGTAGTGAAGAGAAGGGCCATATGCACCCCAATGTTCATAGCAGCATTGTCCACAATAGCTAAATCGTGGAAGGAACCGAGATGCCCTTCAACAGATGACTGGATTAAGAAGCTGTGGTCCATATATACAATGGAATATTACTCAGCTATCAGAACGAATTCTCAACATTTGCTGCAACATGGACGGCACTGGAGGAGATAATGCTAAATGAAAAAAGTCAAGCAGAGAAAGAATTATCATATGATTTCTCTCATCTATGGAACATAAGAACTGGGATAAAGAAGGGGGGGGCGCCTGGGTGGCACAGCGGTTAAGCGTCTGCCTTTGGCTCAGGGCGTGATCCCCGCGTTGTGGGATCGAGCCCCACATCAGGCTCCTCTGCTATGAGCCTGCTTCTTCCTCTCCCACTCCCCCTGCTTGTGTTCCCTCTCTCGCTGGCTGTCTGTATCTCTGTCGAATAAATAAATAAAATCTTAAAAAAAAAACGGGGGGGTAATCAGAAGGGGGAATGAAGCATGAGAGACTATGGACTCTGGGAAACAGACTGAGGGCTTCAGAGGGGAGGGGGGTGGGGGAATGGGATAAACTGGTGATGGGTAGTAAGGAGGGCACGTATTGCATGGTGCAGTGGGTGTTATACGCAACTGATGAATCATCGAACTTTGCATCAGAAACCAGTGATGTACTGTATGTTGACTAACATAATGTAAAAAAACATTAAAAAAAAAGAAAGAAAGTAGCATCACACTCTTTCATTTCAAACTATATTACAAAGCTATACTCATCAAA
This sequence comes from Ursus maritimus, assembly GCF_017311325.1. NCBI lineage: Eukaryota > Metazoa > Chordata > Mammalia > Carnivora > Ursidae > Ursus > Ursus maritimus. The sequence goes on from NW_024426663.1 coordinate 64,436,645, forward strand.
ATAGTATGGTATTGGCATAACAACAGACACAAAGATCAGTCCAACAGAACAGAGAGCGAAGGAATAAACCCACACATATATGGTGAATTAATTTACAACAAAAGAGCCAAGAATACACAATGGGAAAAGGACAGTCTGTAAAATAAATGGTGTTGGGGAAACTAGACTGCTTACATCATACACAAAAAGTTAACTCAAATGGATTCAAGACTTGAACTCAAGATCAGAAACCAGTAAACTGGGCGCCTGGGTGGCACAGCGGTTAAGCGTCTGCTTTCGGCTCAGGGCGTGATCCCGGCGTTGTGGGATCGAGCCCCACATCAGGCTCCTCCGCTATGAGCCTGCTTCTTCTTCTCCCACTCCCCCTGCTTGTGTTCCCTCTCTCGCTGGCTGTTTCTATCTCTGTCAAATAAATAAATAAAATCTTTAAAAAAAAAAAAATAGTAAACTTCTAGACAACAAGAAGGGTAAGCTGCTTGCTATCAGTCTTGGTCATAATTTTTTGGATGTGACACCAAAAGCAAAGGCAACAAAAGCAAAAATCAGTAAGGAGGACTCCATCAAACTAAAAAGTTTCTACACAGCAAAGGAAACCATCAACAAAATGAAAAGGCAACCTACTGAAGGGGAGAAAATATTCACAAATCACATTCCTCATAAGGTGTTTAACATCTAAAATATATCAAAAACACAAAGAACTCAAGAGCAAAAAAACAATCCAATTAAAAAATGGACAGAGGCTCTGACGTACAGATGGCCAACATGTACATGCAAAGATGCTCAACATCACTCTTCATCAGGGAGACGGCAAAACTACAATGAGACATCACCTTACACGTGTTAGGATGGCTATTACCAAAAAGTCAAAAAAAACAAGTGTTGGAAAAGATACGGAGAAAAAGAGAACCCTTGATGAGAATGTAAACTTGTGCAGCCACTATGGAAAGCAATATGGAGGTTCCTCAAAAAATTAAATGAGCCATACTGATCCAGCAATTCCACTTCTGGGTATTTATCTGAGGGAAATGAGAACACTACCTTGAAGAGATAGATGCCCCCGCCCCAATCCACATTCACGGCAGCATTATTTACAATAACCAAGACATGGAAGCAACCTAAGTGTCTGTCAATGGAAGAATGAATAAACAAAACGTGGTGTGTGTACACACACACACACACACACACACACACACACACTATCCAGCCATGGAAAAGAAGGAAATCTTGCCATCTGCAACATGAATGGACTTTCAGGGCATTAAATTAAGGGAAACAAGTCAGAGAAAACAAATACCATATGATCCTACTTTTTATGGAATAAAAAAAAATGAACTCACACATACAAAGAACAGACTGGTGGCAGGGCAGGGGTCGGGGGGTGAGTAAAATGAGTGAAGGGGGCTGTTAAAAGATATAAACTTCCAGTTACAAAGTAAGTCATGAGGATAAAATGTACAGCGCAGTGACCACACTTAATAATACTGTTCTGTAGATCTGAAAATTGCTAGGAGAGAGATCCTGAGAGTTCTCATTACAAGAAAACAATTTGTAATGATGTTTAAAAAAAAAAAAAAAAAAGCCTCTTTCTTACTTGTCAGGTAGCAATTCTGCAATGAAGTTTTCTACTGACACAGCAGTCTGTTTTTCATGGATCACTCCAGTTCGACGCAAGCTGTCTATCCGTTCCTGGGCGCCCTGAATGACAACCGTGTAGGTTAGAAACCATTTCTAATTATTCAGTATTAACTATACTAAGTTATGGTTATATAAGTAATACACAAATACATTTACACACAAATAAACTAGATAGTCATTGTAAATATTCAAACAATACAGAAGTATAAAGAGTTAAAAAGGCCAATCATGTTCCCCTCAGTATTAACAGTTTATACAGCACATTCCGAACTATTCCCACATACGCTATTTGGGTTGCTACTATGAAATGGATTATTTTTATATTAATGTTCTACTTCGTTATTACTAATATAATGAAACTATGTACTTCTTAATGTTGGTTGATATCTTACTGATAAAATTTTTTTTTCAGTCCTAGTAGTTTTTATTTCATTTTCTCTTGAGGTATCTAGGTAGGCAATCATATCAAAGTGAATGATTTCTCTTGCTTCTTAACTTCCTTTAAATATAGCCTTACAATATGCACCAAAATGACAGCTGATTTATTTTTAACTGCTAATGTATATATTGCACCAAAACTTGTTTAAGACAATTATTACCATTTATGCAACAAAACTGAGGGGCTGAAAATACTGTATATATAACTCAAAACCAGTGCATCTGTAATGGTAGACAAACTACAAGTTTTTAGTAAAGTTGCTATTTCCTACTTTATCTGAATCACTTCGTAAATAGTGATCATAAGGGAAGTGACAGTGTTCAAACAGCAAGACAAAATGCATTCTGTTTTTTAATAAAACTACCACGGATAATACATTAACCTACTTTTACTATGGACAGCAGAGAGAAGTAGTGAATGAGAAAAAGTGGTCAGTTCTTATGAAAATTTCAAAAACTAGGACACTTCTAGAGACATCTGAACTTATTTTGGAGACAACAGAAATAAAGAAGAGGTGACCAGTGCATGAAAATGGGTAAACCAATTTAAGACACTAGCTTATAAAGATTAAGGATGAAAGAAGGTATGAATTAAACTATACTAATACTGACTGTATTTTTGCTTAATCTCTCTAGTACCACGCACACTGTCTAACCCAAGAGACATTCAGTAAGAAAATACTACATGAAAAAATGAAGAAGGGAAGAAATAAAGGCCTTCTTGAAAATTTTTATCACTCATGTTAACAATCTAAATGGTATAAATCTAGTAAGAGTGAATGAGGAGGCAGCTGTTGAATTTGAAAGAAAACGTAACTATACTGGATAATGTAAATTTGCCTACATCATTTTCCTCCCAAGAGGATATCAGTTATGGTTAAATTTTGATTATGAGTAAGTTTAAATAAATGTTAACTGAATAAAAACTATTAGGGAATTAGTGGGATATTTAAGAGATTCATCCCCAACTATCTGAAATGATATCTCAGCTAAGCACTACAACAAAATATTCCTAGATTTGATGCTTCCAGGAAACGAAGTCTGTTCATTTTTTACTATCCTACAACATAGGGCTTCCTATTTCATAAGGAAAATGAAGAGGGGGTTATTATGTGCCTCTTCTCCTCTTATGTTAATTAATTAAGTGTGGCATCTTTTGGAATCACAAATATAGACACTTTAAGATTAGCCCCTACCAGTGTTTTGAGAATGAAATTTTAACTTTATTTTCAGAAGTGTAAGGAATTAATAATTAGTTTTGAGGCCACAGCGAAATAAATATCTTGAACAGAAGAAAGATACAGAAAAGCTCCCAGAGCTTATCCTGTACTCTAAGAGTTTATACTAAGCAATTCGGTTTAAGTAAAATTCCATGCTGCTTCTTAACTGCATATAATTACCTACATCTTTGGCGAATATAAGTTATAAAATACTGGCCCTAACTATGACTGGCTTTTCAATGAAATTAATGCCTGGCACACAAGTTTCAGAAGCTTCCTAGTGTTAATGATGGCAGACTGATTTCCTTAAATCTAAGTTCTCCTTCAAACAGCCATTCACTTCAAATAAAATCCAATGGGGAGTAAAAAATCTGGGTTGCAATTTTAATATTCTAGCATTCTACATTATTTTTCTTCTCATTAGCTCCCTCTACTGCTTCTGAAAAAAATAAACGGCTGGTAAATTTATAAATGATTTTCCTATGCATGTATCGGTTTCAATGAATTTTGACTTTAAGCTTTTATTAAAAATTATGGAAAAGAAACCCGAAGGTCTGAATTTGAAGGGCAAAAACCAACAGCAAAACTTAATCTGTCAAACACTAACAATGCCACAATATAAACTGAAGTATTACTATTATACAGAAGAGGAAGTTTTTCTTTTAGAAAAAAATTTCCATCAGCCTTTCAAGAACAGCATCTCATGATTTTAAGTATCTTCTGTGTAATAATATTTAATGTAACAAAATATGTAAGACCCATGTTTTTAAAAACCATGAAATTCTGAGTTATATTCCAAATGTCACATCTAAATGGTATAAATCTAGTAAGAGATCATCAAAAATTAATGACCTATCAGCTGAGAGCTCTGTCTGGTCCCTCTTCGGTTTTGATGGGAACAAACAACTGGAAACCACATGACCTGCAAAATGCTTTAGCCCAGTCATCATGTCCTTTGTATTCTCAACATTGAAAACAGTATTTTGAATTGTCCGTTCAGATGACCCTCAGGAGTATTTTATGTTCGGAGGCAGCGTATCACGTGACTATTTAGTGGGCAAGAGGTATGTCTCATTTCACGAAGGGAGAGAATAGGGCTTCTTAAGGGGGAGATGGGAAAGGAGAACAAGTTGCCTTAATCAGAGGTATGTATTCAGGCAGGAAATTTTTAGGCAAGAGTGTATCTGGAAGCTGAAGTAGCCGAGCTCCTTAAAACTCCCTGGGTCTCCTTAGACCTTGTAAAATCTTGTATATCAACAGAGGTACTTCTAGACCAGTCTGCAGACCACTGTGTGATTGTGGAGGCTCGATCACGGGATAGCAATGGGTGGGCTGCTGGAGTGCTATTAAGTGAAAAATCTTTATTCTTCTTGTGAAACTGATAGGGTGTTAAACCAAAATTGAAAGCAGATCCCACAATGAAAATGTTTTCTGTATTAGACTGTTTACTTGAGGAAATAAATGATTAATTTTAAAAACACACCCTTGCACTTTTAGGGTTTAGACAACTGCTAGATATTCATTTTAAAGAACATCTAAGTGTGCACACATCTGCGAACCAAACCAAAATTCCTGCTCTTGAGGAACTTAATTCTTGTGGGAAAACATTATAAAACACTAATATTAAACTAAATGACAGAGTGTATGAGAAGGTGCTGAGTACTGTAGGAAAGAAAACAGAGGAGAGGAGGGTGATCCTGGTATAGCTGTGTGGAATGTAATACTAAATAGGTGGTCAGGACAGGCCTCGCCATGCAAGGAAGACGGGAGTGAAGACTTAAAGAAGGTTTAGCCAAGTACATATTTGAGAGAAGAATGTCCCAGAGAGAAGAAAGAGCTAGTGAAAAGGCCCTCAGAGAGACGCCAGGCACGTATGAAGAGCTAGAAGGAAGCCAATGCGACCAGCGTGAGTGAGCAAGGGGAAGACCAGTGGGAGAAGCAGCCAGAGTGGAAACAAACTCCATGTCAGCCAGGATGCGTGGGGCCATGGAAGCCACTTTAAGGAACGAGGGTTTACAATGAGTAAAACATAAAATGCTGAAACACAAGTGACATGCTCTGACCTATGACTTGAAAGGATTACTTGACTGTTCAGAATGACCTAGAGGGCCACAAGGTTACCCTATGAGATAACCCTAAAACTGGATGGCCTAGTAGCAGGCAATGGCAAGATTCCATCAAGACACTGTGGCGGTGGTGGAGATGTGAGAAGCAGTCAGATGCTGGACACACTGTAAACTCAGGACGAACAAGATTTCTTGATGAACTGGACATGGGTAAAGAGAGAAGTCAAGAGTGACTCCAAGGTTTCTCCCCTGAGAAAATGGAAGGATAGGCTGCCATCATGGACAAGGCTACACGAGCAGGCTTGGAGGAAAGAAAAGCAGATGGATGCTAAACACAGTTAAGTTTGAGACATTCAAGTTAAGGAGTTGAGAAGACAACTTTTACATCATCTAGTTTACATGAGAGGCCTGTGCTGGTGATAGAAATTTGAAACTGTCAGCCCAGAGATGATATTTAAAGCCAGCAGACACTATGGGCTCACGAGGGAGGGAATGTAGATAAAGACAAGATCATTAGGGGGAACCAGCAAAGGAGGCACAGGGGAGTGAGCAAATAGTAACGCAGGGAAAAAACAAATGGACCCCAGAAGTGAAAGAAATACTCAAGAATAATAACTGTCTCAAAAGCCAGTGACAGGCAAAACAAGATGGGGACACTGCTGACGTGCACAGCATTCTCTGGGGAGTCAGGCTGAGCGCCTGCCTAGGCCGGCTGTAGGAGAATATGAAGGAACAATTAGAAAATGCTGGCAATTGTTTGGAGGAGTTTTGCTGCAAAAAGCAGCAAAAAATTAAGGTGGTAGATGATGAGAAGAGGAGGTAAAAAAAAAATCTGTTAAAAATTTCTTTCATTTGTTTTTTAAAGCGGGAGAAATATTTGTATGCTGATGACCTGTTCAGTGTTCATTTGTTCTTGAGTGTCTATATGCTGGTGGTAAAAAAACGTATGGGAGGACAGGGTTCTTGGAACTTTAACCCTCACTGGCTTGAGGGGACCAGATCTAGTTCACTGGGAATGGGACTGGTTTTACACAAACGTGTGACAAGTGTTTTAATAGTCACAGGGCAGAAGACAAGACAGTAATTCTGAAGTGGTGGTGTCAGTGTGCGGTTGTATGAAATAAGTTATCCCATCATCTGTCCCTGTGACGGAGGGTTTATTATCTACAGACTTGATCACAAGATCCTCTTCTCTCACTAGGGAAAACCTAAGGCAGTGTCTTCCTTTTGACATTATTACTGGTAACAAGATTTAACAGGCCTCTCCTACAAGAGCCCCTGGCAAACTGTGGTTATACGCAGGTATTATACACACCTGGAAAGTGCCAGGCAAGGGGATTAAAAGGATGAAGAAGGGGAAGAATCAAAGCAAGGAAGCAAGGGAAAGCTTTCTGGATGAATGCTGAGTCCAAGCACAAGGGAAAAGGGGGACCTGTAGGGTCAATCTAGAACCTGCCTACTGGAACCCCATTACTACTCTGGAAACTTTCAAGTATGTTAGAGTCCCCAAAACCACGAAGAAATACGTAAGTGTAAAGTATTATTAATAGTGATAGTAATAAAAAGCTTAGAGAATTCAAGTGATACTAATTTCAGTATAAAATGTTTAAATTCAGTAGGACTTACACGTTAGCACTGGGTTAAGATTTCCTTTAGGACTAACTACTCTCTCTGTGTTCTCTGCATGGGTTTCCTCCCCTCCCCAAGCATCAAAACTGACCCTGAGTTTCTTTAAATTAAAACTCCGCTGTACCTTCATATCACGACAGTTGTCGAAATAAAAACCAAGATGATCACTACCTCAGAATGTACAAACCCATCAGCTCCATAAAGACCAAAAGATTATCATCCAAATTATGAAAAAATTAACTGCCAGTTTCTATATGCTGAAAAAAGGTGTTGCATTACTCACTTTCAATCCAGCCGCATAGCCCACTGGCTGTGGGGCAATATTGGACTGGCCAGCTTCCCCTATGACCACAGCTAAGCCAAAGACCTCCTGGAAGGCATCTCGGACAGCAGCAACTTTTACTTCTTTATTCGAGGTCACTACAATATCCAGTTCACCTCCAGATTCTACGAAGATCAGAAGAAAATTTTAATTCCAAGTTAAAATAATGAAATTCTCACAAGCAATGCCATATGCTAACACTTTATTACATAATTATTACCAACCTCACAGAATACTGCCAGATACAGATGATGAACTTTTTTACAGGCTGAGGAAACTAAGACTGATAAGGCCTTGCCCAAGGTGACACGGCTCCTTATACTTAGCATGATGTCGGGACTCAAACCTACGCACTCCAAAATCCTCTTTTCACGATCCGACACACACGTTTTCACCCCCTCATTTAACAGCATTGTAGTCTAAATGCTTAGACCCAAACTACCAACTTTTCCTGACTTAAAAATGAGCATTTAATGCATTAACTGAGGGAGTCTCATCTGCAGGCAGGAGACAGTGCATATCCTCTAATGGTTCTAACTATCCCATCTGCCGGACAGAACACAACAGTTTTTTTCCTATGGAATACTGCTCCAGAATATATTAGTAACTCCCCCTTAGAACAGCATTTTGTGGTCAGACAAGCTTGGGAGATGCTGTACACATTTCCTTCTTGGAAATTCACAATGAACATTAACACCAAAATTCTGAGAAAACCAAAAGTTAAAATTCGTGAGTTTAACCCAGTACTTTCCCATACTTAATCTGAATACGTTAACATTTAATAACCACTCCTAAGAAGTTTTCCATAGATGTCAGTTTGGGAAATAATGTTCTAACAGCTATGAAAAAAGTTTAATTTTCTATTATACCACTCTATTAATTTCATGAGCTTTCATTTTCTAGTAAGTTTAAACTTTGGATAGAACACTGCATTTTAAGGCTGCAAATCAAAATGGTTTTTCTGCTTTTGGTTAATAAAGACACACCTCTATTATACACAAACTTCTTATACCATGGGGATGCTGGAGTTTCCAGGCCTGCAACTATGGAGCAGTCAGAGAAATGAACTATGTGGCTTGTGAGATACAAGTTACAATTTAGGATACACTACAGAAAATGAAAATAAAGACTGTTACTGATGATAACTAATTTCCCAGACTTATAAAGAAGTCTGCACTAAACGAGAACTGCCATGAAATGTGTTTATCTAGAAAATAGCTTAAATGGGAGAGTCACCTCTTTTATCATACATCTTCATCATTACACGAAAAAAAACCCAGCGGATGCCACAAATGGGATAGTTATTAATTATACATCTATTACTGTCCTAATACGCAAGCACATAAGGAAATGGAAATACCAACATAGATAAAACCTGAAATTTAAAAAGGCTAAGAAATGAAATAAAAATTTTAAAATGTTTTTACAATTATTTTTAAAACCTACATACCATTTAGACAGAGTAATTTGATCAAATATATCTAATTTTTTTCTTTTTAAATCTTAAACGAACATTTTCTGACATACTGAGCTCAAAGACCTAGTTCTAAGCACAGCATATTTTGCTACTTAGTGTTAAGGGCTATCACTAGTAAAATAGATTTATCCAGAAAGCTGTTTGTACAGTAAACCATTTTGCCCCCAGAAACAATGCTATGCTTTTCCCAAATATGTTATGGAACAGCTGATACTTGGGCTTTTTCTCATATATCTTTTTTCCTAATAGGATGATCTAGAGATCCCATCTTTACTAGAATTTCATAAGTTACTAAAACCTAAAGCATTGAGTCCCATAGGAGAAAAAGAGAATATACTTTCTACTCATTTTTTTCCTCCATATGGGACATGTCTCTTGATCCTATCTGAGTAGAGGTCCACTAAACTTCAGCTCAAAAGGCTTTTTCAGCCTTTTTGTAAAAAGCAATGCCACCTTAAATGATGATGGGAAAAGTAATTCTAAGAACACAGGAAGCTAAACTGTGTTAAAAATCCATTTCTAACAGTTCTTGTGTTTTCTTGATACATCTGAAACTGTTCTGGTGATTTCTAGAATACTTCTGTAAAAATACCTTAAGTTTTAACTCAAGTTTTGTTACATCAGAATGGTCCTGCTTTCACTGCCTGTCAATAAGGTGTCAACTTTTTCACATCAGTTTTATTGCTTTTTACAGCTAATTAAGACTATATATTATGACATTTGCTAATACACATTTCATTTTGTATCTTCCCCCTAACCACACCCTTCATCTTTTGCCTTTTTCTTGATGTCAGGCAGACTATTGGCCTGAGAAAAAGCCTTGGGTTTGACTCCTGAAGTCATTAGCTTTGTTAGTTGGGGAAGTCACTGATCTTGTTTCTTCACAGTAAAGTATCTGCCACCTCACTGGGCTTGTTCTAAGGGTTAATAACTGCTTTCACAGTCTAACACAGTACACGCTCAAATAGCAAGAACTCCAAAAACACTAATTCCTTTCTTTCCCTCATTCAAAATACAGCTTGCGCTGGGTGCCTGGGTGGCTCAGTCGGTTAAGCATTTGCCTCCAGCTCAGGTCATGATCCCAGAGTCCCAGGATCGAGTCCCACATCGGGCTCCCCACTGATTGGGGAATCTGCTTCTCCCTCTGACCCTCCCCCCTCTCGTGCTCTCTCTCTCTCAAATAAAATCTTAAAAAAAAAAAAAAAACACAAAAAACAAAACATGAGCTTATGAAGGAAAGAATATATATGATGCATTAATTATGTCAAACTTAATTATTATGAATATAGGAAACCTTATCTAAGGTAGGGTCCAATTTCTAAATCCTCTGGCAGTTACAAACACAAAGAACAATTCACCTGATTTAATACTTAAATCCATTTTCTAGTTTCAGGGAAGCAAAGTGGCTAAGTGCAAAAAAAAAACAAAAAAAAAACAAAAAAAAACAAAAACTGACCATGGGTTCAATCTAGCTCTACCAAGCTGTGTGACCTAGGATAATCATCTCTCTGAACCCAGGGGTTCCCTTGCAGAGTTCCTAAACACTGCCTCGCAGAGCAAGCACTTCAGAAATGATACTTCTTACTAAGGTCTTACCCTCTGACATTTACTACATTGTGAACTACCAACAGCAGCAAGACTCGTGAAAGCTACTGACTTTTCTCGCTAATGAAAATCTCTGTTCTAGTACCTAGTGCACAGCTTCGGCTTCTAAGCCGTGATCTTCAACAGAATGACTAATAATTGCTCACTGAAGCTGCTAAGCAACTGTTTCTTCACATACTGGACATGTGCATTCAAAATTACACGCAGACAGCATGTATGTCTACGTCATCTCTCTGGAGAGTTCTTGGGAAGGAGGACTCAAAGTGGTTAAAATAGTTTTCCCACCAAACCTATTAGTCAGATATTATTAATAAACAGAATTAACTTCCTCTAAAAATATTATTCCTGGGTTAAGCATAATCACATTTAATTAAGACAGATAATTGGACAATTACCAAAATCAAATATAAACAAAGCATCACTTCAAATATCCTTAGTGAATAAAGTAAAATTCATACAAAGCAACACTAACTGTATTTAAAATTGAAATACACTAAGTATATTAATTAATATACTAATGCATATTGGTTTTACTCCTCCCAAAGTTCACTGTGTTTTCAAAATTCATTTGTGACTAAGAAAAAGATAAATTAATAATACTAACACTAAGACAATCAACTTACAACGTAAGAGGATTTCCACTGATTACAACACTACGGAATCACAGTGAGACAAAGGCACGTATTTAGAAACACAGGCAGACGCTGCTCTATCTTGAATACTTACTGATATACGGAGCCATGCCAGGGTCCAGCGTTGTAATCATGCTTTCTACTGAATGTTTTGTTTTATCAAGCACAGATTTCACCACAGGATTTCCGGCCACACCCTGCACAAAACAAATTAACACATAAACGCCCATTCTAAGCAAAGAACACCTAATGGTGACAGAAAACTCTTTTAAAGTTTCTGATACATCACAGACTTGTTATTCGGTAAAATGTAAGAAAGACAAATTGCTGTTAAGTTTTCAAAATGCTCATTCTCACTTTCTCTCTTCTCACAGACCCGTAGCAGTCTGCAGACCACACTCTGAGGAGCACGGACTTAGGAAGTATGAATACTGTATACACACACGTTTGTGTATTCATTGTATGGGTGTGTATATTCATATGTATTCATTTTATACGTGCATACATGTATATGCATTTTATTTCTTTGTGTGTGCATATTTTAATTTCATTTCACATCTACTTATTTATATAAAAGACTAGGAAAAACTTATCCATCAAGATCCCAAATAAAAACAGTAATTAGTTGTCTCCATAGACTCATACTTGGTTCCCTAGAAAAAAAATAAAAATATTCACATTTCTCATCCTTATTCCCCAAAAGTTACCTATTAATATAAATTACTCTGCTGTCTCCTACTAACGTTTCTTTTTTTCCCTACTTCCTGTTTATTGTGTTCATTCCCAAATTCTCTTTTAACCCAGATCTACTCCTCTGAATTCTTAAAACCACGCTATTTTTTTTTAAGATTTTATTTGTTTGACAGAGAGCGAGACAGGGAACACGAGCAAGGGGAGTGTGAGCAGGAGAAGCAGGCTTCCCGCTGAGTGGGGAGCACGATGTGGGGCTCAATCCCAGGACCCTGGGACCATGACCTGAGCCAAAGGCAGACACTTAACAGCTGAGCCACCCAGGAGCCCCTTAAAACCACCCTATTAAACAGAAGGAACCAGGTCTGAGTGTTCCCTTCTTGTGCCGTACTTCTCCAGCAGTAAAAAAGCCTTCCGGGGAGCAGCGCCTCCTGAAATGGCATCTGGCTAACAGGCCACCATTCCACCTCTTCCAACCTACCACTGAACTAAGATGATTCAGAAAAAAAGCTGAGTCCATAACACTGATACTTAAAACTGTCAACCAATCTTATGCGGAATATTAGAAGAACAATTTACAAGACATGTAAAGTAGAGCTTGGTACAAGTGCTAACGGACACACTGACACATGCTCTTAACACGGAAAAGAAGGAACAATGCCTGTACGAAGAAAAACTTTAAAAAGTACAGAAGGATTAAAAAAAATAAAAGGACGCTTAGAAAAATACCATCTTTGGGGCGCCTGGGTGGCACAGCAGTTAAGCGTCTGCCTTCGGCTCAGGGCGTGATCCCGGCGTTATGGGATCGAGCCCCACATCAGGCTCCTCCGCTAGGAGCCTGCTTCTTCCTCTCCCACTCCCCCTGCTTGTGTTCCCTCTCTCACTAGCTGTCTCTCTCTGTCAAATAAATAAATAAATCTTAAAAAAGAAAAAAAAAGAAAAAGAAAAATACCATCTTTGTGAAACATAAAGCTCAAATGTAGGAAATTAGCCACCTACCAATTGAAAAATACATTTAATATATAATTAAATTGCAGCCAAACCCTCCCAAAATTCATTAAGAGAAATAAACAGAAAAGACTAGTAAAGAAAAATCCTGAGGTAAAGAGAAACTGGCAAACTTATAAAACCAAACACTGATATATCATTATGAACGCAGAGACTTGGAACTGACCTTTCTTACTCATCAATGCATACTCCCCAGCCCCACCTAAGCACAGAGTAGACTTTCAGTAAGTATTAGTACAATAATAAAGAGAATTAACAGTCACTAAAATAGTGAGGTACTATTGCAGGGACAGGCCAGACAGCAGAATAGAACACAGAGTCCAGAAACTGACATTACCACACAATTGTGCAATGAAGATAAAGATGGCATATCAAAACACTGGGATATGGTGTTGGAAGAGTCGAGTAAGTGGTTGGAAGAAAATTAAGTTTGACTTATACTCTGTGTAATAAAATAAATGTCAGCAACACTAAACTGGTAGGTATAAAAAAATTGAAACCATAGAAGAATTAGAAGAAATCACAGAAAAACATTTACCATATATTGTGCTGGGAAAAGGTCATTTTTAACTAAAAAAATGAAAAGAAAAAAAGACTGAAAAAAAAAAGACTCCTGAAAATTTAGAAGCTTTTGCGTCAAAAAAGGGTAATAAAATTTAAATGTATGATAAAAGAGAAAACTGCAATGTGACAGCATGTAATAAAATATTACTACATGAGGAGCTCTTAAAATTTCATTCAGAAAGGAAAATCATCCCAATTCAAAAATGGGCAAAGAACACGACTAGAGACTTCACAAAAGAAAAATATAAATGACAAAAAAAGCACATGAAAAAATGTTCAAATTTGGTAACCAAGAAATTCAAATTAAAACTAGGTTATGTTTCTTGCCTATCAAATTAGAAAACGTTCTATTTCAAATTCATAATCAGTGCTGGCAAGAGAAAAATGCTGGAGAGTCTATCTTGGTATAACCCTCCTGGAGAGTCTTTATCAATAATTTTTAAATGTTCACTCAGACGTTCATTGGGAATTAACCGATGAACATAAAGATCTGTATACAAGAGTGCTCATCCTAGCTGTACTGGTAAGAATTACTGTTAGAGAATGCGAAAGTACATTAGCAAAATATGGGAAATAAACGCACGGCATGGAGGGCAAAAGCAGCCATAAAGAAAAAAAATTCTACTAGGATAATTCATTATTTAAAAAAAAGAAAGAAAGAAAAAGAAATTTCTGAAGAATATTTACGACTGGGAAGATGTTCCTGACATATGCTAAAGACAAACAAAAGATACAAAATAATGTCCACATATTACTACCCCATTTTGACTTAAAAAAAAATTACACCTACAGAGATATGCACATAAAAAAAGACGGAGAAGAACTATAGAAAACTGGTAATCAGAATAAAAAGAATTTTTATTTTTTCTTTATACCATTCTGTATTTTCAAAATCCTTCTAACGAAAATCTAATAGTTTCCAAATTAAAAAGTTCAGTGTAGGTGCGCCTGGGTGGCACAGTCGTTAGGCGTCTGCCTTCGGCTCAGGGCGTGATCCCAGCGTTCCGGGATCGAGCCCCACATCAGGCTCCTCCACAAGGAGCCTGCTTCTTCCTCTCCCACTCCCCCTGCTTGTGTTCCCTCTCTCGCTGGCTGTCTCTATCAAATAAATAAAATCTTTAAAAAATAAATAAATAAAAGTTCAGTGTAACGTGTAAACTAAATACCTCTTACCTTAATAAAACCCCAGAGTCCACCAGCAGATGCTTCATCCTGACCTCTACCAACTCGAGGATCTTCTTGTTCCTCTGGGAAAGTAATGGCTGATGTGGTTCCCGGGCCCTGGGCCAGAGATGTCAAACTGGCTTGCTGAGTAATGGGAGTCGGCAAAATACCTAGGAAATGGCAAAATTCTAATATAGGTAATTGATTTCATAAACTATTTTCTATAAAAACAAGATATACTATAGGAGATGAGTAGCTCAAAATAGCTTTAATTATGTAAATACATACTTGGGCATTTCAAGACTGAGTTACGCACTCCAAGAATCACCTACACCTTTATAAAATATAAATGAAACAGAATTCTAAAGAAGAAATTTCTTGCCCTTTTTGTAGGTTTTTTAACAAAGTGTCCTGAAAATGGACAAAATACATATCAAAAAGTACTACCTGTTGGTCCTATTTAGCACATGGATGTGGGCAACTATAATTCTAATCCCTTTAATGCAGAAAAATAATTAATGTGAACACCTAAGCCCATCATATAAAAGCATGTAACAATTAGTACTTATTTCATATGACCTACTTTAACTCAAAAAAGAAAATTCACATATTCAAAGACATAGACATAATACCTGTACTGTGCAAAAATTTGTAAAAGTAGGTAAGCCAAGTTTGAAAATAAAAATCAGAACAAAGTTGCTTCTTCTTCTAAAATGAGAAATAACAGGCAAAAAATGACAAGGTCGAAGTTTTGATACTGGTTTCCAACAACCATTCCAGGGAAGCCAAAAAAGTAAGTATAACCGACTTAGAAAAAAAGATGGCTCTTTACCAAAAACTTAAGGTGCACACGAGCTTTTATTTGGTTTTAAATTTTTACCTGGCAAAACAAAACTACTCCCTGGACCATTCTTGTCCAGATAAACCTTTTAAGTAAAGCTTTAAAAAAAAAAAATCCTCAAATTTCACCCTCTTGTCTCTCTATAAGGACACAAAATACTACAACAAGAATTTGGAATTTTATCTGACACTACATACACTACATTTTACAACACACAAAATTTATCATTTACTAATAACATCAGCTTTATGTGGATAATATAAATGTCAAAACATGAAAATAGGAAACTCCAGAATTCAAAGACAATAGTTAAAAGTAATGCAGAAAAAAGAAAAAAGTTAAAAAAAAAATGCAGAAATATGGAAACACTCAAACAGTACTGATGAGAAAGTGAAATGGTGCAACTGCTTTGGAGAACAGTCTAGCAGTTTCTTGAAAGCGAACAATTCCATGCTTAGTTATATACCTAAGAGACATGAAAATATGTCCTCACAAAAACCTGTACACAAATGTTCATAAAAGCAGTATGTGTAATATCAAAAAGTAGAAACAACACAAAAGTTCATCAACGGATGAAATGAATAAACAAAATGTGGAAGGAAAATCCATACTATGGAATACTGAGCCATAAAAAAGAATAGAGTACGAACACAAGCTATAACGTGGATAAACTTAAAAATATACTGAGGGGTGCCTGGGTGGCTCAGTTGGTTAAGCGTCTGCCTTCAGCTCAGGTCATGATCCCAGGATCCTGGGATCGAGCCCCACATTGGGCTCTCTGCTCAGTGGGAAGCCTGCTTCTCCCTCTCCTCCTTCTGCCCCTCCCCACACTTGTGTGCTCGCTCGTACTCTCTAATAAATAAAATCTTCAAAAAAATATATACTAAGTGAAAGAAGTTTGTCACAAAAGACTATATATGGTATGATTCCATTTATATGAAAGATCCAAAATAGGTATATTCATAGACAGGGAACAGATGAATGGTTGTTCGGGGCTGTGACCATCACGGGAAAGTAGGGAGTGACTGCTAATAGGCAGAGGGCTTCTTTTGGGGGTGACTAAAAGGTTCTAAATCTGATGACAGTGATGGCTGCACAACTCTGTAAATACTGTGACAACTACTGAATTGTATACTTTAAAGGGGTGAATTGTATGATATGTAAATTATTTACAATAAGGCAGTTATTTAAAAAAATGTGTTTAAACATTAGCTGTAGCCATTTATTTCAAATTATCGGTAAGAGAGAATTACCTGGTACCGGAGGTGCAGAGAATGATGGCATCAGGGGTGTCTGGGGGGCTCTTCCTGCATGTCCCCTTGTAATGTCGTAAGATGCCCCAACGGAAAATCCCGACGTGGGAGGACCCGAAGAGGGTGCAGATAAAAGAGTGCTTGGGGCAGAAGACAGAGCCGGAGCCGGGAAGTGGGACAGAGGAGGATTACTGAAGGCAGCAGCAGGTGGTGGGGAGACAGGAGGTGGGATAGAAGTAGCAAGGGCCGGAACAGAAGGGACCGGTGAAGGCGGCACGAAGGGCAAGGGTGCTGGTGCGGATGGCCTCACAGGAGGAAGAGACGGCTGGGGGGTGGAGTATGCATGTGGCGGCAAGGACTGTATGGACGACACACTGGGAGAAGAGAAAGAACTCGTTGCAGCTGCAAGATGGGGAGGAAAAAAACCCACAAAATTGGAAATGCTTTTCACTTAGTTTTTAAAGTATCTCATTACTTTTTTATTGTAAAATTTAAAAATTTAACAGACTATCACCCACTAATTATTTTTTAATGTGTTACTTAAAATATACAACACACACGACTAAGCGCAAATGACTTCCGACTTCATTAGGAGCAGCTACGGAAAATCAAGTTACAGTCCTGTTCGTACGATCTTTGTGTTTTTATTCATTTTGCTATTTTTTCAAGAAAATAGAGCCATTTTTCACCCCTGCTGCCTTCAGCATAAAAACCTACACACTGACTCAAAAATTTTGGTCAGAAGGTTAATCATCACAAAGTCACAGAACATGAGACAAAACTAACAGATGCTTTTTAGGGTATTTTTGTCCTAAGAAGATGATTTATAGTCAGTATGAATATAGAGAAAAGTTTACCCGAAGGAAAAATACTTTTGGGCTTAAACAAAAAAGGTCACTTCCCTTCATCCTGGGAAAGATGAGACGTTTTCATCTATGTATTTGTCTTTTAACTGACTCTGAGAAAAGCTAACCGTGTCTTTACCACCCTCCAGACACACCAGATGCTGTCAACGCCACGTACCTAAAGGCGGTGGGCTGGACGACGCGGCAGCCGCGGCCAGTCCTGCAGGGTGCGCTGGAGGAGTCCCCGGGGGGGTGGTCTCTATTCCGCTCTCTTCCATCATTTTTCTTCAGTTACGGTTTACTGTAGAAATAGACAAATGTAACATATACTGCACAGTAATCAAGTGTATCTTTAAAGAATAATTTTAGAAAAGAACCATCAAGACACAGAGGTCTATACGATTTATAATGCCACTTATTTCTGGATAAAGGATCTGTCAAGGGGTGCCTGGGTGGCACAGCGGTTAAGCGTCTGCCTTTGGCTCAGGGCGTGATCCCGGCGTTGTGGGATCGAGCCCCACATCAGGCTCCTCCGCTAGGAGCCTGCTTCTTCCTCTCCCACTCCCCCTGCTTGTGTTCCCTCTCTCGCTGGCTGTTTCTATCTCTGTCGAGTAAATAAATAAAATCTCAAAATTCCTAGGAAAACAGTCTGTGACATGTTTAATATGCACATAACATTTTCATACACATACTCTGTAATTGGGAAATAATTCTATGTTAACTAATTATTCATAAATTTTAAACAGTAAATCACTAATATAATTTTCTGCCATGTGAATGTATGTTAGACTTTTATCTACATTCCAGTTACTATTGTATTTGAAATAAACATATTATTTAAGCATTTTTTTAACACTTCTTCTTTCCCCATAAAACATTACATATGGGCTATTTCTGTTAACTTAAAAAAAAAATCGAAATGTGCTCAATTCTCAGTGTCTCTATTCACATTTAAAATCATACTTAGTAATAGCTAGATAACATGTCTCACGTTTTAGAAACGTTAACTTCAGCAAAAAAGTTATATGGTAACTAGATAGCAGGGTCCTAAGATAAAAATGGATTATAAAATATGGGAAAACTTCATTAAAAATTACAAATTTTCCAGCCTGTCTCAAGTATAAAATCAAAACCTAAATAAAACTTGTTTTTGATTTTGATGTGTTCAGTCATTTAACAAATACTCATGAAAGTCAACTGCTTGCCAAGCACTGTACTGGTGCCTCTGGACATACAATGTAAGCAAAACCGAACAGGATACTTACAGTCCAGTACAGGACTACAGTGAACTATAGCCTTAATTATGTGCTCTGAGGGTAAGAACACGGTCCTATTTGAGAGGAATACGATTTTCAGTTGAGTGAGGAAAGGAAGTCACATATAAACAGACATCAGAAAGATGTATAGAATTTAATGAGGCAAGGGAAAAGAAGGAAGTAGGGCAGATTCCAGAAAAAGTGAATATATGCTAAGTATAGAAGCCCCGTAAGGTAGAGGGGACAAGACATGTTCAAGAACACCCATGTGGCAGGAAACAGAAAAAAAGAATGAAGACTGGAGACACAGGCAAGAACCCAGACCGCGTTGAACCTTATAAACGTCAAGGAGTTAGGTTTTTCAAGAACAGAAAGGCACTCAAGCTGGGGTTGACATATTTGTCTTTTAACTTTTTTGAAGAAATTTTAGACTCATAAAAAGATGCAAAAATAGACCAGAGTTCTTGAGTATCCTACACCCAGCTTCTCCCACCAACAGCATCTTACCGAACTGCAGAACAGTGCTCGCACCAAGGAAATGAACACAGGTGCAATACTAGTGACTAACCTGGATTTTCGCCTGTTTTTACATGTATGTATGTTTCTCTGTGTGTGTGTAGTTCTATGAAGTTTCATCATACACAAAGACTCATATACCACCACAATTAGGACACAGAACCGTCCCATCGCCCTAAAGAAACTCCTTCATGGTGCTCCTTTGTCACAGCTTCTCACTAACCACAAGCTGTGGCAACAGACTGCTCTCTATCATTTTCTCATTTAATGAATGTTACCGAAATAGAATCATACAGCATATAACATTTTGAGATAAGCTTTTTTTCAGTCAATATAATGCTCCTGAGACCTATGCAAGTTGTTGGATGTATCACTAGTTGGGTTTTTTTTTTTTTTTTTAAACTGCTGAACAGTATTCCATTTTATTGGCGTGCCACAGTTTATCTATTGGTCTGCTGAAGGACATTTAGGCCAATTCTAGCTTTTGGCAATTCCTATTTGTGTTCTGAAAACATTCCTTCGACCACAGTATGCAGGTTGGGAATGGCGGTCAGAGTAAATGCAGAGAGCCTATTAAGAAGATTAGAAGTATGTCATATAGGAACTGATAACACCCAAGACAAGTACCTCTTAAGTGGAGGGAGGGGAGGAGAGTGATCCTGCCTCCCAAGCGTCATTGGGCAACATCTGAGACATTTTTGGTTGTCAGAACTAGAGGGACTACTGGTATCTAGTAGGTAAAGGGTAGGCATACCACTAAAAATCGCACAACTCACAGAAAAACCCTCACGCGAAAGAATTATCCGGCCCCATGAATCAATAAGGACAAGAATGGGAAGTTCTGGCCTAGACTAGTGTGATGACAGGGGAAATAAGGAGGAATGGGTAGATTCAAAAACTGGATATGGGGCATGACTTGCACAAGTGTACAGATGGCTATGCAGTCACTAAGATAGGGAATACAGGAAAAGGTCAAGATGTTTGATGTCTTCTTTTTTGAGAAGGGGCATTATGCACTGTTTAAAATTGGACATACTGAGTTTAAGCTCCTTGAAACACCCAAATAGAGACACTGACGTGGTCTGCGGTTTGGCAGTAAGTGTAGTTTCTTCAGTTTACCGACAGTCTCTAAAGTCTCGTCTGGGATAAGGTTATCTAAGAAGAGAATACCAAGTGAAAAAGAAAAGATGACCTGACCCATCCTTGAAAAATTGCCTGGCAGAAGATGAGCTTGCAGAGAAAAGTGAGATAACCAAAAAGGGGAAAACCAGGAGACTGTGGTGTCCAAAAGCCAAAGAAGTTCCAAGGTGCGAATGGGCAGAAGCATCGAGTACTGAAGAAATGCCAAAACTGGGTGATATCCGAAAAAAAGCAATGGATTTTCCAAGCTGAAGATACCAACACAGTCAGAGCTGTTTCCATGGAGTGAGGCTAGAAGCCAGTTTCAACTGGACTGAACAGGAGGAGGTGAGGTAGAAATACACACCACTTTCAAAGAGTTTGGTTGTGAATGTGGAGGAAACATCTATAGCATTTAAGTAGAGACTCCTGGGATCAGGGAGGCACCAGCTTTTCACTCAGGACCTCTACACCAAAGGAAGATAACCTGGAACACAAAGGGCCTTTCAGGGACTTCACCACTCCCTGCCAAAGCTACCTCTTCTCATCTCCCTATTTCCCTCCTTACAGATGCTACCAAATCCTTACACTGGCCAATGGAAGTCACATTTAAAGATAATCCTGATCCCTAAAATTAATGAATGTGTTGGCAAAATAGCCTGTGCAATTAAAACAACTTATAACCTGCAATAAAGGGTCAATTTCTTTCAGTCTTTAAAAGACACACTTAAGAAATGGCTTAATGACGTTATCAGGTAAATTTTGTGTGCATAAAAAGTATGCCTTCTTACTGAAGAAAAGCTATTGAGATTAACAGTGAAGTGTCAAGAGTTGGTAAAGGCTTTAGTGCATATGTCTCAGCATAAAAAGTATTATTAATGTATCAACATTAAAGAAAGTGATGAAAATGGCTTAGAGAAATTGAGTCCTCCATCTCTGGCCTACCCTCCTCTTCCAATTTGCTTCCATTATGGTTTTTCTGGAACAAAGTGAATGGCTACTTATAAGAGTACAATAAAAGAAATGGAATAAGGCAGCTCTGATCAAAGTAAAAGCATTAAAAGCAATTATTACTGATGTTCCAACAGATAAACAAACGCCAAAGCAGGATGTGAGTTTTGTCTCTGGACTCTCAGTTCTGATCCCAAAACAAACTTCCATAAATGTTAACTAAATGAAACAGTGGCTATAAAGGAGAAAAACTGGAATGCCAAAATATGTCACGTTCGCAGGCAAGTACATGTTGTCACGCAAAAATATCTATTTTGAACAGCAGAAATGGATATAAATTTTGCCAATCTAGGATAGGTGCTATCTTGCAAATTTGCCTGAAGCCGGTCCCAGGAACGAACAAAGAGCAGAATGCAAAAGCTGGGGGGAACCTAGGGAAAATAAGCTACTTCCCACTGCTGTTCCCGGTGTGTGGACCCAGGAGTGGGGAGAAGGCGGGAACAGCCAAATTCCTGTGCCTGGAGACAGCGGCCTCCCCGCAGGCTCTGCCACGTCTCCAGGCCGGGCTGGGCTGGGCTAAGGTCAGCGGGCGCGGGCCGCCCGTCCCGCTCCGACCGCCAGCGCGCTGGAAGGCGGAGCCAAACGGTCAGGGACGCCAGCCCGGGTCGGCGCCCAGGAGCAAAGGGCCGGAACCAGACCCACGACCCGCACCCACAGTGCTAAGCACGGCGGGGACTGCTCGCCTGGCCGAGGGCTCCCGTGCCCTGGCTGCACCCTGCACGCTCACACAGCCCGCGCTCGGGACTCGACGACTGCGGGGCTCCGACCTGACCCCAACCATCCAGCGGCGCCGGCCGGCTAGCCCGCCCACCTGGCAAGGACTGCGCCCGTTGGCACCCGCATCCCATCCCGCCGCCCGCCAGCACCCGCGTCGCTGCCAGGCTGACACTCACCTGGGGGCCCGAGAGAGGGTCTGCGTGGCAGCAGGAAAGTGCGAGACAGGGAGTTCGGGGTGCTCACACTACGGCTCCGAGAAGACCACGAAGACGCCAGCAGGAGCTCCCCGTGCGTCCCCGCCTCCAAAATGGCCACCGGAGGCGCACGCCCCTGCGGCTGCCACGTAGACCGCGCGCCGCCCCGCCCCGGCCGCTGGGAGCTCCGCCTCGGGCCCCGCCCCGCGCGGGGAGCCGCGTTGCGCCCCGCCCCTCCCTGGAACGCAGGTTAAACTCGTCTGAGTACCTTTAACCTGAGGTGCTGCTGCCCCGGGACTCGGCGCCGGCCCCTCCAGGAGCATTTCCAGTAGCACGGTCATGCTTCCCTCTGCACAACCCGACACTCGAGAACGGCACCCTCGTTCCCAGGTGTAACTCACTTATCCTGGCCGCCCACAGAACGGAGGTGAGCCAGCCAAAGTCGTCTGGTCCACTCCCCAACTGCAAGCAGGAACCCCCCTTCGCAAACGCTACAGACAGGGGACTTGCATATTTACCAAGATTTCCAGATAACAGCAGTTGCATCCAGAGAAACAAAAAAGCGGGTGGGAAAAGAGTAGCAGCTACTGTTACTTTTTCCCCAACTACAGTACACGTACATTCTTTTTTCTTTTTAATTGAGAAACCGAAGGCAAAGATGGTCAACCTTCTTAACGTACTGTGCCGCACTTTAAACAGTACCTGAAAGTTTGTGCTCAATAATGCACATTAAATAAATAAGTGAACGGTGTGTAATAGTGGGAAATAAGGAATTTGAAATCAGAAGGCTGGATTTGTGGGGCGCCTGGACGGCTCAGTTGGTCAAGCGTCTGCCCTCAGCTCAGGTCCTGATCCAAGGGTCTTGGAATCCAGCCCTACCTCGGGCTTCCTGCCCAGCGCAGAGCCTGCTTCTCCCTCTCCCTCTGCCGCTCCCCCTGCTTGTGCTCTCTGCTTTTTCCCCCCTCTCATCAATCAATCAATTAAAAAAAAAAATCTGGGTTTCGATCTAAGACTACCCTAACACCAATTGTGCAGCTGTGCTCTTGGATAGGTCACGTAGCTCCCTCCTGTCTCCCTAATTCCATCTGTAAGATGAGAATAATATTATCTGCCATCTCTAACTCAGGCAGGTAACAGTCAAAATGAATAGGAAAGCACTTTTTAAACTGCTGAGTGTTAAACGCATGAAAAATTGTTTTGTTGCTTCCAAATTACTTTAGGAACCCATTTATGGGTTTCACATTAATGGATCTCTTGGACTTGACAGTTGTGAGCATTCTAAAATGCCTCATTAAAAAGTTGACAGTATTTAACTACACCCTGACTTCAGATCTTCCTTTGTAACTTCAGTGGGTTGTTCCTTTTGGTGGTGACTCTTATTCCATCCACAGAGAATGTGTGTAGGTAGTTAATCTAGGTTACTTTTCTAAAAGTGCTGGTTGGGTGGGGCTGAAAGTAGTTAACCATCTCCATCTTCTTTGGTCGACACCCTTAATAGCTATAAGGTTTATTGGTTTCTTCATTCATTCAACAAATATTTATTAGTGGCTGCAATACTGCAGTACTAATACTGGAGTACTAATACTGGAAATGTAGAAGGAGCAACACAGACAAGGTCCTGACACTTAAGAGACTTTCATTCTCACAGGAGAGAGAGGCTATGAACAGGAAAATAGACTGTTTATGATGGGCACTTTCAGGATAATCAATAAACCGGTATGTTACAGACAGTAATTGACCACTTTGGATAAAATGGATGAGCAAGCCTTCTCTGAGGAGGTGGGATTTGAGCAGAGACCTGTGAGGAAGCAGGCCTCTGGTTATCTGGCAAGAAGGAAGGGCACACAAAGGCTCGAAGGGAGCGTGCTTGGCATCTTTGCAGAACAACAAGGAAACTGAGACTAGGCAGTAAGAAATGAGGTCAGAGAAATAGCAGGGCCAGATCATACCCAGCCTTGCAGGCCCTGGTAAGACCTTCGGGTTGTATTCTGAGAGAAATGGGAAGTGGAAAGTTTTGAGCAGAAGACTGACAAGATTTGACTTCAGTGTTAAATCACTCTGATTGCTATGACTGTAGGGGGCACAAGGACTAACACAGGATGGCCAATAATGCCACCTTGGTGGCTTGTGTGGCTAATGGGGCAGGAGGAGGTGATGCATGGTCTAGACATAATTTGAAGGTGGAGTTGTCATGATTTATTGATGGATGGAACATGAGCTGTGTCAGTTTCCTAAGACTGTCCAGCAAATCACCACAACTGGTTAGATAAAAACAACAGTCACTTTTCTCTCTCACAGTTCTAGAGGCCGGAAGTCCAAAATCAAGGGTCAGTGGGAACTCTCCAAAGGCCCTGGGAGAGAATCCTTCCATGTCTTTCTAGTTTCTGATGGATCCAGGTGTCCCTGGGCTTGAACCAGCACAACTTCAATCTTTTCTTGTCTTCACATGGCCTTCCTCCTAGTATCTCTGTGTCTCAAACCTCCCTCGACTTTTCTAAGCATACCTACCATTGCATTTAGGGTCCATCCTAAATCCAGAATGATCTCATTTCAATATCCTTGGGGCATAAACCCAATTCCCAAATAAGCTCACATTTACAAGTTCCAGGTAGACGTATATTGTGGGGAGGCCGCTTTTCTGCCCAGTACATGGGCCATGAGAGACGGGAGTCTACCAAATAAGCGAGATCCTTGAATTACATTTAAGACATTTCATGTTTTACTTGCTACTTTTCATTTAAACTTCAAAAGACCTTTGTGTGGCGGGTAGTATTATTGTTCCAATATTAGAAATAAGGAAATTAAGGCTCTGAGAATTGTATATAGATCTGGGACTGAAACCCAGAATTCTTCAGCTGTACCTCAACAGCTTGCCTGCCTTGGGGTAGTAAGAAACTGTGGTCTTAGATAGAGGGCATTGAAGGGCTTTGATAGAAGATCACAGCCTAATGACAGAAAAATGATCTGCTTAGTTTTTTTGGTTACTGCTAACAGAGCTCACCAAGGTTTTCCATATAGGAAGTCCCTCAAATAGAAGAGTCCATTTTTGAGCAATAATGAGAGATTCAGTGTTACAGTGGAATGTTGATTTTATCACACACAGGCAAACAGAACTATTTTCCTACATGAGTTGAGATTTTTTTTTCTAGCTTAAAGTCTAGTCTTAAATATTCTCAAACCAGTCCATAATAGGTGTAATATTCATATGAATGCTGAAGCATGTATTTTCAGGTGGGAAGGAGAAGAGGCTGGGACCCTGGGCATCTGCAGCATTACCAGGGGTAAAGGCAGAACTCAACCTGGTCAGAAATACCACAGGCTCTGCTGAGAAAAAGGTCCACAAGCTATGCAACCACAAAGGACACTCTGGTGGGTGCACCAAGAGTACTGGCCGAGACACAGAGCCCAGGAGCCCACACCTATGCAAACAGGATATATAGGAGAAGTGTTGACCCAAACGTTGCGTAGGGCATACTTGCACTGAACGATTACTCATTGTTTATCTGGAATTCAAATTTAGAAGGCAAGCAAGGTGTGACTTAGAGTCTGCAAGGCAATGCGGTAGAGATTAGGCCATTAAGTCTTGGTACCAAACGACCTGGATTTGAATCCTGGCTCTAGCACTTGCTAGGTCAATGGCTGGCCTTGGGCATGTTGCTTAAACTCTGCCTTGATTCCTTCACTTATAAAATGAGAACTTCTATTAATACCGACCTCATAGTTTTTTGCTTGGGGATTAAATGACTTCATCCGTGTAAAGTGCTGCTACTGTGAAAAGAGCCCAACACAGTGTCCTCCCTGTGTTAGCTCGCATTCTTTGACTTATAAATTGTCTCAATATTCATCTGACAATGACTTTTAAATCAAAAAGAATTTTATACAGTTGAGTTTGAGTTGTAAATTCCAAATAAAGGTTTTATATGCTTGTTTGTTGTCAACTAAAAATTTCCTTTAGTTATAAACAGGGTGGCTCTGCCTCTCAGTTTGCCCAGGACACTCCCCACTGAGGACTGCTGCCCCAGTAGAATTGTTAAAAGTTCCCACCTTTTGTTCTCCGAAGTGTTCCAGTTCAGATAGTATGTCTTAGGCTCATCCTAGTTACAGAGATACTGAGAAGTTACTCTCTTTAAAAAAAGAAGTTGCTCTTCTTGCACAGGTGAGTTATAGCGTGAGGGTTTCAATACCTGCCTCTCAACCATACCATGTAATTGTTACCAGAGTCCATTTCTATTGGCTACAAAGAACCAGCTTCTCTTTCTAAAATACATATTTAGAAAAACTATCTAGAACTCTTCATTGCCTGAATGATAAAATCTTCAAAATCCAACTTACCTTTACTTTCTAGATACTTTACTCTTTCTGAATCTTTCTCCAGATTCCTCAGCCACCAGCTGCACACCTCTGCCCCTTCCAGACACCATATGCCTTAGCTTCTATCAGTCCCTCTGCCTGAAATGCTTTTCTTTTCCCTTTCCACCTCGTACTAATAGATATACTTCATTTTTTTAAAGGACCTGCTCAAAGTTTTCTTCCATCATAAAACCTTTCACACTGCATCTTTGTTGGCTGTTCATGTCTACTGCCCATCTTTGTTTATGAGCTCCTTGACAGTAATAACTTTGTAGAATCCCAATACATTCAAATTTTTACACAGAGTACTCTATGAACACTTTATTGAATTGATTTTAATTTCTGAAGAGGACTGATGTATAGTATACACACTGCAAAAAGTCCTCATAATCCTTTTTCTCCCTGAACAAATATGTCTCCTTTGGAAAATTAGAAAATTCACTTCAAACAAGGAACCATGCAACCAAAATGAATTCTCTGCCCAAGGAAGCACTGTTAATATGTGATAACATATTACAAAGGATTTAAAAATTTTTTCTAGACTTCCATGTTTTTACCAAGTTAAATTTTACATAATTTCAACCTACAGCTCCCAGTGCACAATAACTCCCAAATATTTATATCTTGTAAGAATGTTTCTCAAGTCTTTGAATTCACAGAACACTTCACTTTTTCCCTCTAGGTTTTCTATCAGTTTAGAAAAGAATAGGAAACATAACACAGATGTTCTTACAAGCACCTTCGTTTTCAAAACAATGTTTAAAGCTAACAAGTTGCATCCGTTCCCTTGAGCAATTCGGTATTTCTCTAAGGCTTAGAAGTGAAATTTGAGGGGCGCCTGGGTGGCACAGCGGTTAAGCGTCTGCCTTCGGCTCAGGGCGTGATCTCAGCGTTCTGGGATCGAGCCCCACATCAGGCTCCTCCGCTATGAGCCTGCTTCTTCCTCTCCCACTCCCCCTGCTTGTGTTCCCTCTCTCGCTGGCTGTCTCTATCTGTGTTAAATAAATAAATAAAATCTTAAAAAAAAAAAAAAAAAAGAAGTGAAATTTGGGGACCAGAGCCTAGGAGAGGAACCAGTCCAATCCCCCTAATTCACATATCATCCCAACTGCTTGTGAACAGGCATCTGGTGTCCTTCTCCCTGGGGTCCCACAGAACTGCTTCTGAGCAGGTCATCACAGCAAAGTGGAAAACACAGTGGCTTGGTAATCCGGTACTATCGCTAATTAACAATACAACCTTGGGGTTACCTTCTTTGAACTTTCATTTCCTCCCCTGACAAGTGAGGATAGATAGCTAAGGGATTTCTGCAGGGGATGTTCATTATGATTGGCTTCCTAACAAGACAAGCAAAGAAAATGCTAAGACATTTGTACGTGTCAATACAGATGGAAAATCCTGGACAAAATCTTAGAACCTGGAATTGAGGACTGGATGAGCAGGAGGATGATATACATTGTGATTAAGGAGGTGGTTTTTTTTGCTTTTTTTTTTTTTTTTTACCCAGGAATGGAAGAGTGGTTCCACTTCAGAAAAAATGTTTAACCTGATAAAGGGCATCTACAGAATAACATGGCAAATATTCTTAATGACAAGATATTTGAAGCATTTCACTTGGTAGGAGACTGACTAAGGAGACAAAAGTTTCTAACATGAGAAGGAAAAAAGCAAAATTATTCTTGTTTGAAATAGAAATTCCTGTTGCAATAATCCAGCACTCAGTCCTTGGGCCTCTTTTCCAAGCTGCTAGTGACTCCCCCAGCCCATCACTTTCAATATCTAGATCCTGATGATTCCCACATTTATAGTTCCGGCCGCAACAGCACTCCTGAACCCTACAACTATTCAGTAGCTTTATTTTGGTGTCTAGTCAGGAGACTCATTAAAACTCTCAATGTTTAAAAACAAAACAACACTCTGCTCCAACTGCACTTCCCTGGTCAGCAAATGGCAACTCTGCTTTTCCAGTAGCTCTTGTACAAAACCCCTTGGCTCACAGTCAACATCCACAGTGGTAAGTCATGTGGGTAGACTCTACCCCTGACATGCTGTGAGGAAAATGTCTCTCTCCTCTCCCAAATCCATAATCCTGGCGTAAGCATGGGAATAGAGATGAATTCTACCCCATATCTGCCCAGTGTTCTTCCGGACTGTCAAGGTCAACCCCATTAAGGAAAGCCTGAGACTCACACAGCCAGGGGGAGTCTAAGGAGGCAAGACTACCAAATGCAAGGGGGTGTGGACACAAAGGACGTTCAAATAATTAGTCAGAAAAGGCTCTTTATTCAGAGCACGAAGGGGAGTCAGCCACCACCCCTTGTGTTTGGCAGAGACTCAAAGGCAGGCAGTGGGCTGGGAAAGCTTTAGAGCGGCAGGAAGGGATGGCTCAGGAACACCGCGATTCCAGGCTGCTGGAGGAGGAAGCTGCAGATGGGCTACCGAGGCATGGCATTCCGTGGGACCGGCAAGGGGAGTGTATTTGGCTTTCTGTGGTTGGGCCTAAATCAGAAACTGTCAATTATTAATCCAACCCTAGCCACTTGGGGCCGATCGCTACAAGCGTGGCTGTTTGGTTTCCTGGGCAGGTTTGTACAGGGTCTGGCCACTGTCCATGCTACATTCCGTCTCTCAGGGGTATCCTGGTTGAGATCCTGGAACTGAAAAGGACGTGAGGTAAAAACTAAGGAAATCTGAATGCACGTATGGACTTCAGTTAATAATGGAGCAAGAGCGGTTCATTCAGTGTAACGAATGTGCCACACTCGCGTGAGAGGTTAATAACAGGGGAAACTAGGTGTGGGGTAAAAGGGAACTCTCTGGACTATCTCCTCCACCTTTCTGTGACTGTAAAGCTGGTGTGAAAAGGAAATTCTCTTTCTAAAATCACCAGCACCTTGGAGAAATCGTCGACCCCACACTTTCTCTCACTCCACACCCAATCCTTGGGCACATCCTTCGTCAGGATTTGACCACAGCCCCTGCTGCTGTCACCTGAGCCCCGACTTCATCATCCGTCACCCTACAAGGGCCCACCGGCCTCCACTCCTGCCTCTACGGTACTTTTCCACAGAGCTGCATGGTGGCCAGCGGGGTCCAGCCTCTAGAACCTCTCTGCGTCACCGCCCGCCAACCTTCCCCTGGCTCATCTGTTCCCACCCTGTCCTTGGTGCTGTTTCTCAAGGGCGCCCATGCCACTCACACCCTGGGCCCTCCCCTCCCTCTTCCTCAACACTTCTTTACTTCCTCAGGTCGTTTGAGTCCCAGAGAGACCCTTGCTCAACCCCTTGCTTTATTTTTCTTCCTGACGCTTAGCACTTTCTGACATTCCATATAAATGGTAATATCTCTTTGCATCCTGTTCACCTCCTGCATTATAGATGTCGGTATCTATGAACTCAAGAGCAACTTTCTCTGTTTAGTTCACCACTGTATCCTTAGTGCTGCTCTCAGGATCTTCGTCCACACTCAAGCAACAGTTGTCAAATGAACAAATAAAGTAAGGGGATGTCTTGACGGTCAGGAAGCTAATGTGGCAGAAGGCTCTTATTCTTTCCTAAGAATATTCTTATTCTTTCTCACAATGTGGATTCCATCAAATTAAAACTATTTTTGCAGAGATCAAGTTCTTTGTTTACTTCATATACATAAAATACATTTTATTTAGTGTGGGGCCGTTAAACGTGGCCTCCGAAATGCGATCTGAGGTGAGAGCTCAGACAGATTCCTTGCATAATCTGTCAGCATAGGCATGTGGCATTGTCCGAGGCTTAAGTTTCTAGATGTCACAATTCCTGGAAACATATCTAGATATTCGCTCAACCGGTGTTTACTGACTGAAACATGATGCTAGAAGCCATGGGCCAAAAATAACATGAACTAATTCCTGCACTAAGAGAGATCACCGGCAGTAGGAAAGATAGTGTAGTCAGAGCATGAAAACACAGGGAAGGAAACTGGGGGTCTTCTAACAACTCTGCACAGAACGACAGGGAGACCACAAACGCAGGGCAATAACTGCACGGTGCTATGGGGAACACCTGATCTTTTCCACACAGCTTTCGGGATAAGAGTCACGGCAGCTGGCCATCGGGAGATGGGTCTTGGTGGTTTGGTTATTCAGTGTATTTGTCATGCACCATTACTTTTGTGGAAGAGGTGGTTCCTTTCTGAGACTCTCTCTTCCCTTGGATCCATGATGCTTCACCAACAGCTTCTTCTACTCCCTCTGACTACGACGCTGTCTTATAAAATTTATTCTTTTCTTTTAGTCCTCCTGTCTTATTTGAGAAATGCCTATTTCACATGCAGCTCATGCACAGGACTCACTGAACAAAGGTTTAAAGCCTGGCTCGGTCACATTTTGTTCCTGCTGTCCCCAGACACACACTCGTGAGAGCCAAGAGAGGGGCTTTTCTCTTACATTCCTGCTATTGAGACAGGCAGGAAGCAGCGCACAGTTGACAAATCTTCACTCTCCAGCTTGCTCGAGGCCCTGTGTACCACCCCCCAGGGCCCTCACTCCCTCTATCTTCCTTTACGGCTCCACCACCCCCCACAACCAACACTTTCCACTTTTAAAGACTGCCAATCCCATGTGTGCCTTCCCTACGTACAGACAAGAGAAAGAATCTACTCTGAGAGCTTTAACGGAGACCCTCGGGCCTGCATGTCTGTCTCTAATGCTTCTCTAAAACCTCAGTTCTCATTTCTAACCACCTAGAAAGTCCACCGTCTTCTCAAATTCAGTCCAGTAAGAGATAAACTCATCAACTTATCCATAAGATTATCCTTAAGATTTTAGCCTTTTCAATTTCATTTTTACTTATCACTATTATCTAGTACTCAGAAAGACTATTTGACAGCTCTCCCTCTTCCACCAACCATATTCATCAAGCCCAGGTCTGCTAAAGCTTTGTATTGCCTTGTAGACCACAGTGAAGCTCCCTGGGTCCATAGGAAGGTAGGAAGACTTCCAGGTGAGCCACGATGAGGTTGGGGCTAAGACGGTAGCAGTAGCACAGTGGGCTACTGCTCAAATACCATTTGCTCTTTCCAAAGACCGCATCCTAAAAGCACAGCTCTCCCTTACTTAGTAAGCGTAAATCCAGATTTTGTTTTACATGTTAAGCACTTTCTAAAAGTTTGATTTGATTTGGTATTGTTTTCATGGGTAATAGATGGACAGAGCACAAAGGTCAAAGGTTCAGAAAACTGTGTAGTGATAAGTTTCTCCTACAAGCCTGTTCTCCAGCCTCAGAGACAACCACTGCTCTGTGTATCCTAAGTCCACAGGCATGCATATTCTTTCTCTTGGGTTTTTTACACAACTGGAAATAGTATATCTTAGTTCTTGGTGTGTGTGTGTGTGTGTGTGTGTGTAAGATACCACATCTCCATACACACACACATATACTTGCTCACACATACATAGATCTTGGAGCTCATCCCCCATCACTAGGTTTATAGCTACCTCACGTAAAGGAGCTGCATACCCTCCCATGGAGTGGACATTGTCAACAACTTCTTTAACTTGCTCCACGTCCTGAACGTAGCTGATTTCAATCTTTTGTTCATACCAGCAAATCTATATTGATTCTACTTAGTTATGTGTCATTTTACACACATACAAGCACATCTGTTGAATGAATTCCCCTAAGTAGAATTACTTGATCAAATGGTATTTATATCTGGAGTTTTGATAAATACTTCCAAATTGCTCTGCATTGAGAATTTGTTAGTTTATACTCTCACCAGCTAAGTAGGAGGCCTGCTTCTCTACCTCTTCTCCACATACACTTTGTTATCAAATATTTGTTTTTGTTTTGTTTTGTTTTGAAAGGTTTTATTTATTTGACAGAGAGAGAGACGGCCAGCGAGAGAGGGAACACAAGCAGGGGGAGTGGGAGAGGAAGAAGCAGGCTCCCAGCAGAGGAGCCCGATGCGGGGCTCGATCCCAGGACCCTGGGATCATGCCCTGAGCCGAAGGCAGACACTTAACGACTGAGCCACCCAGGCGCCCGTTATCAAATATTTGAGTCTTTGCTGATTTCCAAGTGGAACATGTGCCTCTGTGCATTTCTCTCGTGAAGAGTGAGACTGAGCGTTGTATGTGATTAAAAGTTATCTGTATTTCTTTTGAAGTGATCTTTATCTTGCATTATATTGTTGATTCTTAAAAACAGTTTATAGGAGGTGTTTATGCAATAAAAAATTAGGCCTATTTATGCAAAACATATTACAAGTATTTTGCCTTCTTTGTAATTTGGATTTTGACTTTGTGGGGTTTTATGTGTGTGCTGCCATATAGAAATTTCTGCTTTTTCTAGAGTCAAAGTTATAGGTTTTTTACATCCAATTCATCTGTGTTAAAACAAAAGATGACATTTCCACTAGAATCCTATTATATAAATAGGTTGTCTTACAGAAAATGGACATCTTTGTGATACTTTGTTTTCCTATCTAACGGTCCATTTATAGGCCCCAATAGTGTTTGATTTTTTATAAAATATAGAACTTCAGTATCTAACTTTTTCTTAGGTATTTTGCTTTTTTTCTCACCATCGCCAATAGTCTTTTCTTCTACTGCATTTCCTAATTGAGTATTACTTGTATATAGGAAGGCTATTCATTCTATCGCATCAATTTTGTAACCATTCACCTTATAGAACGGGCTTGTTTCCAATAGCCAGTGAATTGATTTGGTTTTACTCATCCTTTACCATATTTACACTTCTTTTTTATTTCTCTCTCCTGACTTTCTTAAACTAACCAGGATATTGTTTGTGTCCTACAATATGGTCTGTTTACTCCAATATTTTACGGGTGAGTGAAAATAATGTGAAGGCATGATAACTTAATTCCACACAAAGCCAGTATACCTATTACTTTCAGTATTTACGTGTTCCATGGACAAACACTTCTTCCCTTGCTATGTCATGAACTGAGATGTGGGAATTAAAATCTTCAATACCTAATAGGTCTCTATTTCCTCTTGTGTTTCCTGTAATTTTCGCTTTCATTATGCTGCTACAGGGTTATTCGATTCATAGGCATCCATAATGGTGAGATCACCGAAATTTATTGTACCCTTTACGTTTTCTTCACATTTGCCTGACAGGCCTTTGATCATTCTTTAATTTCCAATTTTTAGGAGTTATTTTATTTTAGGTCTATCACTTGAATTCAGAAATATATTTAATTTTGCTTTATGATTCAAATGTTCATCTTTTTCTTTCAATGAGGACTTAACTTACTTTTACTTATATATATGTTTAGTTTTTATCTGACATCATATTATCTTTTCTGTTGTATTTTTATAATATATTATTATATTGTCTATAATGTATGTGTATTATCTGATAATTTAGCAAATTCATGTTTTTGTTCTAATGATTACCTTTATAATTACTACTTTATGCAGTATATGTGACACCCTATAAAGCATCTATGGAAGATGAAACTATTATATGCCCATGGCCTTTCCTTACCACTACCCACCCGTTTTAGCTGGTTATATATTTTTGGTAGTATCCCCCCATGTGTTTTTATTTTATTTACTTATTTTTTTAAAGATTATTTATTTATTTATTTGAGAGAGAGAGACAGAAAGAGAGAGCAGGAGTAGGGTTGAGGAGGGGCAGAAGGAGAGGGAGAAGCAGACTCTCTGCTGAGCAGGGAGCCAGACGTGGGGCTCAATCCCAGGACCCTGAGATCACGATCTGAGCCAAAGGCAGATACTTAACCAACTGAGCCACCCAGGTGCCCCATCAACCCTTATGTTTTTAAATCAAACACCTATGTTATTTGACTTATTAGTGTAAAACAATTCCCAAGAGCCCTCTTCATCTCTCAGGCTATATCGCCAACCTTAAACCCTTACCTCATCTGAGAAGCAAAACCAGAGACTAGGACAACCCAGAAACCCAGTCCATGCAGAAGAAGATCTGACAGGGCAAAGGCAAAAATCAAATCAGCAGCTATTGGCAATTCTGAGATCTCAGAGTTTCAGACATCTGGAGAAAGAGGAACAAGGAGGTATGAAGGGAAACGTTTTTCAGTTACGTTTGGAGAAGCAAAATAAAATGGACTTTGCTTTTAAGACTGTTCATGAAAATGAAGTGCTCTGTACCATTTTTCAAGCAGGAGCCTGTGAAGGAGGTCAGGAAAGGAAAGTTCACGTTCTGAGCGTGGGGTTTTGGCTGCTACTATCTATAGAAGCAAGGGTGCTTCTTGCTATAAAGCTCAATCCTATAATTGAAGATTAAGAGGTAAAATGGGCTTGGCTTCTTGGTGGTGCCAAAGGTCGATCTCCTTGTTAGATCGTCTCCTGCAACTTCAACTCTACTTTGGATTCTGCACTGCTCCTGGCAGGGACTTGTCCCATCCTATCCTCTGACATTTACTATCAAGTACTCATGTCCATAAAGAAACGAAAAAATAGAGAAGTTAGTAAATGTGGAGTGCCTGACGTGTACCAGGCTCTCCCTGGTGCTTTTCAGATGTTTGCGCACTCAACCCCCCTCCTGTTATTATGTATCTATTCTGATGAGAAAAATGAATCTCTAAAAGGTAAGAGCCAAAGCCCACACACATTTTAAGTGGTAGGATTCAAATCTTTGCCAGATTTCAAAACTCTCTCTCCCTTTTCCTTGTTAATTAATACTCTGTATGTTAGAGCAGTTTTGGGTTTACAGAAAAATTGTGTAGAAAGTACAGAGAGTTCCCATATACCATCCCCTAATCGAAGTTTCTCCATGTTAACATTTTGCGTTAATGTAGTATGTTTGTTACAAGCTGACGATTAATTTCACTGTCCTACAATTCCTCAGTACTCCACCTGTTCACCAATCCCTCCCTCACCCTGAACCCCTGGCAAACACTCATCCTTTTAATGACTCCCTAGTGTCGCCTTTTCCGGAACGTCATATAGTTAGAATCATACAGTACTTTGCCTCTTCAGACTGGTTTCTTTTACTCAGTATTGTGCATTTCAGTTCTTTCTTGTCCTTTCATGGCTCGATGGCTTTTTTTTTTTTAATCACTGTCTAATGGATGTTTTAATTTGCATTTCCCTAATAACAGGTGATGTTGAACATCTTTTCATATGCTTATTTTCTATCCGTATATCTTCCTTGGTGGCGTGTCTGTTCAGATCTTTTGACAATTTTAAATATCAGGTTGTTTGTTCTCTCATTCTTGAATTTAGGGCTTAGATTTTTAGGAGGTGAATTTGGTCTTTCAGGAATTGTTCTATATCACCTTGGTCATCAAGGTTGTGAGCGTAGAGTTGTTCCTAATATTCCTTTATTATCCTTTTAATATCCCTGAGATTGTGGTGATAACCTTTATTTCATTTCTGACATTAGTAATTTGTGTCTTCTTTTACTTTTAGTTGGACTTGCTAGAAATTTATTTTATTGATATTGTCAAGGAAATAGGTTTGATTTCATTAATTTTCTCAATTTCTTGATCTCAATTTTATTGATTTCTGTACTAATCTTTATTTTCATTTTCATCTAGTTCAACATATTTTAAATGTCTCTTCTTTGACCCTTGTGGTACTTAGAAATGTGCTGCTTAATCTCAAGCTGGGTGGGATTTTATAGTTTTCTTTCTGTTACTGATTTATTGATTTCTAGTTGAATTTCACCGTGGACTGAGTGCACACATTTTAGGATTTCTCTTCTTTTGAACTTGTTAAAGTGACTTTTGAGGCTTTACCAGTTTTGGTAAATGTTCCACGTGAGCTCGAGAAGAATGTANNNTGAAGTATTCTATAAATGTCAACTAAATTCATTTGATTGACAGTGCCATTCAGTTCAACCA
Organism: Ursus maritimus; assembly: GCF_017311325.1. NCBI lineage: Eukaryota > Metazoa > Chordata > Mammalia > Carnivora > Ursidae > Ursus > Ursus maritimus. The sequence goes on from NW_024426663.1 coordinate 64,473,022, forward strand.
GGTCCTTGCTGATTTCCACCTGCTGGATGTGCCAGTTACTGATAGAGGGATATTGAAGTCTCTCATTTTAATAGTGGATTCATTTATTTCTCCTTGTAGTTCTATCAGTTTTTGCCTTATGTATTTGGATGCCCTGTTGTTAGTTGCACACAGTAAAAACTTGACGAAGTGACCTTTTCATCACTATGACCTCTTTATCCCTAATAATTTTTCTTGCTCTCAAGTCTACTTTCTCTGAAATTAAGAGTTACTCCCTTATCAAGTTATTGATGAAGGAAGCAAAGCTGATCACTGAAACATTCACTATAAAATATCATTTTCCACCATCCTCTCAGCTTTCATGGCTTGAAAAAAGAAAGAATCTCTCTCTCTACTAGACTATAAGCTCCTTAAGAACAGGGACTTTGCTTTATTATTGTAACTCAAGGGTCTAGTTACTCAATACATAGTTGATGATTTGAACTGAATGCGATCATGACAGATTAGCAATAATTACACAACTTTTAAGAACATTAAAAGAACAATTTAACTCAGGTATTAATGAAATGTGTGCAAATTAAAAAAGCAACCTAAAAGAATTGAGAAACAAGGGTTGTTTAATAATAAATATTCATCAGCATATACACGTGGAGAAGACATTCTCTTCCTGTTGTAAGCTGTTCGTTCTCCTCAAGCACATAATAACGAATTGGACTAAACAGTATTGAGAGCCTCATCCAGTGCTTTCTAAATTCTGTAATTGTCATAAATTAATATCTTAGCTTGAAAATATCTTTGTGTCATTTTTGTAAATGCCCACAAGGGGGCGAGATAATGTGTCTCATAAGTAACATGGGTGAAAAGAATAGGCTATTAGCACAGCACCAATACGGAGCACATCAATTCTTTGTCACCATGGAGACTCCACTTAAAGTGATGCAGCCGTCTGAATACTTAAAAATACAAATAAGTTTTATGTGAAATTTGATACTTAATTTGTCTGTTTCTGAGAATATTCTCTTTGGGCCAGAAGAGGGAGCTCAAAGCTTATTTTTTTCTTCTGACTTTTCAGCACTTGATTGCCTAGACTCTTTAAGACCCTGAATTTTCCTAGACTTTATAAAAGATCAATTGAAGTGGAGGTAATGTGCCTTTATATGCCTACTTGGTTAAAAAAAAATTGCTGTTAAGGAATTACTTATTATAATAATATGAAAATATTATCTCAGTATCACAGTATTTAGAGAATAATTTACTTGTTATTTTAACCATGCAAAAGATAAGAAATCACTTTAGGGGCACCTGGCTGGCTCAGTCAGTGAAGCATGAAGTTCCTGATCTCAGGGTTATGAGCTCAAACCCCACTTTAGAGATTGCTTAAAAATAAAATCTAAAAAAAAAAGAAAGAAAAGAAAGAACTTTAGAGATCCTCAAATATTAAAATGAAAAAATAAGAATGAATCATTTTTCAAAAAAAGCACAAGGAGTATATATATGATCCAATATAATAAAACCTATAAGCAACATCCTACTGGCCATTTAGTAAAGGTTAAAATCTTTATATGGGTTATTTTTTTCCTAGTATATATAGATTTGCCTTTTTCTTTAAATTCCATTTTAATGCACAAGTTTGGATATTCAGGGATCTTTGTAATTCTAATTATTTTCTAATTTCATTATTTGTCTTTGACAATGACTTGTTGAGAGCTGTGTCATATCTCCCTGTATACGTGGATTTTGTTCATCTTTTTATTTCCTCATCTCTAATTTTACTGCACTGAGATATAAGAACGTGGTCCATATCAGTTCTTTGATGTTGAAGGTTGAAATCTGCACTGTGGTTTTTGTTTTTGTTTTAAGATTTTATCTATTTATTTGTCAGAGAGAGAGAGAGAGCACACAAGCAGGGGGAGCAGCAGGTAGAGGGAGAAGAAGGCTCCCCGCTGAGCAAGGAGCCAGATACGGGACTCAATCCCAGGACCCTGGGATCATGACCTGAACTGAAGGCAGACGCTTTACTGACGGAGCCACCCAGGCGCCCCTGCATTGTGGTCTTTTCTCAGGGTTTATATTGTGCGTGCAGGGTGGTGTGTGAATATGACACAAGACGTGACTTCTTCTGTTGTCTTGGTGTTGCTGCAGAAGTCACAGAGCTTGTCCATGAACATCTTTGCTCGGCATTGTGAGAGAAGGGGAAACTGGTTTTACTACCTGTAGATCGTCACTCACTTCGAGGGGGTATGTGACCAGCCTAGGGGACTGGTTATGGGATGACAAAGGATCAGAAAGGAAATGGTTCTTCCAAGAAAGTAGAGCCTGGGGGTTCTCCTCTCCATCCAGGCGGGGTACTAATGCGACTCTCATTTTAATCAAGGAGCACATTTCCAAGAACCAAGCAGAGAGCTAGATAAGTACTCCCTAGAATTTGGGGACACAGTAATTGGCACCTGACTCATGAATCAATATTCAAAAGGTGTAAGCCTGAGGAGTTAAGATGGCGGAGGAGTACGAGACACCGTTTTCAGCCGGTCCTCCGAGTCGAGCTGGATAGGTACCAGACCAGCCTAAACAACCACGGAACCAGCCTGAGACGCAGGAAGATACATCTGGATCTCTACAAATGAACATCTCCAGCGCTGAGTATTGAGGTACGAAGCGGGGAGCCATGAAACCGTGCACAGATATCGGAAGATAATACAACAGAGGAGAACCGTGTTCGGGCACGGGGAAGCCGGGTGAACACTTGACGGGAGAGCGGGCGGGCTCGGGGACCGCACCCACAAAACACAGACTGAGCCGTGAAGCGGGTGCGCGGCCAGCCAGGCATCTCGCGGGACCCAGGATCCCGGTGCGCTCACTGGATCCCAGAGCTGAGACGGCCGGGAGAGTCCGGGAAGGTACCGCGTGCGGCTGGCGGCATTAAACAAGAGACAGCGCTGACCCACCACGGGAAATTGTTGTGGGGCTGGGACGCCGGGTGTGGGGCGCACATCCCGGGACGCTGCAGGGTTGAGCAGCACCAACAGAAACAGAGTTAAAGTGGCCAGAACATTAGTAGAGAACGGGCCGCAATCCTTCTGTTCCGTGACAGAGGCTGAAATTTGGCCGCTGCTGCTCTGACTCTCAGAAGAGGCACAGCAAACCGCCAGGGAAAGCCGCCAGAGAACAAAAGCCTGGAAATACCGGCTCAGAGAGTGCCCATCCCCATCCTCCCTCGCAGGGGACACGGAGACTCTACCCAAACAGGGTTGCCTGAGTATTGGCGCGGCAGGCCCCTCCCCCAGAACACAGAAGGCAGGCTGAAAAATCAAGAAGCCCACAACCCGGGCGCCTGGGTGGCGCAGTCATTGAGCGCCTGCCTTCGGCTTAGGGCGTGATCCCGGCGTTCCGGAAAGGAGTCCCTCATCGGGCTCCTCCGCTGGGAGCCTGCTTCTTCCTCTCCCACTCCCCTGCTTCTGTTCCCTCTCTCGCTGGTTGGCTGCCACATAAATAAATAAATAAAATCTTTAAAGAAGAAGCCCACATCCCTAAGATCCCTATAAAACAAGGGGCACGGCCTGGGACCCAGTCAATAATTTGGGCTCTGGAAACCCCGCAACCTCTCTTCATCAGAATGACAAGAAGGAGAAGCCCCCCCCAGCAAAGAAAAGACAGTGATTCTGTGGCCTCTGCCACAGAAATAATGGATATGGATGTAACCAAATTATCAGAAATGGAATTCAGAGTAACGATGGTCAAAATGATGAGTAGAATTGAAAAAACTATTAACGAAAAGGTTACTGAGAATATAGAATCCCTAAGGACAGAAATGAGAGCGAATCTGACAGAAATTAAAAATTCTATGAGCCAAATGCAGGCAAAACTAGAGGCTCTGACGGCCAGGGTCGCAGAAGCAGAGGAACGGGTTAGTGAATTGGAGGATGGGTTAATAGAGGAAAAAATGAAAATAGAAGATGGTCTTAAAAAAATCCACGCCCACGAATGTAGGTTACGGGAGATTACTGACTCAATGAAACGATCCAATGTTAGAATCATCGGCATCCCCGAGGGGGTGGAGAAAAACAGAGGTCTAGAAGAGATATTTGAACAAATTGTAGCTGAAAACTTCCCTAATCTAGCAAGGGAAACAAACATTCGTGTCCAAGAGGCAGAGAGGACCCCTCCCAAGCTCAACCACGACAAACCTACGCCACGTCACGTCATAGTGCAATTCGCAAATATTAGATGCAAGGATACAGTATTGAAAGCGGCCAGGGCAAAGAAATTTCTCACGTACCAAGGCAAAAGCATCAGAATTACGTCAGACCTGTCTACACAGACCTGGAATGAGAGAAAGGGTTGGGGGAGCATATTTAAAGCTCTTTCAGAGAAAAACATGCAGCCAAGGATCCTTTATCCAGCAAGGCTGTCATTCAGAATTGATGGAGAAATAAAGACATTTCAGAATCGCCAGTCACTAACCAATTTTGTAACCACGAAACCAGCCCTACAGGAGATATTACGGGGGGTTCTATAAAAGTAAAAAGGCCCCAAGAGTGATACAGAACAGAAAGTCACAGCCAATACAAACAAAGACTTTACTGGCAACATGGCAACATTAAAATCATATCTCTCAGTAATCAGTCTTAATGTAAATGGTTTGAACCATCCCATAAAACGCCACAGGGTTGCAGATTGGATAAAAAGAAATGACCCATCCATTTGCTGTCTACAAGAGACTCATTTCGAACCCAAAGATGCATTCAGACTGAGAGTAAGGGGATGGAGTACCATCTTTCACGCAAATGGACCTCAAAAGAAAGCTGGGGTAGCAATTCTCATATCAGATAAATTGGATTTTAAACTACAGACTATAGTTAGAGATGCAGAAGGGCACTATATTATTCTTAAGGGAAGTATTCAACAAGTGGATATGACAATTATAAATATATATGCCCCCAACAGGGGAGCAGCAAGATACACAAGCCAACTCTTAACCAGAATAAAGAGACATATAAATAAAAATACATTAATAGTAGGGGACCTCAACACTCCACTCTCAGAAATAGACAGAACACCCTGGCAAAAACTAAGCAAAGAATCAAAGGCTTTGAATGCCATACTCGACGAGTTGGACCTCATAGATATATATAGAACACTACACCCCAGAACCAAAGAATACTCATTCTATTCTAATGCCCATGGAACATTCTCAAGAATAGACCATGTTCTGGGACACAAAACAGGTCTCAACCGATACCAAAAGATTGAAATTATCCCCTGCATATTCTCAGACCACAACGCTCTGAAATTGGAACTCAACCACAAGGAAAAATTTGGAAGAAACTCAAACACTTGGAGACTAAGAACCATCCTGCTCAGGAATGACTCGATAAACCAGGAAATCAAAAATCAAATTAAACAATTTATGGAGACCAATGAGAATGAAAATACAACAGTCCAAAACCTATGGGATACTGCAAAGGCAGTCCTAAGGGGGAAATACATAGCCATCCAAGCCTCACTCAAAAGAATAGAAAAATCTAAAATGCAGTTTTTATATTCTCACCTCAAGAAGCTGGAACAGCAACAGAGGGACAGGCCTAATCCACGCACGAGGAAGCAGTTGACCAAAATTAGAGCTGAAATCAATCAAGCAGAAACCAGAAGTACAGTAGAGCAGATCAACAGGACTAGAAGCTGGTTCTTTGAGAGAATCAATAAAATTGACAGACCACTGGCAAGACTTATCCAAAAGAAAAGAGAAAGGACCCAGATTATTAAAATTATGAATGAAAAAGGAGAGGTCACGACGAACACCATTGAAATTGGAAGGATTATTAGAAATTTTTATCAACAGCTATATGCCAATAAACTAAGCAATCTGGAAGAGATGGAATCCTTCCTGGAAACCTATAAACTACCAAGATTGAAACCGGAAGAAATTGATTCCTTAAACAGGCCAATTAATTATGAAGAAATTGAGTCAGTGATAAACAACCTTCCAAATAACAAAACTCCAGGCCCGGACGGTTTTCCTGGGGAATTCTACCAAACATTCAAAGAAGAAATAATACCTATTCTCCTAAAGCTATTTCAAAAAATAGAAACAGAAGGAAAGCTACCAAACTCATTCTATGAGGCCAATATTACCTTGATCCCCAAACCAGGCAAAGACCCCCTCAAAAAGGAGAATTACAGACCGATTTCCCTAATGAATATGGACGCCAAAATCCTCAACAAGATACTTGCTAATAGAATCCAACAGTACATTAAAAGGATTATCCATCACGATCAAGTGGGATTCATACCTGGGATGCAAGCGTGGTTCAATATTCGCAAATCAATCAGCGTGATACATCATATCAACAAGAAAAGACTCAGGAACCATATGATCCTCTCAATCGATGCCGAAAAAGCATTTGACAAAATACAGCATCCTTTCCTGATTAAAACCCTTCAGAGTGTAGGAATAGAAGGTACATTTCTCAATCTCATAAAAGCCATCTATGAAAAGCCTACTGCAAATATTATTCTCAATGGGGAAAAGCTGGAAGCCTTTCCCTTAAGATCAGGAACTCGACAAGGATGCCCACTCTCGCCACTATTATTCAACATAGTACTAGAAGTCCTTGCAACAGCAATCAGACGACAAAAAGGGATCAAAGGTATTCAAATTGGCAAAGAAGAAGTCAAAATGTCTCTCTTTGCAGATGACATGATACTCTATATGGAAAACCCAAAAGAAGCCACTCCCAAACTATTAGAAGTTATAGAGCAATTCAGTAACGTGGCGGGATACAAAATCAATGCTCAGAAATCAGTTGCATTTCTATACACGAATAACGAGACCGAAGAAAGAGAAATTAGGGAATCCATCCCATTTACAATAGCACCAAAAACCATACGTTACCTTGGAATTAACTTAACCAGAGACGTAAAGGACCTATATTCTAGAAACTATAAATCACTCTTGAAAGACATTGAGGAAGACATAAAAAGATGGAAAGATATTCCATGCTCATGGATTGGAAGAATTAACATAGTTAAAATGTCCATGCTACCCAGAGCAATCTACACTTTCAATGCTATCCCGATCAAAATACCGAGGACATTTTTCAAAGAACTGGAACAAATAGTCCTTAAATTTGTATGGAAACAGAAAAGGCCCCGAATCTCCAAGGAACTGTTGAAAAGGAAAAACAAAGCTGGGGGCATCACAATGCCGGATTTCGAGCTGTACTACAAAGCTGTGATCACAAAGACAGCATGGTACTGGCACAAAAACAGACACATAGACCAATGGAACAGAATAGAGAGCCCAGAAATGGACCCTCGGCTCTTTGAGCAACTAATATTTGATAAAGCAGGAAAAAACATCCGGTGGGAAAAAGACAGTCTCTTCAATAAATGGTGCTGGGAAAATTGGACAGCTACATGCAAAAGAATGAAACTTGACCACTCTCTCACACCATACACAAAAATAAACTCCAAATGGATGAAAGACCTCGATGTGAGACAGGAATCCATCAAAATTCTAGAGGAGAACATAGGCAGCAACCTCTACGACATCGGCCAAAGCAACCTTTTTCATGACACATCCCCAAAGGCAAGAGAAACAAAAGATAAAATGAATTTATGGGACTTCATCAAGATTAAAAGTTTCTGCACAGCCAAGGAAACAGTCAGAAAAACTAAGAGGCAGCCCACGGAATGGGAGAATATATTTGCAAATGACACTACAGATAAAGGACTGGTATCCAAGATCTACAAAGAACTTCTCAAACTCAATACACGAGAAACAAACAAATCAAAAAATGGGCAGAAGATATGAACAGACACTTTTCCAATGAAGACATACAAATGGCTAACAGACACATGAAAAAAGGTTCAAAATCATTAGCCATCAAGGAAATTCAAATCAAAACCACACTGAGATACCACCTTACGCCAGTTAGAATGGCAAAAATAGACAAGAAACAGCAATTGTTGGAGAGGATGTGGAGAAAGGGGATCCCTCCTACATTGTTGGTGGGAATGCAAGTTGGTACAGCCACTCTGGAAAACAGTGTGGAGGTCCCTTAAAAAGTTAAAAATTGAGCTACCCTATGATCCAGCCATTGCACTACTGGGTGTTTACCCCAAAGATACAGACGTAGTGAAGAGAAGGGCCATATGCACTCCAATGTTCATAGCAGCAATGTCCACAATAGCTGAATCGTGGAAGGAGCCGAGATGCCCTTCAACAGATGACTGGAGTAAGAAGTTGTGGTCCATATATACAATGGAATATTACTCAGCTATCTGAAAGAACGAGTTCTCAACATTTGCTACAACATGGACGGCACTGGAGGAGATAATGCTAAGTGAAATAAGTCAAGCAGAGAAAGACAACTATCATATGATTTCTCTCATCTATGGAACATAAGAACTAGGAAGATCGGTAGGGGAAGAAAGGGATAAAGAAAGGGGGGGTAATCAGAAGGGGGAATGAAACATGAGAGACTATGGACTATGAGAAACAAACTGAGGATCTCAGAGGGGAGGGGGGTGGGGGAATGGGATAGACCGGTGATGGGTAGTAAGGAGGGCACGTATTGCATGGTGCACTGGGTGTTATACGCAACTAATGAATCATCGAGCCTTACATCGGAAACTGGAGATGTACTGTATGGTGACTAACATAATATAATAAAAAAGCATTAAAAAAAAAAAAAGGTGTAAGCCTGGCTAATGCATCCGTCTGAAGATGGAAAAAAAAAAAAAAGGTGTAAGCCTGGCTAATGCATCCGTCTGAAGATGGAACGTACTTTCACAGTCTGTCAAAGCAGAAGTAGATGCATAGTATCTATGCATGAAATCGTCCAATATTTTATAGATGCTTGAGAGGAAGACACCCCCAAGAGCATGACTTGGGGAGATGAGGGCAGTGCAACGGAAGGATGAACTGTTAGAAGCTAATGGCCAAGCTGGGGGTTTAGGAGCTGCCATTAATAAGGTTGTCTCTTAAAAAAAAAAAAAATCTTATAGAAGTGCCTCTTATGAGAAAGAGCCAGAATTTGGGTGTGGCATGCAGGACAAAGTTTCATACCAGACTGTAATTCTGTGAGTCTTCCAAGAGTGTTCCTCTTTCCTTAATCCCATTTTTATGCATCTCCTCTCCCCCATTGGCCACAAACCCATCTAGGAAGTGAGGAAGGGCATGTACTGGGGAAGAAGCAAGAAGCCAACAACCATATCCTACTTCCCCAAGGAAGCTTTTAACCCCGTGACTGCTGAGCTGAGGAAGAGATTCATCTACAATTGGGTGAGACTGGGCATTGGGTCATATTGGACTAGACTAGATATCTATTAAGTGACTGGAAACGCCGAACTTGTCAAGATTACATTTAGGAGAAAGTCCTTAGAGGTGGAAAGATGAGCTGGTTTCTCCTTGCACTTTACAACCAGCTTGATAGTTCAATACATCATGTATAAAGACACAAATATATCTGTATCTTTATTTCTATACCTCTATTTATATCTATATGCACACACTCGTTTATGTTCACCCAAGGTTAATTATGCTTTTAAAACATGTTCTGCTGTGCCAAACTTTGACCTTTTTCATTTTTCCTTGAAATTCTTTTAATTTTTCTTTGTATATTTGGGGCTACATAGTTAGGCTGAAAAGGATTCAGAATTACAGTTTCCAACTGTATTATTTTATCTGTATGTAAAAATTAGTGTCCCTAATAAATCTTTCGCCTTATGGTCTATTTGATCAGTATCAATCTCATGATAGCAACTTTCCTATGGTATTTTTTTGGTGTATCTTTTTCCATATTTGAAATGTCTACTTTCCTGCATCATTAAGTGTTAAATATGTCTTTTAAATAGCAGAGGGCGGGGTTTCATTATTTCATATGTGACCTTGACTTTTATCTGTCACATTTAATCCATTTTATTGTTTTTATTTGTATTTCAGATTTACTTCTGTGGTCTTACTTAGTGCTTTTATTTTTATCATTTTTTAAAGCTTTTTTCTTTTGGATTAATAAAAGATTTTCCTAACTCCCTTTTTCCACTTCACAGGCTGCCCCCCACACTGACTTTACTTCTATACTCTGTAGGAACACTTAATTGAAAAAGTTAATTTTCTTAAAAATAATACAAGGAATTTAAAACCCGAAGCTTTTATGTTTAAGGCTTATTATGTAAAGGAGTCAGCTGAGCCTTCCTATTCTTAAATCCCACTCTGCAGAAGCATCGCCTTTGAACACCTTTGTTTCTTCTAATAATTTCTTCTAGTAATCTCTAAACAACATTCACTTTAAAATTTTTAAATTTTAGACACTATCTATTGAGTTACTGCTACAGCTATTTTCCTAGGATTTTCTCTTTACACTTATCCTGGTATTTGTATATTGGCTTTCCTGCCCCTAGACCCCGTGACTTATTTCTTAGTTCACCCATCTGTTTTGAGACAATATAGCTTTCCGTAGATTACTTACAAAGGAAGGAGGGCCCAGGAAGCACATTTTTATCTGAACCTGCATGTCTGAAATGATATATATTTATCCTGCTCTCATATTTGATTCTTCGGCTAGCCATGCAGGTATGGAGTTCTCAATTGAAAATCATTTTCCCTCGGAACCTCAAAAGCATTTTCACATGGTATCTTACTTCCCGATATTTCTGTTGGGAGGTATAATGTCATTCTCTCTGATTGTGTGATTTGTGCTGGAAACCTTCAAGTTTGTCTCTTAATATATTGGTCTGATATTTCATAGTGATGAGTTTTCCTAAGAAACTATCTCCCCCCACTCATTCTACTGTGCACTCACCGGGGCGTTTCCAGTCTGGAGGCCATGACCTTTTGTCCTCCAAGTTCTCTGTATTATACCTTTGATATTTTCCTTTTCCAGGTTTTCTGTTCTCTCCTTCTAAACCCCCTGTTATTTGGATATGAGAGCTCTTGAATTGGTTCTTTAATTTTCTTATCCTTTCTCTCCTATTGCCAATCTGTGCTATTCATTCTATTTTCTGGAATACGTTTTCAACTTTGTATACTGACTCTTCTGTTAAAACTCGTTTCTATAATCCTATAATCCTAAAATTCTATAATTTCAAAAGCTTTTTTTAATTCTCTAATTTTTCAATGAAAATTCTTATTATTTTAAGGGTGTACTTAGTAACTTCGGCCTTTCACAGAATATTAATCATAGTTACACTGAAAGATCTGCTTCATCTTCAAGTTCCTTTTTTCCTCTTTCTTCAATTATTTTTATTTATTTATTTTTTATGATGGGGGTTTCCCTTTAATGAGTAGCAATGATGAGCCGTCTATTCATATTTAAGAACTAAGGCCCTTAGAAGTGAACTAGAATTTCTACCACTCTGTTGTCCTCCCCAAGTGATAGAGAATGCAGTTTTGTTTTTGTTTTGTTCTTTTAGGTTGGTTAGTTCCATTAAAGAGGAGTCTTTTTATCTTCCATCTGAGCGTGTCAGCCTGGCTTGCAGCACGCCCAGAGCCCCGGCTGAGGACTGAGCTTGCAGACCTCTACTGAACTGCCTATAGTCACGTTAGCCCCGCACCTCTGCTCGCAGACATGCCCAGGACCCACAGCTCTACAACTTTTCTAGTCCAGATTCTTCAGAGACTAGACTCTAGTACCAGCTGCAGGGAGGGAGGAGGGAGTCAGCCTGTTTGAAGCACAGAGGCGGTTTGAGGCTCAGACTGTCCCTGTGCTGTTCTGCAATCCCTCCTCCTCTTTTACCCATCTTCCAAACCCAACTTCAGCAACACCTGTTGCCCCCGCTGCTTCTGACTTTCCTGTTGCTGTGGCAGGAGGCAGCTGCTTTCTTGTGGGCTTCACCGGTAGATGCTCCTCACTTTCCCTTTCCCTGGCTCTGATACGTCCTCCTAGTTCCTACACTGCATGTTGCCTGTCTATTTTTTAGACATGAGGCTCTGTGCTATCATCCCTCTGTTTCCTTGTTTTTTTGTGGGTTATTTCTTTCTTACTCATTCCTTGCCATTTTAAATGGGAGTAAGTGGTGCTAAACACATATGTACAAACTGGCATGTTTATAAGAAATCCTACCTTTACTTCTGTATGCCTACTTGACTTAGGATAAATTTATCCAAATAGATCTAGCCTCTTCCTGAATAATAAAAGGTCCATAAAATTAATTGAACTGTACCTCTTCGTCCATCTGCCAAGCTATTATGGCCTAGGATTTGGGGTTGATTTTAAAAATCCCACTAACTGGGCTGCCTGGGTGGCTCAGTCGGTTAAGCATCTACCTTCGCCTCAGGTCATGATCCCGGAGGTCCTGGGATGGAGCCCCACATTGGGCTCTCTGCTCAGTGGGGAGCCTGCTTCTCCCTCTCCCTGCAGCTCCCTCTGCTTGTGCTCTCTCTGAAATAAATAAAATCTTAAAAAATAAAATAAAAATCCCACTAATTATATCATATGTTGTGGCTGTTTTAAGATTTAATTCCATGTTTTAGGGCCATCGGTCGGTTAAGCGTCTGCCTTCAGGTCAGGTCATGATCCCAGGGTCCTGGGATCGAGCCCTGCATCAGGCTCCCTGTTCAGCGGGGAGCCTGCTTCTCCCTCTGCCTGCCACTCCCCCTGCTTGTGCTGACAAATAAATAAAATCTTTAAAAAAATAAATTTAATTCCACATTTAAAAATATCCACATTTAACACTATTGATCCTAGGGCCCATTCCTTCATTTTGGGTTCACTGTTTGTTTATTCCTGAACTATATTACCGAGGGCCTATGAATAAAATGTCTTGTTTGTAACGTTTTATCTTTGCCCTCAGTTTTAGATGATAGTTCATATCATGTTTTGCCTTCAGTTTGATTATTCTCAGATTTATATTGCAGCTCTTGTTCTGCATTTGCTTGGGACCCATACGAAGCAGCCATCAAGATGGGATTCGAATACAAGACATTCACTGAGTTCAATGACAATGAAGAAAAAAGGGAGCTGCTGGAGGAGGGGGGAGGCAACAGACTGGGATTCAGTTCTAACCCCTGGGAAAGAGGGAGTGTTGGGTAAGCAGTGTCTTAAAGAGCCCGAGAAAGCTTCAGCTAGACCAACAGGAAGCCTTGGCCTTTAACGGAGTCTTGACAATCACAGGAAAAGGTCTGCCTCAGTTTCCCTAGTACACTCAGGCCCTGCCTGGAACCAGGCTGTTGCAGGCATCATCTTGGCATGAACAAAAGTAGTGGAAGATTCAGGCTACAACAACTAGGCCACCCATCCATTATTCCGCCATAGACGATCCGAGTGGCACAAAATCATGGCTGCCACAGATTCCTTGCTCAACTGCATATAATCTACTGTTTAACCCCGACAATTTCAAGGACGCTATGCTTCATTTCTAGAAATTTTTCTTTCTGAAATCTTTTGAGGTCTTTGATTTCCTTATGGATTCCATTCTTTTGTTTATCCCTCTATTTAATAAAATCATCATTACTTTGTTCTCTTTCAGATGGCTTGATTACCTCAACTTCTTGGAGGTATTACTCTTCCGTTTACTTAATGCTTGCTGATTTTCACTCAGGGTGTATCATTTCCTTACTTTTTCTAATACTCATTGTGAGCTCATCTTCAGTAGGAACTATTTTATCTTTGATAATCCTAAGTGGCCTGGGTTATAGAAATGACATCCCTGAATAGTATTAATTTTTTACAATATCTGATACTGTAGGGGTATCACTGGCCTCACAATGATTTTATGTGAAATTTTCATCATGAAGATTATTTTACCAAGGGAGTTATTTTCTGGAGATGTATTTTCCTGTGCATTACCATCCTTGGTCCTGAAGATGTGATTTTTTCTAGCTTCCTTTTACCGTGAGAGCAGCCCTTCCTATCTTCATGCAGAATTCCAGCTCTTATCTCCATGGGCGATGAAAGCCTTGACTTCTGTTTCTGCATGGACATTAAGTCTTGAGCCTCAAAACGTCTAAAACCTAATTGTGGGTCTGATGTCGCATCTCCTGACCACGGTGGTGTCAGTCACTACTGCCCCCTTGGTTCTGACAACAGCATTGTCCCCTCCCCCCTCCAGTTTTTCTTTCGCGACAGCAGTCATGTATTTACATTATTTTTTAAAATAATAAAATTTAAAATAATATTTAAAATAATATTTTCCCAGAATCTTCGGTGTTTGTGGCAGGAGACATTCCATGTTAGCTGGGTCTACCATGTTTTGGGACCTAGAGAAATCCTTCTTTATTCCTTCTACCTGGAATGGTCTTCTGTATCTTGGGTTTTTTTTTTTTTTTTAATGTCTATGTTCTATTCATCCTTGGGTCTTGCTTCCCACACCCTACTCCTTCAGCCAGAAATAATCACTCTCTTCTCTGAACAATACTACATTATTTAATATCTGTCTTGTGGCACAGCAGGTTCCCATTCAATAATAGCTACTGGATAACCTACAATTTTGAGGAAAAGAACACGTATCCACAGCCAAACACGTAACACAGTATTATCCACAAACACAGTGTAGTGAGGGGAAAAAATGCTACTTTGAGTGTTATATACCCAAGTGCCTTACCTTCATTTTACTTATCTGTAATATGAATTATCACACCCACTCCACTTACTTGCAGAGGTGTAGGGGATAACATAAAAACTGTTTACATAGAAGGGCTTTATTAACCTTAGTGAATCATACAAATCTAAAATGTTTTATTCCACAGTGCATCAATGTTTGTTGAATCAATAGAAAACATTTGAAAGGGTGTACTTTTATGATTTCATGGAAATGCAGTAAAGAACATTTGGAGAGGATGTGACTTACATGTTAATTAAAATGAATATTTCATTTAAAGAGAAATAAATTTAATGATGAAAATAGCAAACCTAAGTTGCCTATGATGTTCTGGGAGAATTAAAAACTGCAAGTATGTCAGACACATGCAGAAGAAACGTTTCCCTGGTATTTAGAGGAGCAGAAAATAATTTAGAAGGTGAGCGAGAGTATAGTCGAGCTGCCCCATCTGTTGAGTTATCAGATTTCACTCATCGCCTCACCAGTATTTTGGTCCTGGAATCTGTGAAAGTACTCAATGCAATCAGTCAGTTCTGTGAAATTATTATTGCTTGAGTTTGCATAGCTCAGTAGCCTGCCCGAGTGTAAGTTTCTAGTAAGATGACCTTGGATCATTATTTAAACTCTGTTTTGTTATCTGTAAAATGGAGATAATATTTCTTAACATTAATACTCCCTGTTGTATTAAATGAGTTACTACATGTCGGGTTTGGAGCAACACCTGGCATAGATGCAGTAGCTACCAAGACAAGCATCTCCTACTGGCCAGGCAATGGGTTAAGTATTGGGAATATGAAATTGAACGGGGTACTTCTAACAAAAAGTAGGAAACTCATCTTGAGCTAAACATTTGTTAGATGGCAGAGGTTAATGGTTGGATAGGAACAGAAACCAAAGGAACTTAGCAAAAATCTTGATGTAAACCATCAAATTACCTTTGATGCATTCAAGGGAAGTACATTTTGCTCTCATTCCCCCGGAGTGATAAAAAGGAGTAGTGGTACCAAAAATCACAAACAAAAGATCTGAATCCATTTCCATTTGACTTTAAAGAGCATCGTAAGGGGGGTAATCAGAAGGGGGAATGAACCATGAGAGACTATGGACTCTGGGAAACAAACTGAGGGCTTCAGAGGGGAGGGGGGTGGGGGAATGGGATAGACTGGTGATGGGTAGTAAGGAGGGCACGTATTGCATGGTGCACTGGGTGTTATATGCAACTAATGAGTCATCGAACTTTATATCGGAAACCGGGGATGTACTGTATGGTGACCTACATAATATAATAAAAAAAAACATTAAAAAAAAAAAGAGCATCGTGTTATCTGTAGGGGGCCAGTTTGTCTTAGGGTATCTTACTGAGGCCAGCATTAAAATGATCTTTCATTTTATGAAGACAACAGTCCATCATGGAAAGAATCAGTATACAGCTTGGCAAAGGAAAGCCAGTCTGAATCACTTGGTCATAGAGAATTCACTAAGTATCTAATGCAGAGAAAGGAAAGTCAGCATCGGTGAATGCTCTCAAATGAAACAAAATCAACATCAGCGTAAAATCATTTTTATAGAAGGAGGGGTTGAAATCTAAGAACCTGTTCTATTGCACGAAACTAAATTTTTTAAAAAGATTTTATTTTTAGAGAGAGAGGGAGTTTGCACAAGTGGTGGGGGCAGAGGCAGAGGGAGAAGCAGACTTCCCGTTAAGCAGGGGAGTGGATCCCAGGACCCTGGGATCATGACCTGAGCCAAAGGCAGATGCTTAACCGACTGAGCCACCCAGGTGTCCCTAAAATTTTAATGTATATGAAGTTAAAATTTATTTTTAACACACATGGGCTAGGTTGCATTCTTTGTACTATTGGAATACTCCTTCTCAGAAGGTAATTGCAATGGTAAAATGATGGCACAGTAACTTGGTTTTTTAACACTATCTAAACTCTACCCGCAGTGGAACACAGAAGGAGCTCGGAGCTACAGTTTCATGTTGAAATGGAAGCTTCCTGATACTAGAAAAGATCAGAAACAAAACTTAAGTGTGGAATAATGAATAATTCTCAGTTGTGTTTAATTGTCATTTTCATAACCGTCATTTTCATAACCTTCATTTTAAGTGACACACCTCTTTGGAAGTGTGGAATATAATGCTAATAAATTTGGATCTTCATTCAGAAGATTTGGAAATCCCTGTTTACTTTGTTTCCCTTTTTTCCTTTGGCTTCTGTTGCGAACTGCTTGCTCAATAATCCTGAAACATTATGAATTGTCCGCTCTAAGGTTTTACCACTTTTACTACCTATAAAGCTTAAAGGGGTCATGTGAGAATCCATTTATCAGACAGTGGGATAGTTTCTCTATTCACTATTCAATTGATTAGATCAATCCACAAAATTATTTTTCTTAGTAACAATTGAGAAAAGCTCTAAGGATAGAAAATAAATTCATTCTCATGGGGCACCTGGGTGGCTCAGCTGGTTAAGGAAATAAATTCATTTTCAGACATTTCTAAGAAAGCAGGAAAGAAACAAAGAGGCATGCAGAGAGACAAAAACCAATCAAGCATCTTTTTGTGACGATGCAAAAATGCATTGATTCTGGAATTGTAATTACAGAATTAAAGGCCTTGAAGCTCAACATGACATTTCCAAAACTTTGGAGAGTCATCTGTCAAATGGGGGCCTACAAACACAGTATTTCTACCCTTAAGTAAGCTATTGCATTTCATGCATTTAAACATTCCTTTTTTTTTTTTTTCTGCCCCAAGCATGGGATTCCGAACTCCAGCGGACAATGAACAGAAACCCAAAGATCAGTGTGTCTCTAAAGGATTATATTGCTGCCATTACTTCCCAGACTATTCGTTTATTGTGAGAAACGTAACTCCTTCAAGCTTTTTCAGTAATTCACTCCTTTGTCCATGTCAAGATGAAGTGGTCCCTTGTTTCTAACAATGGACCACATCATCAAAGCCCCTGGAAATGCACAAAGCAAGGAGGCAGGTCACACTGCGCCAACGACCAGGGCGCTGTCACCACTGTGTCACACGCCGGCAAAGCCAGTGCCACAGGGGACAGACAGCCATTGGGCAGGGCCACTGCCCTAGATGGGAGAATTCACTTATGATACAAATGCAGTCCGTGACCGAACTCTTGGGACAAACTTTACTTGCTGACAGCAGCAAACCATGAACACGATTCTCAACCCTGCCTGCAAGATGGCTAGAAGTAAAAGGCAAAAATGGGGAAAAATAATCAGAGAAGACAGTATGGCAGAAAGATCCTTCCCCATGGTGAGAATGGCATATTCTATTCAGAAATAATTCCTCTTGGGTTTTGTCTGCATTTGCTTCCTTTGTTCCTGAGAATCTGGCCATCCTGGCGCCACAGAATTCCACGTTTCAGATTGGCAAGTGAGGCCTCTCTTCCAAAGAAGTTGGATGCAGACAATCTAAGAGGGGAGAAAAGGGTACCATTGTGCAATACTTTTCTCCTTTTTTTTTTTTTTAAAGAAAGGAGCTACTGCCATTACGCGGTTCCTCTCTCCTCCATCTGCACGCATCTATTTTATCACTGTTCACACTACGTTGTAATTTTAAAGCCAATGTCTGTTTCCTTCAATAGCCTATAAGCTCCTCATGGGCACTGTGATGTCCCTCTTGTTTCTTTTTTCCTATTCTTCTAAAATTTACAAACCTAATATTTGGATGGGGTTAAAAAAAATCAGAGTAGAAGTAGAGATCAAGAAAAACAACTTTCTTTCCTGCTCTAGAACTATACTCTTTTCACCGGAAGCAACTGTGGTTGGGTTTTCTGTACGCGTCTTTCAAGAGCTTTCTGTGCACACACACGTTTGTCACAAGATGACACTGTTACAAAACTTATCCTGAGCATTATTGATTTCCCTCGAACAGCATTTTCAACAAAGTTTTCCACATGACCCTACGATTAACCTCCTCCTTCTGAATCACAGCAAGACTTTCCTTTTTCTAGACAGACATATTTATTTAACTGATATCTTAGGAACAGACATCTACATTGTTTCAGTTTTTGTTATAAACAAAACCTCAGTAAACAACCTACTTGTTCCTTTGAGCACGTATCTGAGTTTCCCTGTATGTTAAATTCCCCAAATCCATCAACAGTGTATGATACTACTTCCTCATCTTGTGCTGTATACCACTAAACGTGATGACCTTTTCCAATCTGATATATGAAACCTGGCATCTTGTCCAAATGTGTGTTTTTAGGGGCATCTGGGTGGTTCAGTTGGTTCATCGTCCACTCGTCCACCTTCGGCTCAGGTCATGATCTCAGGGTCCTGGGATCAAGTCCCAGGTCCAGCTCCCTGCTCACAGGGGAGTCTGCTTTTCGCTTTCCAACTGCCTCTCCCCCCACTCATGCTCTCTCTCACTCTCTCTTTCAAATAAATTAATAAAATCTTTTAAAAAATACATTTGTGTTTTTAAAAATTATGGATACATTTGAACATTTAAAAATATGTCGTCTTAGTCAGCTTGGGCTGCTTTCACAGAAATAACATAGACAGGATGGCTTTAACAACATACATTTGTTTTTCACAGCTCTGTAGGCTGAGAAGTCCAAGATCAGGGTGCCCACTGGTAGTGGTACCCAGGGGAGAGCCACTTTCCTGGGTTGTAGATGGTTAACTTCTTGGTATATCCTTACACGGGGGAGAGATCACCCACCTCTCTTGTGACTCTCCTTAAGGCACTCAAACCATGCACGAGGGCTCTACTCTAATGACTTAATCACGCCCAAAAGCCCCACCTCCAAATACTATCATTTTGGGAATTAGGGTTTCAACATATGAGTTTTGGTGGGACACAAACTTTCACATCATATCTTATGTATATAATCCACTTGTACTTTATAAGGCATTTTGTAGCATAAGAGCAAATAATTTTGTAAAATATTACAGGGGTAGAATTTAAGGTATATTCTCTGCTTTTAGAATCCAAAGATCAGTGTATCAAGTTCAATGTATCTTCTTATTCATTAAGTTCTTTAGGTCCTTTCTCTCCTTACCTATTTGTCTATTTGGTCTGTCACAGACTGACTCAAAGAGTAAAGTCTCCTACTACTATTGTGTTTCTTCCTTTTTCTTCTTTTATTTCTTATCATTTTAAGAATTCTGATTGTATATATGTTTTGATAGTTTGTTGAAACACTTGTTGATATAAATTGTCTTTCTTACTCATTTAATGCTTACTACTCTAAAATAAGCCTTTTCTGATATTAACATCAAAATTTCTGATTTTTATAATTTTTCTTGATATATATTTGCTCTTCCTTTTGCTTTGAACATTTTGGAGCTACTTATTGTTAATATGCACTATGCATATCAAACACAGCTGGATTTTATTTTTTATTTGGTCCTAAAGTTTTAACAAATATTTTAGACTGCTTACATTTGTATATGATATATATATATACTCAATCTCTTTTCTGTCATTTTGTTTTACATGTCCTTTTTTTTTTTTAAGATTTTATTTATTTATTTGACAGAGACAGACAGCCAGGGATAGAGGGAACACAAGCAGGGAGAGTGGGAGAGGAAGAAGCAGGCTCCCAGTAGAGGAGCCTGACGTGGGGCTCGATCCCATAACGCCGGGATCACGCCCTGAGCTGAAGGCAGACGCTTAACGACTGAGCCACCCAGGCGCCCCGACATGTCCTATTTTTAATAATTCTTTAGATTTTAGTCTTTTGCTCTATAGGATGTGTTTTGTTTACTTTTGTGTATCTTTGTTTTCCTTCTAATAATTAGGAATTTGCTTTTCTTCCCATTGAATTGTAACCTTTATAGTTGGATATAATTTACTCAAATATCTATTTCTTGATTTGTTCCCTTCAGGCAGCATCTGCTAACTTTCCACTACGAAAATGAAGAACAGATATTCTACCTCTCATCCTCCACTGAGATGAGGCATTCCCCCAACTGCACTGATTTTTGCTCATTATATTGCTTTTTAGTTCTCCTCAGTTATATCTTTAACATATTATAATATTCTTGAGCTATCACCTACAGTATCTTTTTAACATATCCCCCACTGTGAAAGATGTGTCCATTAATATCCTCAAATTTATTATCTCATTTTTCCTTCTCATGCTACCAATCTGTATTTGTTAGATTGCTACTTCTATGTTGTTGTGGTTTATAACATTTATATTCTATTCAAAAACTTTAATTCCAAATATCACAAGGCCACCCATCTGAGAAACTCTTCAGACTCAACTATCTACAAATTTAATGCAATCCCTATCAAAATTTCAATGGCATTTTTCACAGAAATAGAACAAACAATCCTAAAATTTCTATGCAACTACAAAAGACTCTGAATAGCCAAAGCAATCTTGAGAAAGAGGAACAAAGCTAGAGGCATCACACTAGCTGATTGCAAACTATATTATAAAGATATAGTCATCAAAACAGCATGGTATTGGCATAGAAACAATGGAGAGATTAATGCAATAGAATGGAGAGGCCAGAAAGAAACCCACACACGTATGGCCAATTATCTTACAACAAAGGAGCCAAGCATATTCAACGGGGAAAGAACAGCCTCTTCACCCAATGGTCTCAGAAACACTGGACAGCCACTGTGCAAAAGAATGACATTGGACCACTTTCTTATTATATGCAAAAGTTAACTCAAAATGGATTAAAGACTTGAATGTTAGACCTGAAACCATAAAACTCCTAGAAGAAAACACGGGCAATAAGCTGCTCTTGACACCATGTTGGCAGGAATTCTTTGGATTTGACACCAAAAGCAAAGGCAACAAAAACAAAAATAAACAAATGGAATTCCATCAAACTAATATGGCTCCATAAAGCAAGGACACCCTAAGAAAATGAAAAGGCAACTTATCAAGCAGAATAAAATATTTTTAACCATATATTTGGTAAGATGTTAATATCCAAAATATATCAAGAACTCATACAACTCAATAGCAAACACACACACACACACACACACACACACACACACACACCTGGTTTAAAAAAATGGGCAGAGGAACTCAATAAACCATTTTTCCAAAGATCACGTTTAAAGGATCGACAGGTACATGAAAAGGTGCTCGACATCATTAATCATCAAGAAAATGCAAATCAAAACCACAACGAGGTATCACCTCCCATCTGTCAGAATGGCTATTACCAAAAAGATAAGAAATAAGTGTTGGCGAGGATGTGGAGAGAAGGGAACCCTCGTGCACTGTTGGTGGGAATGTAAATGGGTGCAGCCACTATGAAAAGAGTATGGAACTTGCTCAGAGAATTAAAAATAGAAGCGTGCACCCCATATTCAATGCAGCATTACTTACCAGAGCCATAACATGGAGACAATCTAAGTGTCAACTGATAGATAAATGAATTTAAGAATGTGGCATATATTCACAATGGATTATTACTCGGCCATAAAAAAATAAATCTTGTCACCTGTAACAAATCGCATTGAGGGCATTATACTAAGTGAAATAAGCCAGAAAGAGAAAAACAAACACCATATGACCTCACTTATATGTGGAATCTAGCCCCTCACCACGACCACCACAAAAAAACAAGCTCCTAAGTACAGACACTAGATTGGAGGTTGCCAAAAGGGGGTCAAAAGGTACAAACTTCCAGCTATAAAATAAATGACTCATGAGGATCTCACGGACGGCATGGTGAAGTACAGCTAATAATACTGTACTGTATATTTAACAGCTGTTAAGAGAGTAGATCTTAAAAGTTATTGTAAAAAGTGTGATGGATGTTAACTAGACTTGTTGTGATCATTTCACAACATATACAAATACTGAGTCATTATGTCGTACAGCTGGAACTAATTAAATGTTATATGTCAATTATACCTCAATTAAAGGAATGTGGGAGAAAAAAATGATTATCAGTATATCCAAATTATTTTTTCATAGTTAAACCTGAAACCTATAAACGCTGTCAAAAGTGTGTCTGTGTATACCTGATGAAACATCATAGTGAAATTGGAAATTGATCCCGATGTATTGTATGCAATAAAAAAGGATGCATTAATTATATTAGCACTCGGGGCACTAAGAGAATAAAACATTCATGACTGACATTTTAACAAAGCCAGACATTTAAGAAACTCTTCAGCTCGAAGCAGCTCTATAATCCATTCCAGCTCAGACGCACATGCCTATAGCTACGCCAGAACTGGCCCAAGTGGGGGCTCAAGGCAAACTGCCATTTCCCTCTCGGACTCATCTCTGACAGGGACATCCACCCATGCGAATGTTTGCTGGGTCACACAACACTCTTTAGATGTTCACGGGCTACCTCTGCAAACCGGGTTACTTCTCCGTGTGGAGTTTCCCCTTTGAATACAGATCTATGGCAGGAGCTCAAGTGCTACATTCCAATCTTGGAAGAATTCCTGCTCCTTCCTGAGTTTGTAGTGAGGCAGAATTTCACCTCTTGTGGAACTCATTTGGTTTCGGACTTAAGCTTTGATCTAGGAGAACTCAAAGGCCTCTCCGAAAAATGTCAAGTTATCAAGCACTTGGACTTTCTGCATTTCATATTGGCTGCTGCACAGAAACTTTATGATGCTAAGAAAAAGCAAATAGCAAAGCCAAGGGGCGTTCTATCCGTGCAGACGTGATAATGCCTTACACTTCGGTGTAAGCTCCAAGCTGTGGACTCCTTGTTTCAAAGCCAAGCCCCATCTCACTGATGTGCCGAAGGATTGTGAAAAAATCTTTAGCTTTCAAAAGTGATAAACGACCATACTCCACTTTCATTTAAGCCATGGAAATACTTAAAAAAAAAAAACAAAACTTAGGGTAGATCACATATGATATGGAATCTGGACAAAACATTTTCTGATAGCAGGAACAGAGATAATAACAAGTTTTGAAAAGTAATGAGACCATTGAACAAGGGATCTAAAAATAATTGCAAAGAAAGAAAAGGTTAACTGCAGTATCCAACCCTTATTTCTTTTAGGTTTGTCTTAGCAATTTATGCAACTATTTGGGTGCCTTAATCAGAGATAAAGGAAATCACTTATTGCTTAAAATAGAATGTGATTTATTGCCCAGCAATGCCTTGACAGGAAGAGATTCAGCCATTAATCCATACATGTTTGGATGAGAAAAGCAGAAGGAAAAAAAAGCATAGAATTGGGCAGTTTGAATGAATTTTAGATTCTTTCAAGCAAATAGGCAGCAGTCGGGGCAAAAATGCTTGTTTACATTTACTTCAATGACCACTTTAATATCGTGAACCTTATGCTTAGGTTGCATAGTTGCATTTTAATATTTTGGAGCTTTTCATGGATTCTAAGACTAGCAAGTACTGACGAAAGGTATTTGTATTTTTCCTGGCTTTGCCATCACTCATGAGAACACGAAGTGCGTACAAGGAAGAGAGTTCAGTTTGGACTGGAGGCTCCCAAAGGGTGAGGGTAATGTTTTTTTACCATACAATATTCCACACTGCGTCCCATGTAGGAAAATGCATGATAGAAAGAAAAATGGAACTTTCAAAATGCACATGTCTTCTATTATATGTAAACAGCTGACATGCTCATCATTGACTATTCCCAGTAACACGCGTAAGCCCATCTAAGTGCGGTTTTGAACCAAGGAGTCAAAGTCTTTGGCTTAAGAAGAAAGAAAGAATTTGGTATGTATTCTACAGCACAATTTCACACTCCTACTTTTCCGAGGTCATCATTGACTTGAAATAAAAACGATAGTTCAGACTTACATTTTGAGTCCAGCGTGTAAGGAGCTTAGACGTCACCGCTCACCCTAACAGCCACCAAAAAGCGGACACGCTGTCAAATCAACTCTTCTGAGGTCCGTCAGAGGAGGGAGGTCACGGGGCAAAGCACGGCTCCCCAAGCTGACGAGGCAGACGGATAAAAACAATCTCAACTTCACAGTGCAGACACCTGTGCAGGGACCCGTGCCCAGGTCAACACACCTGAACGGCAATGAGCGAATTGCGGCAGGCTCAGTGTGGACAAGTCTGAGAGTTAAAAACTCAGCGGGGACCCAGTCACACAGAGTCCCCATGCTTTGGTGCGTTTCACCTCCAGGAGCTCCAACCAGTTTCTCTCGGGGAGCCCCAGAGGCAAATCCCCTCCTACTTACAACAAACGGGAAAAGGAACCATTTTGAAACGTGCCGGAGGGCGTTGCTCTTAATAAGACCTGACCTCACGGGAAACTAGTTAACTAGAGCCGAACCTTCTGGGCTTTCATCAGAGGCTAACTGACTTGAGGGAAGGGACAAACCCCACTCCACCCCCTCTCGCCATCCTATCCCATCTTAAAGGAGGGGCAAGGACACCGAGAAGCACCTGAGAAGTTCACAGCCCAAGGACACAGGCTCATGAAAAGCTGAGACCAATCCCAGGACCACAGAACGCTTCCCTCCCCCCCGCCCCCACTCACCACTACATTACTGAAAGCCTGTTTACCCTAGTTCCTTTTACCTAATACATCACCTCCACCTTTCAACAGAAAAATTATAGGGCACAGTAGAAAACAAAAACAAATTTGAAAGGACTGAGCAAGCATCATCAGAACTAGAGTCAGATGGGGCACAAATGTGGGCACTACCAGACCAGAAATTTTAAAAAGCTGTGATTAACATGCTAAGGGATTTAAAGGAACAGTAGACAAAACACAAGAACAGGTGGATAAAGTTAAGCAGAGAGTTGGAAATTCTAAGAACAAAAAAGTGGCAAAGATCAAGAACACTATAAAAAAATGGAATAAGCATTTGATGGGCTCATGGTAGACTAGAGAAAGGTAAGGAAAGAAACTCTGAGATTGAGGATTGGATGATAGAAACTCCTAAAACTGAAAAGCAAAGAGAAAAAAGAGGAAAAAAACTGCAACAGAATATCCAGAAACTGTGGGAGAACTGTAAAATTGTAAATACACATAATGGGAACTGTGGAAGACAGGGAGAGGAGACAAGAGAACAGCAACAGTAGTTAAGCAATAATGACTGACGATTTCCCCCAAATTAATGTCACACACTAAACCACAGATAAAATGGAAAAAGTTGGTGAAACAATAGTCAAGCCAATTGGAACAGAATAGAGATACCAGAAATATCCAACATAAATAGAGTCAACTGATCTTTGACGAAGGAACAAAGGGCAATATAATGGAGCAAAGAGAGTCTTTTCAACAAATTATGCTGGAAAAACTGGACAGCCACGTAAAAAAAATAAAAAAATCTAGACACAGACCTTATGCCCTTCACCAACATTAATTCAAAATGGATCACAGGCCCAAATATAAAATGCAAGACTATAAAACTTCCCAGAAGAGAACATAGGACAAACCCTACATGACCGTGAAGACTTCCTACGTACATCATCATGGTCTAATCTGTGAAAGCAATCACTGATAACAGACACACCTGGCAAAGAACTGTCCTTCAAAACATAAAAAGAACTCTTAAAACTAAGAAATAAGAACACAAATGATTGAAAAATGGACCAAAGATCTTAACAGACACCTCACCAAAGAAGATATGCTGATGGCAAATATGTGTATGAAAAGATGTCCCAACGTTTAATCACAGATTAAAGCAACAATGAGATACCACTTCCCACCTGTTAGAACGGCCTAAATCTGGAACGCTGACAACAGCAAATACTGGTGAGGATATGGAGTAATAGGAACGTTCATCCACTGTTGGTGACCATGCCAAGTGGCACAGCCACTTTCAAAGATAATTTGGCGGTTTCTTACAAACCGAAACATGCTTGCCATATAATCCAGCGATTGCACTCCTTGGCATTTACCCAAATGAACCGGAAACTTATTTCCACACTGTAACCTGCACCAGAAATGTTTACTCATAACTGACAAACCTTGGAAGCAACCAAGATGTTCTTCAGCCAGAGAATGGATAAACTGTGGTGCATCCAGACAATGGACTATGATTCCGCACTAAAAGGAAATGAGCTCCCAAGCCATGAAAATAAATATTATATTCATATTACTAAGTGAAAGAAGCCAATCTGAAAAAGCTACACGCTGTGTTGTTCCAGCTATATGATATTATGGAAAGGGCAAAATGATGGAGACTTTAAAAGGATCAGTGGTTTCCAGGAGTTAGAGGGGAAGGAGGAATGACTAGGCAGAGTGCAGAGAATTTTTAGGGCAGTAAAACTATTGTGTATGATAATACAAAGATGGGTATGTGTCATTAGACACTAGTCAAAACCCACAGAATGTACAGCACCGAGAGTGGACCCTAATGTACACTATGGACTTTGGGTCATAATGATGTGTTATTGTAGGTTTATCAGTAGTAACAAATATATCACTTTGGTGCAGGAGTTCAATATTGGGATTGTGCATGTGGGGGGCAGGGAGTATATGGGAACTCTCTGGACTTCCTGCTCAATTTTGCTGTCAATGTAAAATTGCTCTAAAAATAAAGTTCATTCATTTATTAAAAATATTTAGCTTCTATGAGATTATTCCTGTATTAAACAATATTTGCCATTTTTATAGCAACATTATTCCAAAAAGGTTAGAACTTTTCTAGAAATTATCTCATGGACATTTTATTCCCCCATAGTTTTTTCTGATGTGGTCATCTGCTGGAACCTCCAGATGTTACTCATACAGTAGAAGGTAAAGTGAGGGCTGCCTGGAAGGTTCATCGGCTGAGCAGGCTAAATCAGGATTTGAAATTACTAATTTATCCCTTCCATGGTTACACCCATGACCCTATCCTGTAAGAATCTACTGAATGGCGAGTCAGCCCAGCAATGTATTTTATGTCATTCTGCTAATTGTAGAAAATTGCTTCTATGTCTCTTCCTTCTTGATCCTTCTACAATGATGATTTGGTAAATTCGAGCTTTGACAAAATATTTCAATAACTCTTAAAGCTGTTTTATATTATTTCCCAATATTTGGACTTTTCAAATGTTATACACATTATGTTATGTCAATTCTATGGGGAAGAACAGTGTTGATATGTGTCAATATGTTTTCTTTTTGGGTGAATAAGCTAGAGTCAAGTGGAATGAATTATCTTGACCAAGTTCACACAACGTATCAAAACTGGAAATCTGTCACCTGTCCTGACAACTCCATATTCTCTCTTGTTTCTATCACATTCAAATGATGCTGATTTATAGGATGTTCCTCTCAATCCTGGACAGAATCTGTAGTCATAATAATAACCTCTACAGCACTGCAGAAATAGACAATGAATATAGTAATGTACAAAGAGAGAAGGTAAAATAAGTAAGTATGGAGACAAATAAGAACTGTGACTCACCATAAAACTGAAATCAGAATTCCTTAAAAATAATAGCAAAATGGGGCATCTGGGTGGTTCAGTCAGTTGAGCATCCAGCTCCTGGTTTCGACTCAGGTCATGATCCCAGAGTTGTGGGATCAAGCCCCGCAACAGGCTCCAAGCTCAGCACAGAGTCTGCTTGAGACTCTCCCTCTGCCCCTCCCCCCGCTTGCACAGTCTCTCAAATAAATAAATAAATAAATAAAATCTTTTTAAAAAGTGGCAAAATCTTCTTTGCCGCATAAAGGAATGTTACTTGGAAGAGATGGTGTGGTCTGCACGTGGGAAGATGTGGGGAAAGTGGGGGAGTTCAAGGAAGGGTGGGATGACCCCCACAGAACAGCAGAGAGAGATCAAATCAACACCTCCATGTCCTATTTATGAGAGCTACAAGCCTTCTCTCCTCATCAACAAAGCCATGGATGTGCACAAGCAACGGTCTCTCCACTTTTGCATGAAGTAACAAGATGCTCTGAACAGCTGTGAGTCAAAATGTCGAGAAGAAATCCACCACAACCAGAGGATTTGGGTGCTGGCTGATCACACCCGTAAGAGCTGAGGTCACCGGCCAGCTCCGTCATTGGATAAAGGGCCCATGCCCTCACCCTCTTGCAGGACTCTTGGTGGTTTTCCCAGATTCCTTTGAGGTTTTCCTTGGAGAACTTGTTTTCCCTTAGCCTCTGAACCAATTTATAACAATCTAAGAGCTCTATTAAGTGGTGAGTCTAGCTTTTAAAAAAAATGAATAATTCAGGATGTAAACACCCAAGCAAATGTAATCACCTTGGGTGGTGACAAGATTATTTTAAGAGAGGCTGTCTTGGATCAAGTCAGCCTGTCTATAGAACCAGTAAAAGTCAAAAAGGAATTGTATTATGTATCATCTTGTATTATGTAATATATGGAGTGACATGACAATGTTATAGTACATTATGCTTAGGCATTGAGCTTTTGTTTAACGGCACTGTGGCTTTGTATTACGTGTGCTATTTAAAACTGACTTTTGCTTTGAAAGTGTCTAAAGCATTTAATGAAGAACACAATGTTCTTGTGTTTGTTCATTCAGTCAAAATCGTTTAATAGAAACCTATTTTATATACACTAGGTGCTAAGCTCATCCAAGAATCAGATGCCTTCCTAAGAGAAAGGGCACTCGTTTAATAATCAAAAAGATATTTTCTAGTAATTAATTTGGCCACATGGTTCCTCACTCCAGGTTTAATGGTATTCCCTGCCAATTACCTTATACTTTTCTCTACGAGGGGAAATAGCAATATTTTGAGCCTCTGCATCTTTTTTTCCTAGCCTTTCCCTCCTTTTCTCTACTCTTTAAATAATACATTCTCCCACAGATCAACATTTCAGCTTAGCCTGTCAAGGTACTCTTTCAACATTCCAGGCAAACACGGGAAACCCTGCCTTTCATCCTGCTGTTTTAAAATTACCTTTGTCAAGCGACTCAAAGAGTTTGTTTCCTGCCAGAAATAAAAT
Organism: Ursus maritimus; assembly: GCF_017311325.1. Lineage (NCBI taxonomy): Eukaryota > Metazoa > Chordata > Mammalia > Carnivora > Ursidae > Ursus > Ursus maritimus. Next base: position 64,502,370 of record NW_024426663.1, read on the forward strand.
CTACCTGCAGTACAAATAAAATATTCGGGACCTTCATTTTTTTTTTTAACTTAATTTGCAGCCACAATTCAAGCATAAAGGCCGGCAATTGCTATGTATCTGTCCACCGGCTAATTAGTGAGCAGAAATATTAAAGCATTTCTTTTTAAAACTAGCATGATATGAAGAAATCAGGCAATCCAGCTCTTGTAACATAGTTGTCCCTTTCTAATGGCCTCTGCGGGTTGGGGGTGCATCCGGAAGCCTCATGTGGGTTCTGCTACCCACTTACAGGGGGAAGGAAGCCTGTCTCTGTAGAGCTATAACAACAGTAATGAAATAGCTTTGTGCATCAGTGCATCTTTCCTAAATGGCAATTCATAGATAGATCCTCACGCTAAGGGTTCATATATTACATGGAGCCTAGGACCCGCCAATTCAGTGCTTCCCACAAAACCGGAGAGAGGACTCCATCATGGCAGAATAATTAGACTGAAAACCTCCTAAGAAAGACGGAATCTAGTTCCTATAGTCTTTTTCCGGTAAAATGTGTACAATAGAAATATGTGCGTTGGAGGAGACCCAGCTTATGGTATTTTTCAGTACACAGTGCTTACTTGAACGTATAAACTTGCTGGACTTTGGTTTTTCCAGATGTGAATTGAAAATGGGGGAGAGAAATGTGCTCTGAGCTCCTCCCTTCCAGCTCCTACATTGTATGTACCAGTGTCAGTGTTTTGGCTAGAGCTTGTGGACAACTGGAAACCGGGGCTGTGGTAATGCTGTGCTAAAGCATTTCATACAGGCTTGTGAGAGCCAGTTATGAAGTTTTCCAAAATTTTGTGAGCCAGCTGTTAAACTCAGCCATTATTTTTTTAATTTTATTTATTCGTTTGAGAGAGAGAGAGAGAAAGCACAAGCAGGGGGAGGAGCAGAGGGAGAAGCAGGATCCCTGCTGAGCTGGAAGCCCGACATGGGGTTCGATCCCAGGACCTGGAGATCATGACCTGAGCTGAAAGCAGACGCTTAACCATCTGAGCCACCCAGGTGCCCCAAACCCAGCCATTATTAAAATTGAAGTATATAAACTTACAATTCAATAATTTCTATTTTTATAAGCAATAAGTACTCAAAACTCAACAATTTAATTATTTCACAACCTTTTACTGTTAGTTATGATCTTGAGGTCATTGACATCTATTGTGCTTGTACTGTGGCAATAAGCATCTCTCCCCAACTCCACATTCCGTGATGCCATGTTGGTACTTTCAAATTGGCCACTGGGGGATTGTTTACACCAAAAATGGAAAAATGCTACAAACCAATGCCTTTTAATTTTTTCAGAGAGCTGATTGTTCAACGGGTTGAGACCAAAGACAGAAGGGGGCCATGAATTTAAGTAATAGAATCAGAATGTTCCCATAAAGCAGACTATACAGATGTTTCCATGGAGCAAATTTCACAAGGCATATTTTTATATAGGAATATCTGGGTCATACATTCTCTTTAGCTTGATTCAAGTCTGGTCCTGTGAAGGAGAGAGAAGGAAGAGTCTACAATGCAAGCACAATTCTAATAAAGTTTAGGTCAGGCCAATGGGGATTCTTTGAGCCAAAATCTCCTGTCAAAGGAATTCCTCATGTCACAGAAAAAAAAGCTTTCTTTAACTGCCCTCCTACACTTAATCCCTGTGTGAGAGCAGCCTACCCAAAGCATGGCCTTGGGGCGGATGTCGCGGAGGTAGGCACAGGAACAAAGAGAGAGATGGGCAAGTGCAGGGATGAAGATGGTGGGAACTGGGGAGGAGACTGGAGGCCAGCAAACAGTATAATGTGGCTGTGATACAGGGCTCAATAGAAGCAAAGTGTGGGTGATGGTGATTATAACAGGTTTAATTAAAATCCACTTCTTTGCAACACCTATTCAAAAATACAATGGATATGCTCTTGACATCCAAAATCTCTGGAGCTAGCTTTGCAGGTGAAATATCAAAGACCTGACTTGAGCTTTGAAGGAAAGTAAGAAAATATTTTGCTAGGTAGACAGGCTCTTGTCCTACATCCCTTCAGGTTACCAGCTTCCTGAACTTGCAGCTGTCATCATGAATGACTGCAATGGTAGGATGGGATGGAAGGAGCAAGTCACCCAAGAAGAATCCCAAGGAAGAGCAAAGTCAAACCTGCATTGCCCAAGTAAGCAGAAGCCATTTATTCATTTATTCAATAATTTTTAGAAGATTTTATTTATTTATGAGAGAGCGAGTGCAGGGGGGAGGGAGAGTACAGTCTGAGGGAGAGGGAGAAGCTGACTCCCACCGAGGGCAGAGCCTGACATGGGACTTGATCTCATGATCCAGAGATCATGACCTGATCCGAAACCAAGAGTCAGACACTCAACCAACTGAGCCACCCAGTCGCCCCTCAATCAGTCAATCTTTATTGAACCCTGTCATCGGCTAGACATTAGTGTTCTGGTGATATGGCAGTGAACCATTCAGAAAAGATCTTGGCCTCATGGAGCTTACATTCTAGTTGATCAGATAAGCGATAAAAGAATAAACAAAGTGATTGAATAATATGTAACTTCAGAGACCAAGCCTTGATGAAGGCAATCAAGCAGTGTCATAGGATACGGGATGATTTCATCCCACACAAGTGGTTAGGAAAGGTCTTCATCAAGAAGTAATGATTGAGCAACAGCCATGATTAAGAGTGTTCCCCCTTCCTGATGAAGAGTATAATTCGACTCCAACTATTCTAGTTTCCTCAGGTGCAGAATAATAGCATGTCAACTAATACAACATCCAGTTGACATTGACCTCATTCTCTGCAACCTGCTCAAGAGCTAGTAGATATTACAGATAAATACACTGAAGCAGAATAGTCTATGCTAGTTTCTTTGTTCCAAGGCAGTTTGTTTTTAAAGATTTTATTTATTTATTTGACACAGAGAGAGACAGCCAGTGAGAGAGAGAACACAAGCAGGGGGAGTGGGAGAGGAAGAAGCAGGCTCCCAGCGGAGCAGGGAGCCCAATGCGGGGCTCGATCCTAGGATCCCTGGATCACGTCCTGAGCAGAAGGCAGACACTTCACGACTGAGCCACCCAGGCGCCCCTCCAAGGGCAATTGTTATTAAAAAAAAAATAACCTCTGCAATATTTTGGGGGAAAATAGATTTTTAAAAATAATAATAACTAGAATCCCATGAATATGTAAGCAGGACCACAGGGATTTTAAAATTTTTTTGCTTTTTTTCTTTAAAAACAAGTTACTCCTTTTATTTTTCTCTCAATATATAAAATGTGCAAAATAAAAAAGTTCTTGCACATTTAGATTTCTACAATTTAAGCATTACTATCTTGAGTTATTAAATTGTATCTGATTTTGCATAAGGTTGAAAAAGTAGTTCATATGCAAAATATGAGAGGCCCAGGGGCGCCTGAGTAGCGCAGTCGTTAAAGCGTCTGCCTTCGGCTCAGGGCGTGATCCCGGCGTACCGGGATCGAGTCCCACATCAGGCTCCTCCACTATGAGCCTGCTTCTTCCTCTCCCACTCCCCCTGCTGTGTTCCCTCTCTCGCTGGCTGTCTCTCTGTCACTCTGTCACATAAATAAAAAAAAAAAAAAATTATGAGAGGCCCAGAAAGAACTAAAACACTCTTCTTTTTTTATTACACACAGGATTTAGATATTTAATCTGAAGCAAAATAATTCATTTTGGGTTTGATATATTGACTAAATTATTATATCAAATAAAAATATTATATTATTGTCAAGCCAGGTTTATCAGCCATCTATATGAAATACATAGTAAGAAAGATGATCTCCTTCCCATTAATTATAAAATCAATTTTATAACATGACTCCAGTCATTGGAACATGATGACAAATACTAGCTCTGCTTTCTTTGTAATCCTCTGTGGCGTGTCATGCTTCGTAGAAGTGAAGCACAAAGCCTCCAAACCTGTGTGTGATAAGTAATGACTGCTGTGACAATATCCTTTGGCTTTCGTCTACAATCACCAAATTCTTCACCTTAATTTCAGGGTAGCAAATAAAGTTCTACTGTAAACACTTGGGAAGCTAGGTTTCAAATCCCTGATCATGGCTGAAACTTCAGAGAGGACACTGTTCCTATCTGTTCTCCTCAATGTCCCAATGTCCAAGCTGTAGCTAAAATAAAAGGTTCAAATGTTACTTAAGCAGTATATTCTCTGTTTTGTGTTGTATTTAGTAGAAGTTACAAGAAATCTGCCTTTTGGTATTTCAAGATCATTTGTTCCACAAGCGTCGCAGTCCTCTGCTAATAACCAAGTATACCACAGCAGATTGGCCACTTTGTGGCATATGTGGATTTTTCTATTGATTTATCACCATTGAAGAAGTGAAGGCCGCCAATGTAGGAGGAAAGACAGCCTTTCATAACCCTACAGCCATGCAAGGCTTCCAATTTTCTTCCTGATCACACTTCGGCGATTCCTTCATAGCAAATGCAATGAAGGGTGATAAACTGGTGCTTCAGTATTTCTAGCGAATCCTGTGGCAGTCCATCACACAAGCTCCTTTCCCAAATCCTGTGGCCCTGTCTCTTCCTGGTCCATGGAGTCGGGGGAGAGGTTTCAAGCATAATGGAAGGCGGGCTATTTAACAATCTGCTGGCAGGTAGCCACGCTGTCATAGGAGGACAGGATGGGCAGCTGATTTCACAGCGGGAGAATAGCAGGCAGCTACACAACCCTTTCCCTGCCCTTTCCCACCCCTGCCAGACACTTCCTCCATTCAATCGAATTATCTTTCCCTTGTAATTAATCTGCCACTTCTCGTGCCATTTTAAGTTTGTTTTTCTAAGCCTTATAGTTTGGGAATGTCACTAGGATTTCTCTCCCTCCATATTGTTTTTCATCAATTCTGTTTCATTAGCCCAGTAGGTCCTTTCACAACTGAAAGAAAGATCTAGAGATCTGAAAGATTCATATTATGGAAGGGTATAGTTTCTGGAAATTTTCTTTGATTATTTCTTTGATTACTACTCCACCATGGTGCCTTTTTTCCCCTTTTGTATTAGCAACTGTTTCAACGTTGGGTCTTCTGGATGAGTTTTCCTGTTTTACTCGTGGTTGTAGTTCATTCTCTGAAACACAAATTCAGCCTTAGCTGAATCTCACATTCCTCTATCGAATTTTTTAATTGGGGAACCACTGTTTTCAGTTCCAGGAAACTCTCTCTGGTCCTCTAATTATATCCCTACAAGAGTTTAAATCCTATTCTATCCAGGTTTCCCTCCATTGTCCACATTGGCTCCACCTCTGTAACAGAGGTTTATTGTAGTTTTCCATCATGTCAGCCTCTTTTGCTTCCATCTGGGCTGAAATGTTCCCATGACGTGGTTGTGATGTTTCTCTGCCTCTTCATGTGACAGCGTGCTGGCTTTCACCACCTGTGCATCTTTCTGGTTCCTTCCTGTGTACTGACAGCCACGGGAGGGATTTTTCCTTTTGTGGTTACCAGTGATCCCCATGGCCCCTTTGTGAAAGGCTCTCAGTTCACAAGTCCAAGGAGGGATAGGCTGACCTTAGCTCAAGGTGGAAACTACCCCTCCTGAGATGCCATCAGGCAAGGGACACTTAGCCTTTCACAGCTGCATCATGCAAACAGAAGATACTTTTTTTCCTTCTCTCAGGTCAGCCGACCCTTCCCATGTAGCCCCTCCATAGTCCACTCCCATCAATTCCAGCAACTCCCATTTATATTTTGCCCCCCATTTGCACATTCTTTCAAGAACTTGTCATCTCACTCTGTGTGGAACCTCTTCAGGTTGCCGAGGTCAGCCCCTGACTTTTTCTGGATGGCTGTATTCTCTAGGATGGGAATGTGAAGCCAGGTCACCATCTTCCCAGAAACCCACATCTAGACATTTTAAAAGCATTCTCAGTTCTTAGGAAGATAACACGCTGCTGGAAGATGAAACCATATTATTATTGCTTTCCTAAATCACCACTCTAGAAATAAAATGTATATAGAATTGTATGGTACTACAAAAATAGATCGGGATAAGGTCACACAAATATGTAGCTTTTATAATATTCATTAAATGCTCACTTTCGATTTACCAGCCTCATCATTCATCTGGTTACTATAAAATGGCTCAGGTTATTAGCTAATTTTTCATAATAGTAATGATAGCTAACATTTACCAGCTATCTACTATGTGTCAGACCCTGAAGTAGGTGTTGTGTATGCATAAAGTTATTAAATTCTTATGAATCCTCTATGAGATAGGTACTAGTTTTTCCAACATATTATAATATAGGAACCAAGGCCCTGGGAAGTTAAGTAACTTACCAAAGTCACATGGCTAGTAAAATGATTTATTTCCCTAATTAAATAAAGAGCTACTTTAAAATAGCTCATAGCTCATACTTTCCTGCATTCCCAACTGTGCTTGGCACTCAGGCCCTCAGTAAATAAACAGTAATTGAGAGAAGAAGCAATGTTTTATTCATATTTGATCTCTAGAACACAGTGCTATAAAATGGATATTCCAGAAATGTTTTAATTATAAAATAAGGAATTAACAAGCTACCGAGATTTAAGGAACAAATTCACATAAGATGACCTAAAGCTATTTACAGAAGACTTGACTCTCAGCCACTAACCTGGGTTGCTGGAATCCAAATATGTACAAAATGTTCCCTATGTCCGTAAAGAACAAGCAGCCTGAAGGGAAAGCAGATACACGAGCAGTTAACTATAATAAAATGGAATTGTTTTTAAGTGTCTATATAAAGTACTGATTCATGCTACACATGAAAAAAATATTAATTTTTCCAGCAAGATCACAAGGGTTTTTTCTTCTCATTAACAATTGAATCAGACATAGAGATAAACACTACTTTAAAGTTTTTTTATTAGAAAGTTTATTGCATTAATCTATAAACTCATTTGGTGATATAAATGACAACGTAAGCTAATACTGACCAAAGTTTACCATCTTTGGAAAATAGAGATATTTTCACACTGAAAGCATTTTTTGTTTGCTACAATCAGGAAAATTCTTACGTATTTGGACTTTTTTTCCTTTTTAAAAATATATGTTGCGATTTGTTCATATCAAAAGGAAGCCTGGACTAACTACTGAATGAAAACAAGCAGACCCAGGGTTAGGTCACCACTAGTCGGAGGACCCTAAAAGGACAGTTTGCTGTACATCTTCAGTGAAGAAATAAGCACTCATCCACACCACATGACTCACACTTGCACATCTGTATACACTTCATGACGTAAAGACCGTAAGGTCAAAATATCTATTAAATATTTAGTTGGAATAATAAAGATGTTACCCGAAGACAGAAGATTTGTTATTTTAAAAAACATAACCTTAAAAGGCAATTTTTTATGACTTCATCTTATTCTAAGAGGTAACTGGACTTGTAATATTGACATGAATTAGTAGTGTTATACTCCTGTGCAACTTTTTCAATATTTATGGTTTAAAACTCCCCAATAATTATCAAGTACTGCTGTGGCTCTTTGGATGGACCACATTTTCATAAAGTGGTTTGCATTTTTCACAGCACACAGTGGTTGTGCTAGTGGAATTGGTTGGGACAGATTATAACTATCTTATAAAATTGTACATTGGTTTTCCTAAAATTGATGAATATAATTTACCATAGAGATAATGCTAAGCACATTAAACTCTCTCTTAGCGTAACTACTATAGCATGTGAGAGGAATTTATATCAACCATTGTAAATAATTATGAAATATTCCTTATCATATAATTCACCATAAATAACATATTCTCCATATTAAAGCAAGTACATAGGCTGTTAGTTGGGCCACTTTTGATGTATTTATATATAAATACAATTAGTTTATAAATTTTCTGACATATCATCCTCTAGGGAAAGAAGAGTTTGGCTGACATTCTGACATGAATGGCTTTTCCTTGGTATCACCAAGCTCATTCACTGCTCTGACCACTATAGGATGTGAGGAAGAATAATTCTAGGGTCCCAAATGAATGAGCTCAAAGGTCATGAGAATAGATTCACGGTGTATGAAGAATGACATCACCATTAAATTATATTTGATATATCTGGAAGGGTCCAAAAGGTGGCAATTTCAGGGGGAAAAAAAACTTGCCAGGTCCTTTTGTCTTTTAATTTTCATTCTTTGACAAAAGAATTTCTCTCTTTACCCAAACCTAGATCAAAATATCTAGGAAGTTTTGACTTCTCAACTAGACCCCTCCAAATACACCATGTAGTTTTTATAATATCCAAAATGCTCTATGTGTTCTGATGTTTGAAAAATCTTGAGTGAACTGATGTGCAGACTCGCCTCTGATGCAAATGTGGTGTCTGGACAGCATCAGTCCTGAGCAACTGGTCTACCAGAGAGAATGTACAGGGAGGGAGGGCAGTGCCCCATCACAGTCCACATCTGCTCCCCAGGCTTTCTGCTTAAGACGCTCTTGTCTTTGTACCGGAAGCTTTCAGGGTTTTGGTGTTGTTGTTGTTGTTGTTGTTTTGTAGTGTAATGAGAAAAAAAAAGAGTTGTTTTTGTTTTTTAGCTCTATCAAGGGACTTATGGGGAAACTCAAATGTATCATGGAGCAGTGAAGAGATGATGCTTAAACAAGAAGGGGAAAAAGATTTTTTTTCTTACTGGAAAGGACTTTTCGTGGCTATTGACCCACAAGTGTCTAAATTAGATGCCTACCCACCCCCTTGAGCCAAGGGTCAGCCAAAGGGTAACTGTTTGAATGAATCAATTGGTTCTAAGGTGTGTTCCAGGTAATTCCACATGTCCTTGAATTAACTTTGGGGCTCTCGACAAGAAACAGCCATCAAAGGAGTGAATGTTCGAGGTGTGTTTGTTCTATCATCTCCTTGACCAAACCACCATCACAGGGGGAGGTGTGTGATGTGAACTCACTGGATACCCCAACTCGATAACTGGCAGGGACAATGCCTTATGTATCCTACCAGCAGAACGGGTGCACAATACATATATGTCAACTGACTCACTGAGATACCACCTGGATTTCATGTCTTTATAGATTCACAGCCACTGTTTCAATGAAGTTGCTTCTTCATGCAGCTTTTCAGCCCTTCCACTTGCTCAGGCAGGTCCAAGAGACACTGGCTTTCTTGCATCGTGTTGGCATTCTCTTGAGACAACTCCCTTGAAGTGAAAAATGTTAGTGTGTGCCAGGTGTGCAGAGGATGAGCACCCGTTCTGGTTTGCTTGGGACTGACCAGATTTAAGCCCATTGCAGGTTAAATATTAATAATGCCCTCATTCACACTCAAAAGTGTCCCAGTTTGGGTGATCAGTTGTGTGATCATCCCAATGAAGGTCTTCAGTAAGACCAGTCTGTAGTACTTGCTCAATAAGCAATAGCTCTTCCCTCCCCCACCCCTGGCTTAACCAAGACTCAGAACCCACAGATCAAAAGGAGCTCCATTTGGGAATACTAAAAAGCTTCTCTATTTCAATTATAAGCCATTCACCTATGGTTACTTTACTATTTTAGTAAAGACCGATTTTAACAGGTTTGATTTATATACTTTCATCTCCTCCCTCCAAAAGAAAAAAAAAATGCATTTTTATCAAGCAAAAAGATAAGTGGCAATAATACAAGAAACAATGAACATATAATATTTTTCATTAACAATCCAAGCACTACAAAACATAGAATATACAACTTAAAAATGGAAATACAAATTAATGAAAAATGGGGTACACGTCATATTAGCAATGCAAAAGACCAGCTTAAGCATAGTTTCTCTAAATCAACAATTAATAAAAGGAAAGTGCCCTTTTCTCAAATATGCACAAAAATATTCCGGTCACTTCTAGGGAAAAATTAATCAAAACTTTCTGCTAATTCTATATTACAGCATGTGTTACTAATGGTTTACAAAACCGAAGTGTCTTCTTACACTTAAAATTTACAACCTTTTCCAATCATTATACACTCGTTCAATCCAGTCTGTCAAAAATAAAACTATTTCATATCCATATTTATGAAATAATTATTGATATGTTATGGACCTTAAGTGGTGAATATGTATGATGGGGACAGTGATCAGAATGATGTCATGGATCAAAAGTGGGCTAAGGGTCAAAGAAGACAACCCTCTGCCAGCCACACCTGTATACTGATTCCTGAAATAATTCTACTATTTCTAAAATAATTCTAATTTTTCATTTCTTCATCCTAAAAAAATTCTAAAGTTTTCATATTTAAATGTGCTAACCAATTCTAGAGTTTATTCAAAGTCTCTCCAGGTATGCCACTCAACAGAACATTTCTTCCTGGGTTCATATTATCCCTATAATTTTGAGTCCAGCTGAAAAAATAAACATAAGGACTCGGTAATATGCCCCTTCTCTTCTACATGTTTAGTGATTCGCACTAGATTTTATGGTAAACTGCACAATCCTCGGTACAGCTCTGCAATGCAAATGAGAAAGAAAATATTTAAATTTTAATCGTTCAAGCCATAATGCCAATGGCCACCGCACCCCATGACTCCCTCCCAAGGACCTCCGTATGTTCATGCTTTTAGCCCAGATTTTATAGGAAGTCATGCTTCACGAGTGCAGTTCTAAAACTAAGAAGAGTAGGAAATCACATTGATATCTCCTTCTGAGCCACCTGTACAAGAAGGACCTACGGGTCAGTCAGCCTCAGCTTTGAGCTTTCTGGTTCACGTCCAACAGTTGCCTACCAAGTAGATTAACATTCACCTAAGGTGGCAAACTTGAGGATGGAGAAGAACCGAACTGCAGTTCTAGAAACTGTTCCAGCGGCTACCGAGCAGTCCTTTGGTGTCATTCACTGCTGCTGCTGCTGCCGCTGCCGCCATCCTCTCGCTTGGGGGAGGATGAACTGTCTCGGACTGGCAGCAGGTCATAATGGCAAGGGATGTGACTGTTCTTTGGGAGGTCGTATGGATCCTGGGTGAGATGCCCATTATTGCTGAATATTCCTTGGACAACACTCACTGTAGGTTCTGTGACAACCAGGGACACATTAATTTATCAGCAATGGAAAATTTTAAAAAGAATAGAATATGGCATTTCTTGCAAATCTCAAACATATAAGAGGAGCACTTCTAAAAATATAAAGAAACATTATTTTAGGAAACAAAGGATGGTTTTATAATCACATCGAGGTGGCTAGTCTACAGCTGTTAGATCAGCTGATGCACACAATGGTGTTCTGAATAAAAACGTGACCATAGGGTTGGGATGAAGACATCCAGGAACTATACAGAGACCCTGGAGGTGAATCATTGTCTGAAAAGCACCTTGTAGATAATCTAGTCCAAACTCTTTACCCCATAAGTGAGAAGACTGAGGTCCTTCCAGGTTAACTCACTTTAGCACCCAGGACCCAGACTCTCAGTTGTGTTCCCATGCTAAAGTGGTGGGTTTACCAGATGGTTCAAAGTGGGATTGTAAATGACTTTTAAAAATAGATTTAGGTCACTACACCTTCCATTAAAAAAAAAAAAGCTGTCTTAATTCTTTAAGAATAGTTGTTTATCTTTTCAGTGACATGTCTCTGGCATAAATTAATGACTAGTGACTAGAGTGAAATTAGTCACTTCATTTACAAGTAATAGAGAATTTTTTAAAGTTTAAATCATGAACTTGAGAGAGATAGAGAGGACAAAAACCCCTAAAATACACAGCCCTACTGTACCTACCCAGTGACAGCTCTGATGTGTTTTAACTTTCCCCAAATGGTATTTATAAGGGGCAATCAAAACAATTCTAATTTTAAATTGAATTCTTATTAATTTCCATCCCATTCACATCCAAGAATGTTAGAAATATATCAGACAAATTTAAAAGTGAAATGCTTCCATCCTGCTAAAAGCATTATATTAACATAATGAATATGCAACCAGGAAGTGGAACCACCTGTTTCATCCCCTTGAACCATTTGTTTAGGCTAACTGGACACAAGAGCTAATGTGAGGCATATGCTATTCCACAGGTGTGCTCAAACAGTCACTATGGTTACAAAACAAAAGATGGATGGCCAGGTGAGAGATAAGGAAAATTTACTTTAAATTTCCTAGATGCTATTTTCTCTGAAAAATTTATTTGACACCAATTAATACGGTCACTGGAAACACAGGTCGCACTGAAAACACGGACCATTATCTTCAATAATGTTATATGAACTGTTAATGTATGCTCAAGGACTTTAAAACTGTTAAAAAAATTCCTATATTAGGTTCTTTCTTTGGTTAGGGGAACTCACCAACTTCATAGACATTCTTGTTGGCTGAAGTTGAGTTATTGATCTCTGCATAGGGGGAATCTCTCCGTGCTGGTGACTTCATCTCCACATAGCCACACTCTGAGTTTTTGGGGATAAGCACAGGTGGGTCTTTAATAGTGGCATATGGGTTTTCAGAACTGCTTAGGGAGCAGTTACTTGAATTATATTCGGAATTCTTTCCCAAATCTGTGAAGAGAGATGGGGGAGAAAAGCAAATGCTATTTCATGGACATTAATTTTTTTTTTTCTTGCTGGTAATTTACTCAGACAGGTTACTTCTTTTTCTTTCTAGTTTTCTATAATTATATATACTGACAACAACACCATACATTTTCCACTTATTTTGGAGAGAATCTGCTATAAAATTACCCATCTACAAAGTAATTTTACCTCCTCTCTCAGGTGAGTATCAATGTAAACATTGTGGATTTGATTTCATTTTGACTTTGTTTCACACTCAAAATTAATTCCATTCTAATTTACTAATAGTCTCTGAATTCTCAGAGGTTTCAATCAAGAAACCACGTGTGGATGCCCCTGGGAGCACAAGAAAGTTCTATCATCATGGTGAGGGAGGCATGTGATGTGAGACTTTCTAGTAAAACCTCAGGACTGCGCACATGAAGTTATTCATGTAACCATGCTGAGCTCTTTGTTTTCCCTGCTATTTCCTTTTTCTGCATTTCTCTCTCTCCCCATAAGTCATATATCTTTTCAAAGAAATATGAGTGTTTCCCCAGCAAACGGAAACCTTTTTTCCCCCAGACTTAGGCTCTAACACCATGCACCTATGGTCACACTCCTGACCTCAGTCAAATGTGTTTGTGTGTTTGGTAGGGTAATTAACCACACCAACAACTGCGCATTTTCTCTACACTGCCGCTCTTGCTTTTTAAGCCACTTATTTCAGTCTCTGAGATAAATCGTTTTTTAAATGAGATTCTGATAGATGTATTTCTTCCTTAAATTTACACCATACCTTTCAAGGATTTTCCCATATAACTTCTGTCAAGTCCAAAAGCTCCTGTGATAAAGAAGAAGAAAAAAAATCCCCAGTGAGATATGGAAACAAGAGAAAACCCATCTAATATTCCAAGGTCATGGAGGAGGACGGTTTGGGCACCCACTATCTCCCCACTGCAGGAAATAACCCAGGCTGCTGCTCTTCAAACCTTTGCACCAGGTCGCTCATGCTTGATGTCTTCAGCACTCAATATAAAATACATATATATATCATTCTGATCATCCTTCTGCTCATTTACAGTGACTTTGGGAAAGGCTGATGAGTACAGGTAGGAAATAAGGCATGGGTGAATTGGTACACTTGATTCAAGGTCGCACCATAGAAAGGACACAGCCAAGACAGAATTGAGACAGAGGACTTCAATTTCATCACTCGTTCACCACAAGACTTTGGGCAAGATTTTCAACTCTCTCTGTGTCAATTTTCTTACCTCTAAAATGAGGAAAACAAAATCTGCCTTCCAAACTTCAGGGCTGGTGTGATCATTAAAAGAACTAGAGCGCATGAAAAGGTGTTGTAAACTCTGAGATGTTGCATAAATGAATGGTATTTCAGTGACTGAAACACTGAATGTGTCCTATGACCCCCAGCTGCAGTCCACATGCAAGCATTTCAAGTCCTCTTCAATGATCTTTCCGAGAAATGTTATTGACTTACATTAGAAACAGAGAGTAAAGTAATAACTTATGACGAACATTCAAATAAGTTGGAGAATGGTAAGGAGATGATCCCCTACCACTGTGCATGTGTCCCTTAGAGTGATAGTAGACTCGAGTTCTGATGTCCTGGGGGACACACTTTTGTGGAGAAAGAGGGAACATCCCCTAAAGGGAGAGGATGTGTCTAATATCATTCATCGTGGGACAGGAAATGGGAATGTCCTCCTTTCTCAGAGAATGTTTTTCTCTCTCTTGGGTCTGAGCTGTGAAGTCTAGCCAAACTCCCAGCTGGTGGGAAAAGTGCCCAGTTATGCAGGGAGGCAGGATAAGGATGAATAGTGAATTAACCTAATCGAAGTAAGGTCTGGCCTTTGCCCTTAGTTCCTGGGAGGTGAAGTCCTTGGAGTATCCCACCCAGTAAGAGTGTTTGTGTTTACCTGGGGCCTAGGGCTACACTGAATAGTGTAACAAAGTGATTTATGGGAGGGGGTTTGGGCCACTTAGTGTAAGCTCCATCTCTAGATGGACCAGTCGAAAGGTCAACCACATGGGTGGTCAACCATGTTGACCTAACTAAACTCTCATAAAAACTCTAGACACCAAGGCTGAAGTGAGCTTCCCTGGCTGGTAATACTTCATGCATGTTGTCATATACTGTAGCCAGGAAGAGTTAGCATTTTCCATGATTCCACTGGGAAAGGACAACTGAAAGTTTCTGGTTTGGAACTTCCCTTGACTCAGCCCACTGTGTCTCTTTCCTTGGCTGATTTTCATCTGTATCCTTTGGCTGTGATAAACTCTAACTATGAGTAGAACAGCTTGCAGGAGCAGAGAAAGATAATTATCATATGGTTTCAGTCATTTATAGAATAAGAATATAAGAATTATATTAATAAGAAATAATTCATAAGAAATAGCAGGGAGATCGGTAGGAGAAGGAAGGGAAGAATGAAGGAGGTGTAAACAGAAGGGGGAATGAACCATGAGAGACTATGGACTCTGGGAAACAAACTGAGGGCTTCAGAGGCGAGGGGGGTGGGGGATTGGGATAGGCCGGTGATGGGTATTAAGGAGGGCACATATTGCATGGAGCACTGGGTGTTATACACAAACAATGAATCATGGAACACTACATCAAAAACTAATGATGTACTATATGGTGACTAACATAATAAAAAATAAAAATAAAAAAAAACAGAACAGCTTGCAGGGAGTTCTGTGAGTCTTTCTGCCAAATTATGGATCCTGAGGGTGGTCTTAGGGATTCCCAGACTTTGTAAAGGGACTGCATGAAGATGGGTAGGACCTGTGGCCTCTGAGAGCTCCCTATCAAGGAACTCTGTCTTTGCTACTCTGCCAGATTTACTCAGCTGTCTCCACACAGTAGCAAAGTCTTGTTAACTGTCTGTCTTGGTCTTAGCTGTGCAACGGCTAGCATTCCGCAAGAGGCTAAGGAGGAGCAGCCTGAGGTGGAGAGTAAATTAGGAAACAGGAGTGGCACTGTGACACCAGCACCCCTGCCAGGTTCTCTCTGGGGGCTCTTTTAATGAGGAAGCAGGCAGGTTTCCTCTTATAAACTCCCATATGCTCCAATCCCTGGATAGAAGCTTTCAAATGCTTGGGTTAATCTAATTCATACACTGAGCCACAATGTGATCGTTACCTCTATGTCACAAATGAACAGATCTGCTTCCTGGGGGTGATTAGCCTGTCGCCAGATAACAGAACCAGGAATCAATCTCAGGGCTTTTGTGTCAGGTTCGGGGCTCTTTCAGACAACATCACAACAACTATTCCATCATGGCAAATACCTATGCATTTCAGCATGCATAGTGTGCCTTACCCTGTCCTTTGTAAGGAAAGACTTTTTCCGGGCAACAACTGTAAAGGGACATTACATGCAGAATTGCTCTTGGATGGAAACACATGAAGGATACCCAGAATTTCCAATGAATATGTTACATTCTCAACAATCAGTCCCATGGGTCTGACTGAGACAAAAAGCAGAGAAGTTTGTATGTGACCACTGCAGTGACTGTGTTCTAGAATCTGGATCAAGTGTAGCGGGTGAAGGTGGAATAAGAGAACTTTTCTCTCATTAGTGCCAGGCAGTACTTTACTAATATCAATTCATATATTTCTTGGAGCTACATTACTAATGTAATGCAGACCTTAAAAAAATCTCTCTGATGTTAAATGATTTGACCAATAAGTATACTGTGAATCTGGTATATGGATAATTCGACTGTGTTCAGAAATGCACAGCTATCTGATAATGCGGGTATAGAATGCAGATAAAAGTTAAGAACTTGTATTCATTTTCCTACTTTAACATTTGTATTTCTATAGTAATAGGGGATTCCAGCGCCCAAAACGATTGGTTCCTACATCTGGCTCAGGTGATCTGGCATATATTGCGTTCCCAGAAGCAGGGGAAGAGTAGTTGGAAGACAACCTTTGAGACCTGGTTTTACCCTCTTCCTTCCATGAGCTCCTGGGCTTCTCAGTTTATTCCTCTAAAAAACAAGATTCATGGAGGGGCCCACCCAGTAGGGTTGTCAGATTCACCAAATAAAAACAAAAGAAGGACATTTCAATTTGAATTTCAGGGAAACAACAAATAATTTTTAGGGTAAGTATGCCCCATGCAAGTTTTGGGATATATTTATACTAAAAATATTTGTTGCTTATCTGAAATTCAAATTTAACTGGGTTTCCCAGGCACCTACCACCAAATAAATACAAATGAAAGGGTTTGCTACCCATAAGATAATGTATACATCTGTTACGGCCTCATCAAGCACCTCCCTGGAATCAGGGGCAACTTCTTGGCAATGACACCATTCAATCAGTGGGCTATCACAGCAGCTCTTTAAGGCTGGTCCAGGAGGCCCCACCCCCTTTTCAGGAGGGCCACAAGATCAAAACTATTCTCATAAAAATACGACATTATTTGCCTGTTTCATTCTTGTTTTCTCTCAGCGCAAGGTGGTTGTCCAAGAGCTGCACCAAGTGTGGGATCACCAATGACTGAATGGAGAAGCAGATATGAGAACCCATCTTCTCTGAAGCCAGAGGTTAAAGAGATCCAACAGACGTAAAACAGTGCCACACTTCTAATTTGTTTTTGTTTTAGAAAATGTAGTTATCTTTTTCATAAAATGTGTTTTATGTTATCATGTAACTAGAACTGTTATTATAAACAAGCAATAAATAACTATTATAAATGGTCTCAGTTTTAATTTGTAACATGGTATCAATAGATATGACCCATATTGAAAGAAGCTCTTCAGGGTTCCTGATAACTTTCAAGAGTGTGAAAGGGTCCTGATTCCAAAATGTTTGAGAAGCACTGACTTACTATTTTCCTGTTGATACCTTCATTTTCTCACTTAAAGGGGAAGGGGCCCTCAAGTATGGGTGCCCCATATTAAAAGAGAGCAAAGGGGAACACACACCCTGATACAACCCTGACAGAATTAAAATCCCAGCTCTACCATTTAATAGGCTTTGAGACTTTTCTCAAGGGACTTAACTGCTTTGTGACTCAGTTTCTCAACTGTTACATGGACATGATGATGACAATAACAGTACCTACTTTTCAGAGTACTTGTGAGAGTCATGTAAGTTCACATATGTAGACTTAGAATGGGAGCTACAAGCAGATATTCTTGTCTCTTTTTATCAATTCCTGGTGTACACTAGGACCTTAATAAATGTTTGTTGGATGAATAAAGCCACTAGGACAGTAATAAGCCCCATATAGGCATTAGGTATAATTCTATCATTCTGTTTTTCTCATGCATATTTCTAGTAGGTCACTTTGGCACATCATAAATCTATGGCTATCTGAGGCAACTGAAAGATAAGGGAGCTTGTTGAGGATGGATGTTGGGAGAACTTGCCAAGCTCGTTGAGGTAGCCGCCATGTTTCCAGTCCGCTGGCAGCGTTCCTGTGCAGTCCGTCACTGGGCCTCTCTTCCCAGGATTCACATTTTTCAGATTCACAAACAGCTGATTGTTCTTCGACTGTTAAAAATATAAACCACCAAAGATGTAAAAAGAGAACACAGCATGGCCTAGCACAGTGTTACAGATGTGGGAAAGTACATCCATGGCATGGATCAAGGGCTGGCTCTTCAACAAGGCCATGCAGGGGGGCAGAGGTGACCACTGGGTGGGCCTTAGAGGGCAGCAGGAGTACATGTCCCTTGGCCCCGACTATTCCCCTACTGCCTCAAATTCTTCATTTCACTGAGTCATTCTGTGCCCATTAGACTTGAGTTAATGTATGTGGAACTTTGAATTGAAAAAGTTAAACTCTTGGTTTGAGCTCTCCTGTCAAACACTGTATGATTTTTTTTGAGTCACCAGTGACTCTAAGCAGTTTTCGTAGCAATAATTCCCTGAATAAGTAGGAGAACAAATGCAATGATGAACACGAAAGTCTCTAGGGAATGGGAAGTGCTATTTAATTATTAGGCAATATAATTAAAATCCAGCTGCATTCATTTAATTGCAACGGAATTAATTTGATTAGCTTGGTTTTCTTCTAGCAGAGAGGTAGAATGAGACAATGGAGATTGGAAATATAATTTGGGACAGTTGGAAGGAAGAAATGTTTGGGATTTCAGAGCATTCTTGAGGAGACTGGGGGTGAGATGAGTGGTATGGGAGGAGCAGCCCTGGGTGTCCACACTCTCTGTGCACCTATAAAATGAGGATAACAATCACTCTCGAGTCACAGGATCGGTGTGAAGATTAAATGAATTTATATTTGCAGACTGATTAGAAATGCTTGACACATAGTTTCTATTTGATCATTTTTGACCTACAAAAAAGCAATTTCATGTGGTTCAACCTAAATCAATGCATGCAGTTGTTTTTGTGAGGAAAGGACAGGTGGGCCCGACAGGGCACTAGAAGACAGGTGGTCAGAAAAGACAAAAGAAAAGACCCAGGACAGAGTCTGCTAAGGTCTGCTCTAAGACATCATTTTAAAAGCCCAGGCAATATTAGAAACATTTTTCCAAAGAGCTACACCGGAACCAGTGCATACTGGAAACAAGGAGACCATGACTGCAACTTCCCCCCTTACCACCTAGGGAGTTATGTTTTGAAGTGAATGAAATTCCCCACTGCTCAGGTTTTTCACCAGTGAATTTGAGATTCTAATCCTCAATCAACAAGATAAGAGATATAAAGTGCCTAGAGCCGCATCTGGCCCACAGCAACTCTGCGTGCTCCTTCCTGTCCTCTCTCCCCAGCCCACCTTCAGGGCATGGGAGTCACTTCCTCTCACCTTGGCGATGGTCATCCTGTCCCTGTTGTTGACATGAGGGGATGTGGCGCACTGGGTAAGTGTGTGATAACTGGGGTTGGTGAAGTAATGGCTGTTCGCACCTCCCCCATTGCTGTGGGGAAGGGTTTCTGTAAGAAGAGAAGGAAATGGTTAAGGCAACAGGCTCCCCTAAGTCTGTGTGGATAAAAGGGAAGCAAAGTAACCAGAACAAATGTGTGTACCACTTCCATATCATAGGCTGGGCAGAATCCCCTCCTGCCCAGTATAGTTAGCAAACTTCTAGAAGCAGCAGGTGTCTGCCTTCCCACCTGCCTCCTGGAAAATTGTGCAAGTATCCTCACACAACTCCTCTTTGCTTTGGGGCTCATACACCTGGGAAGCCACCACTTTGAAGCTACTTCTGCTGTAACTTGTCTTTTTTTTTTTTTTTTTTTAGACACTTAAGCTCTCACCATAATATTCTGTGCTAGAAATGCACTATTAAGCAAATCAGCTGCTTTAGGTATTTTCCCAGAATCAGTGTATTTATAAACATGTAACCATCTGAAATCCTGCAGTAATTGCCCAAAATAATAAATACTTTAAGTGCTTAAATTCCTTAAATTAAGTGGTTTCTCCTTCTTCTCCTCCTCCTCTTCCTTTTCCTTCTTCTTCTTTTAGAGAGAGCAAGCATGTGCAGGAGCAGGGTGGGGGAGGGGCAGAGAGAGAGAGAACCTTAAACAGACTCCATGCTCAGTGTGGAGCCTGATGAGGGTGAGATCACGACCTGAGCCAAAATCAGGAGTTGGGCGCTTAACCGACCGAGCTACCCAAGTATCCCTAAGTGGTTACTTCCTCTGATGAAGGAGTGTGTCACTTAAAATTTACATTTCTGGAGACATGTGACAGAAAGACTTTAAAGAGTTTTCTTAAAGAACAGCTTTGGTTCTTGCTAATACCACAAAACTGTTTCTTATACAACTTTGCTGCTATGCACTTAATGATTTGTATGGGCCCAGGGACAGGTTAGAAGGCACCCTGTTAAGAGCCTACGGCCAGAGTCAGAAGACCTGGTCCTTGTCCCTGATCTGCTCCATGACCTTACCAGACTTATGGGTGCCTCTCCTCTCCGCACCCAGTCCCCAACATATGACAAAAGCTTAGGTGCCCAGCAAAGCTTCCTCCTGGTTGAAATTCCCAAGGTCTAAAGCAACCTCATAATGAATCCAATTTAAAAACCCTCATGGAAGACAACAGTGATGATTTGCTACTATTGACCTATACAGCACACCCATAACAATGTATCTTTTCCAAACATAAAATTTTCTCAAGGCTAATGGATAGCACCAACAGACAGCCCATCCACACGTCTCAGTTTCAAAGAAACAGGATGAAATCTTCCTTCTCAAGGAGTAAGATGGCTCTAGGGACCAGTCTTACCTGAAATGGCATAGTCTGCATTCATGACCCTCAGAGCAGGGGTGTAGGTAACTGCTGGCATGCTTGATTCCTTTCCCTTCTGCTTCTGTCTATAAATAATGAACAACGCCAGCAGGAAGAGAACCACCAGCACAAGAATGATGATGCCCACGATGGCCCCAATCTGGTAGGAATCAGCAGGGAGAGCCGTACTGGTCCTGCTTAAGCTGTTCAAATTTCCAACTATTATGACACCAGCTAGCAAAAGGAGAAGATGAGATCTGAGTAAGGATGACAAGGTGCTGGATAAACGTTTGAACTCTATTTACAAAATTCTCCCATTGGGCTCATGCCGGGATATTTTCAGTTCGCGAAAGGTTAATTTGGAAACTTTTAGAAACTGCAGGAAGGAAAACAAACATTCTTCATTTGTGGATGTTGTTGGCTTGTCTATGCCCAGAAAAAGGCTGCTCTAAGCCTCAAAAATGAGACTGGATTTCCTGAACCCAAAGACTTCACAGTAGGGTTTGGGAGCTTCTCGCATAAACACTAAAGAAACACTCAGACCAGACCAGGAATTCATTGGGGGTAATGATTTACCTAGTCTTCCCCGTGCTTTATTTATCAAGCAGTAGTAAGCTTATGAAGAGCTAAGTTCTAAATGCTTCAACTGCCTAACTTAATTTTATGTCTATCCTTAGCCTTTCTAAGAGTAATTGTCCTTCCAAGCAAGGATAATTCCACTGTAAATCTGGTCCAAGATGAGGGTCTGCCTTATTCTAATTTTAGTGGGTTTTTTTTTTTTTTTTTTACCCTGGGAGATATTGCTCTATGCAGTTATTTTCTATGACAGAATGGTCTGTCCCAGTAACACCTGACAACATCACCCTAAAAGCTTACTCATTAAAATTTAAACCTTAGCTTTACATAATTCTTTCTCGTGTTCCATCCAGTGAGGACAGGAAAGATATGAACTGTGAGTCAAGAAACCAGGCATCTTAAAAATTGATTCAGAGAGACTGAATTTTCCTTTAAGCACTCAGGCTAGAGTTTTACCATCTATAAAGAAGGAAACTGGCCTCCAAGCAGGTGCTTCCAGCTCAAACATCCCTGTAACTTTATGATTCTGAGGGTTAGACTTCCTTATTAGACAGCCTGGCCCAAAACACAGAGCATGGAGGCCAGTGCTGTGTGATCACAAGGCATGTGTCATAATGATGTGATCGTGGAATATAACATCCTATTGTTAGGGCAAATATAAACAATGAGCGTGTAGAAGTTACCTAATGAAAGGAAATGAAATAGGAATGCCTACATAGTACACACTTTAAGGTGACGGCACCTACAACACCATATGAATTTTCTAAAGCCCCCAGAGCTCATGTGTGTGTGACCTCCTGAAGAAAATCATACACACCAGGAGCTCTCTGGGGGCCATGCTTCAGAACCATCAGAAGAACCTTCTCCAAGGCCCCATCCACCCTAGAATCAGGATTGCCCACATAGGACTATGTATAAGACAACTATTCTCAGGTTATTGTGATACGCACCCTACTTAAAAACCATGGGCACAAGTTTTTTAAAAGTTAAACATATGCCTTTCATACGAGCCAATCATTCTACACCTATAAATTTACCCAAGACAAATGGCAGTATCTCTCCATACAAGGACTTGATACACTATTGTTCATAAGAGCTTTATCTATAATAGCCCCAAACTGGAAACAATCCAAATGTCCAGCTACAGGTGAAAGAGTAAACAGATTATGATACATCCATGCGACGGAATACTACTTAGCAATAAAGAGAACTGAAGTACTGATATATACAACAACATGGTTCAGTATCAAAATAATTACACTGAGCAAACAAAGTCAGACAAAAAGGAGTACAGTGTGAGTCTATTTACATGAAATCCTAAGCAGTACAAACTCATCGGTAGTGCCAGAAACTAGATCAGTGGCTGCCTGGGGCCAAGGGGGCAGTGGTGGCAGTGGTGGCAGGGACAGGCAAGAGGTAACATGTGGGGGTGATGGCTGCATTCACTATCTTTATTGTGCTTTATTGTAGGGTTTCATGGGTGTATGCGTTTGTCTGATTTTATCAGGTTGCACACTTTATGTTATATGTGTATGTGTAAGTGTGTGTGTGTGTGTATAGTACACTAGCATGTATGTGCTGCTTTTTATAGGTTAGTTATACCTCAATAAAGGTGAAAACACTTGTAGGCACAGTGGAAATCTCATGAGCTTTGGAATCAGACAAACCTGGCATATAAGCCCTGACATACAGCTATGTATCACATATTAGCTGTGCAACCTTGGGCAAATTACTCAGCCTCTCTGAGCTTTAGTGTCCTCACCTGTCGGACAGCAACATTAAAGCATCCATCTGGCAACTAAATAACCAGCTATGCCTTGCAGTGTCCTGAGGAGGATTACATCAGATAACATTAAGTGCCAACACTTAATGTTGAGTGGTACGTGGCAGTTACACAATTCGAGGCAGTAGGTATCCTTCACTGGTGTCCTTACCTTGATCGCATCGTGCGCCCTTCCAGCCTGGGCTGCAGTAACACGTGCCGGTGATGTGGTCGCATGTGGAGTTGTTCAGACAGTCGCATATCTGGCGACAGCCGTAGCCATATGTTCCTGCAGGGCACTCTGAGAAGGAGATGAAAGTCCAATGTAAGCTCTCCAGCCTTGGGCATCTGGGCAAGGCTGTCTTTTACTATATGATCCAGTGTCTAGAGGGCAGGACTTCCAGGGGATCCTCGTGCAGGTGGAACCACCCAGGGAGTCCTACAGTTGGCCAGAATTCCCCAACTCGTGGGGGGACTCACAGGCCAGGCGGCACAGGGCCAGAGACTGAGCTCCTCGCCACAGCTCCTGACTCCTTCAGCTTTTACGCACCCACTTCCCTGATGGGTAAGTAGAAAGTCTGCAGAACCCAGTGGAACTGATGAAGATCATCAGCAAGAGCATTCTGAGATGACCCCACTGGGCAAAACGGTGGGACAGAGTTATACTGACGAGTATAAACCAGAGCTGCATCCTTGAGAACATGAGCATTTTACTGAAGGCTCAGGGATCCTCCTACCGGCACATTCTGACTTGAGTTAGCTGGGAGCCTGGGACAAGGGAGGGGCAAGTTTTAATTTTCTAGGTAAGAACTTCATTTGCCATAGAATGGCTCAAAATTAGGATGTGAGGGTAAAGCCTGAGAGAATAAAATGGAGAGATTTTTATGATGCACTTTTAATAAGAGCTGGGTGTGGATTTCAAAGAAGAGCACAGACATGTCAAATCTAAAAATCATCCCCGAATACTGGTGTTTTTTTGAAAATGAGCAGCAGGGGGCAATGTACTATTATTATTGGAGTTCTCTGTCTAACACAGTGTTTCTGTTTACAAATGAGCATCAGGAGGGGTCTCCAAAAATAGGAACATTTTGATTTGATGTTCAAAGTAATCACAGGAGGACTTAAGCAGCTTCTATTTAATAAGACCATAACCGGTCTGGCTTCCAAGTGAAAGTCAGTTTAGAGCCTGTTCTGGTTTCTATGCATATATGTACGTGTACGTATGTTTAGACATTTATACACACAGACGCACAATATTTACATACACAACGGTGTGCAGACAACTGTGTGACTCAGTATGGGTTTCAGGAGGAAATGAATACCAGTACAAAACTCAAAGTGGGCCACCTCTGTACAGGCTGATTCCTGGAGGTCACTCCGGTTATGTATGAGATAGGAAGATAAGCAAAAATATCTCAAGGGTTCAGCACTTGGCTGTAGCCAAGTTAGCAATAAAGAGAACTAAAGTACTTGGCTGTCTGGGGGTGCTATGAGGTGCTGCTGGGGTGGAGAGAGGGTGACTGTTTGTTGCCAAAGTCCCTATACTGATCCACCTTTCTAGGCCACACTGCTCCTACAGCCATGTAATCTTTGCTGCATCTTTTCCAGGAGCACCTCCTCTGATAAGCAAAAAAGGTCCTACCCCTTTCCTATCATCTATGATAAGAGGGTGAATCCATACAGCTCCAAGACCATTATTCATTCCAAGTATCGAATGAAAGTCACAGAGGAAAGGAACAAGAGACTACTTCGAAATATTCAGTTTAACACTAATTTTCTTTTTTTTTTTTTTTTAAGATTTTATTTATTTATTTGACAGAGAGAGACAGCCAGCGAGAGAGGGAACACAAGCAGGGGGAGTGGGAGAGGAAGAAGCAGGCTCCCAGCAGAGCAGGGAGCCCAATGAGGGGCTCAATCCCACCCAGGACTCTGGGATCATGCCCTGAGCCGAAGGCAGACGCTTAAGGACTGAGCCACCCAGGCACCCCTAACACTGATTTTCTTATAACCCTGCGGACACATAGCTGTAAGGGCGGAAATGGCAAGACAAGGATGCATAATTGCAACAGAACATATTCTTCTGGAGTGGGATTCTTACAACAAAAACGTTTAAGGCAATATATCGTCTTGAAGATTGTAAAGATTAAGACGAGAAGTTGCTAGGGGAAATGGTATAAAAGTACTACCTAGAGAAGGTTGTCAGAAGGAGGGCAATGTTTGCATGGACCTGGTTCCACTCCTGCAGTGGGGCTGGGAGCCCACCTGCCACCCATGCACGCAGCCTGGCCCCAGAGAACGCACTCTCGTCCAGGGTGCAACCCGGGCTCTGTCTCTGCCATGAAGAAAACCTGACTGGCTCGTAAAGCTCTGAGCAGCCCCGTTCCAAAAATAAGCAGGAGAGTTAGAGAGAGCCAGGGTGAACAGATGGAAAACTTGAATTCTGTCTGCATCCTTGGAGCCACACCCCCTCCACCCGGAGTGCTGATTACTTCCCCAGAAGAAGTATGAGGGAAAAGACAGTCAGCGAGGACCCCAAGGTGGCCAGATCTCTGGGAGGGGAACGGTCAGCTGTGCCGGAAAGTGACCAGCCATCCGTTCAAATAACTTAAAAAGTTGCAGGTCCTGCCTTAATATTTTCAGACATATAGGAACACTGGTTCTAGGAGAAAATAACCACCTAGACGTGTCACACTTTCATACTCACTCTGTTCACAGTGCTTCCCCATGAAGCCAGTGCGGCACGTACACTGCCCGGAGATGTGGTCACAGTCCGCTCCATTCTGACACTGGCATATCAATGCACAGTCCTTTCCATAGAACCCCAGAGGACATCCTGTGTTGGGGAGGGAAGGACAGCAGAGTCAGGAGGCTGCCGAGGGAACAAAAAAACAGCACTTGCTTCCAACCGTTTGTGTTGAAACCTGAAGGACGCTGAGCCACTGGAGAGTGAAGAAAGACAATAACGCAGATCTCAGCTTGTCACAAAGGATTCTCTGAAGTCCCAAGACGGGGCTCTTGCAAGGAGGTCATAATTCATGAGCGGGAAGCAGAACAGTTCTACCCCTGACGGTTTAACCCTTGCTGGTGCTTCTGGAGACAAGATGGGTGTCTTCTAGCAAGCATGCCTTCGACCCCACGGAAGTATGGGGGCATTTCCTTGTATTCTTTCACTTAACTACTAGACTCCCGGATTCAAGTGCCATGGACTGAAATGAGTACTTTATATTAGAATCACATGAATGCTTGTACTTACTGTACAGAATGTCTCTAAGCCTGCTATACCTCTGTCCACTGTATCTGTCGCTAACTTAGGTAATATTAGCTCCTTCATCAAAGGTGTGTGGTAGGATGCTAAACTTCCAAAAAAACAAAAACAAACAAACAACAAAAAACCCCTGCACTTCATGGGTGCTTTGTAAAAAAGCAATAAACCTTACCCTGGTGCACGATTTACAAGACGAAGGCCTCTGGGGCCGTTGGGCTGAGGACACGCATGAGCCCTGTGGGCTGTCACGGGCCAGCAGCTGCCCTGCAAGGGTGTTTCGGGGCTCCCTGGCATAACGCAAGCTTCAATACAGCCTGCGCCTAGGGCCATTTCTAAATATCACGTGGGATTTTTACTTTCCCTTTTTCTTAGAGTGGTTGTAATGAAAGTTCAACTTTCAAGAAACAGAGGCACAGCACAGTGGCCAGCACGCATGGACAGCTACCATCACCACGTTTTTATTTACCACCTGCTCTGTGTTTCCTCTCACGGACTCTCTATGGTAGCCCTACCTATAGATGGGAACCAAGCCCTGAGGACCCCCTCAGTCACAGAGCCAGCCAGTGGCAGGTTGGCAGGGCCATGATAGAAATGCAGGCAAGTCTGGCTCCAGGCCCCACATTCTTCCCACCGTCTTATGCTATGCCCACTTAAAAAGGTCCTCTGATTGAGGTAGACCCGGATTTTGGAATGATAAACAATAACCCAAGCACTGTTCTCTAACGAGCTCGAAAACATTTCTGTATATACAATCTTGGGAGAATGTGCTCAAGACATGCTCTCGCCTGGCCAACTCTCTCTTTTGAATCATGGCTCAAGGTCTACACCCTCTTCCAGAAAGTTTCAAAACGCTTGTTTGGCTTCTTCTCTAATATGTCCCCTAATTAGTATTCAACAAGAATCACCTAATTTCTCACCCATCTTTCCTTCTCAGCTCATTTCTGTGACTTAAAATTATATATTATTTAAAAATTTTTTAAAGAATAAATTATGATTTTTTATTGATAATAGCCATAATTCGTGCTTTCCTGTCTTGTCTCCTTTATTCATTTGAAGGCAAGAGGACAGAGAAGAGTCTTTTTTTCCCCGACAGTGCTGGGATGTGGAGTACTTTGCACATTATATGCTATGATGGCAAAAACCTCATAGAAGAAACGATTAGGACACTATGGGATATAAAATGGAAATAAGAACTAGTGGCTCTTAGAGCATGACCCCAGCCTGGCATTACCATGTGGAAAGTTGTCAGAAATGTGAATTCTCAGGTCCCACCCCAGAACCAGTGAATCAGACACTCTGGGAGTGGGGCCAGCAGTCTGTGTGTATCGAGCCACCTGGTGATTCTGAAGCTCGCTCAAGTTTGAGAACCACAGAAAGCAATCTTCTCCAAGAGCACACATTACGTTAGGGAATGGGGCTTGTCACCTCCACCGCCTTCTAGTCACTGTCACTTACCCCAACCTTTTGTTATTAGAATAAATGACAGGGTTTACATTCATGTAACCACACCCCAATTTGAAAAATTATATGGAACACTTTCATTACTCTCCATGCACGTTCCCAAACAATTGATCTATTTGTCTTTGTTCTTCATATAAGAGGGATCATATACTAAAAACAGTGTATGTATGTGTGTATACGTATACATATATATGCATACACATAAACATGTATATGTAAACAATAGGGAGCTGGGTACGTATAAACAGGGTCTGGTTAAAGGAGAGTTAGGAAAGAAGCTGCACACCATCCCATCTAGCACTGTTCCACCTCAGTGTCCTGATATGACATACGGACAGAAAACCCGGAATGTGCCAGCTCGTAACCACACAGAGACATTTAAACGTCCAGCGGTCATCAGGGAGAGGAAACACTCCAATGCCAGGAGTCCTGGCTGAGCCCAGCTGGTGCATGCAAAGGGCAAGGCTGCTCCTCCTCGGGTGTGGCTCCCCTCGGTGAGCCTCAGAAGGCTTGTCTCTTACTCTGAGTGCAGTAGAGCCCCGTCCAGCCAGGAGTGCATTTACATTCCCCGTCGTAGGCGCTGCAGAAGGCCCCGTTGTGGCAGCTGCACGTGTGGATACAGTTCGGGCCCCAGTGCGCAGGTGGACAGGCTGAAACCACAGCATGCATGGAGAGATCTGTTAGAGCCTGCAGGTCAGCACCCAGCAGAGAGAGCTCCGTCCTCCTGCCCCATCTCCTAGCACGCGAGAGGCTAGCCGTGTGCATCAGGACTGAGAAAGCACGGTGCTCCGAATCTGACTAATACCCAGATGGCAATGCTGACCACAACAGCAACCATCATTACGGATGCTGTATTCAGTGACAGACTGCACAGTAACGTGGGCAGAGCAAAAATCATCTCAAGTGTGTCGATTTAGTTCCTTAACAAAGGCACATGGAGCTCCCATGTGCCCAGAACCATTCTAGACACAGAAGGGAGAGCAGAGGACAAGACAAGGTCCAGACCACCCTCTGAAACCTTACATTTTAGTAGGGGAGGCAGGCAGGTAAACCAGCTAACCAACCAGCCAGCCAAAGAGAGAAAACAGTGGCAACAAGTACTATGAGAAAAAGTAAAACAGGGTAATGGGGGAAGAATGGCTGGGGCTGCTCCTCCAGGGAAGTCTTCCCCGAGGAGAGGACATCTAAGCAGAGATCAGAGGGGCAAATGATGGGACTCGAGAGAAACCAAGGGACCTAGTGTCACATAAAGTCTACCCCGGAGCTGTCACTAGAGACTAACTTAAATTTTAAGGTTTCAATTATATGTAAGAATTGGTTTACTCAGAAAAACTCTTAATTGGATGATGCAGAAAATAATAAAATGGAATCGTTGGGGGTTACTGCCCAATGAAGAGCTATAAGAACTTCAGATAAAGTGTGAAATTGTGTCACATTTGGGGGTAAAATGATTTGATTTACAAAAAGCAAACAAACAAATAAAAAATACAAAACACCTATTTATATATACTAATGCTTTAAGACTATAACTGCTTAAAATGAGGACCACCATTGGATCGACATGAGACAATGGATGTTAGTTGAACCTACTACGGCGATCATTTCATGATATATACACTTCAAATCATCAAGCTGTACACCTTAAGCTAATACAGTGATGTATGTCAATTACTTCTCAATAAAACTGGAGGGAAAAAAAGGAGGACCATCTAAAATTTCTATTTGGTTACCCAGTAGGGAATATGGCCCAATAAAGATAATATGTCTGAAGTAATTTCAAAAAATGGAAAAAAAATTCTCCTATGATTGTGTGCACCATTTTTGTCCAAGAACAAGGGAAAATTAATAGCTGACCCTTGAGGTCTGATCTAACACTGAGAATGGACTTTCTGAGTACAATGCCCTCATTTTACAGACGAAGAAGCACTGAAAAGTGAATAAGCAAAATGCTACCTACTTAGGTTCTTTCTAAGACATACTTGGATTTAACACAGGAACATTGCATAGAGCTCTTAATGGGGGAAAAAAGGCCACTTACAATTATTACAATGTATATCATAATTATTCATGTATTATTTCTTGATTATAGAAACACTCCTACTTCCAGCCTAAGGAATGTGAAAACAAACAGATATTACATGGTTGTTCTCAAACAAGACTCACGTTGAGAGCAGTCGCTGCCAATCCAACCTGGGTAACACTGACAAGATCGGTCAATGGGGTTACAGGTCCCGTTGTTCGTACAGGTACAAACTCCCGCACAGTTTTTCCCAAATCTGCCACTGGGACACACTGTGAAAAAGTTATAGGTCAGTAATGCACAAGTATATCTCAGCTCACGGAACTCTAGTCTGGGGGCAGGAAATGACTTTGAAAGCCATCCACCCAGCCGCCCGTTTACTGGCTGCCTCCACTCAACAGCATTCCTCATCTTGAATGGGCTCATTTTTGCAGACACATGAAGCCAAAGATTTCTCATGAAGGCATCCCAAACCAGGAGACATCATCACATTTCTAGAAACCTAACTTCATGGCCACCCGCTCAGGGAGTCGAAACCCTTCCTCCCCCTATTAATCTTTCGTGGGAGGCTGTTTCCAATTAAAACCGAAGAGTCGCACAGCTCAGAGAATAAAGAGATTCTGCCGGAGCAGCAAGCCAGCTTTTCAAAGCTTCTGGTCATATTTGTAGAAGTTGCAGACACAGCGCACCAGAAGGTTTCGAGAGCAGAGCACTGAAGACGTGTCCTCGGGGAAGCCTGAGGACAGGCTGCGTGAGGTTCGCCCATCATCGCACGCCTCTCCCAAAACACTCGCACCCCTTACCTTCATTGCAGAGGGCACCTGTGAAGCCAGGCAGGCAGTCACACAGGCCTGTGATGTGGTGGCAGGGCCCACTGCTGTGCACACACTGTGGGCATGTCTGGCTGCAGCGATGCCCATAGAAACCAGGGGAGCAGACTGAAAATAGAATGGAAATCAACAGTTATCGTTCCTGAGATGTGTGCCTCTCAAATTCCACATCAGCATCTAGTTCCAGTTTGGGGAAAAATTCTTTTTTTATTTAACAATATTGAGAATTTTCCAATTATAAAACCACCACCACGGAAGGAAGAAGGGTACTCTTTAATAATGAAAAGAAACCACTAGACTGGATTGCTCGAGGGCAGGCAAATGTCTCAGCTCTCTCAATTTTCTCAGTTATGGTCCTAGTTAACTCGAGGCATGGCACAGAACAGGGGCTTGAAGAATTTTTGTTGAAGAAACAAATGAAAGGAAATATAATTCTAAAATCCCAAATAAATACTCTCAAGCCATGTGTCGATCCTTTATTCTTAAAGAATAAATAAATCTCCGGTCTGCATTTAAAGGATTGTTCCTCCTCAACGTGGTCCAGATAAATGATGGTGATTGAAAAGTGAGCAAGCAAAAAGTGCTGCACAATTAGGTCCTTCTCAAGAGATTCCTTGGATTTAAATACAGGATGAATGCATAGCGCTTTTAATGAAAGAAAAGTCGTTTAAAAATTAGGATAGGGTATCTTGTAGTCATACACTCTTCTTGATTACATTTACTAAAAAACTTAGTAAAATCTTATGGATCCCTTCCTAACTTCAAAGTCTTATTGACCCATGTCAACAGCCCCCATTTTTAACTCTGCAGTGCTATTTTCCCCATAGCACTGGCTGTAAGACTACTAGCAGGATGTATGATTTGCCGCAAGGTTTGGCTGATGTTGACTTCTGGTAATTGAGGTAAGACCAATGCCAAAATTGCTGAATCAAATATTTACAGGTCAATGGATTTCTGGAACACCATTTGTAAGATTTAAGGCAGGATCAAGAGACATATCCTGATGATGATGCCAGTGAGGCATTGAAATCATTACTGAGAAGGAACGGCTAAAGCCCCATCTGTTAGGCTCGTCCTGAAGGTTGGAACGAATAAAGCTCTTGGGGCAGTGCTATCAAGGACAGCTCTGCAAGGGACGGGGAGACCTATTATTGTCTCCTGTGCCCTCGACTGCAACAGAACAGCTGAGGGGTGGGAAAGAGGCCATAATTCCATACCTACCCAGTGCCTAAGAAGGGAAGACAGACATTGTCTCCTAATGAGATACTTACTTCTCTGACAAGTGGTGCCTCGAAACCCTGGTGCACACTCACAGATGCCATCGTCTGGGGAGCACGAAGCCCCGTTTTTACAGTAGCAGGGCAGAGAGCAGTTGGGGCCCCAGCGTCCCTCAGCACACACGCTGTCACAGTGGACACCTGAAACAAAGCACAGGAACAAGGCTGAGTGAGAGGCAATGCAGGCAGGCGCCTCTGGGGTGCCAAGTCCCAGACGAGGACCACGGTCATGGTCCCCAAGCTGAGTGATCCCAGGCAACAGTGAGCAGGGATGACATAAGGTTTAAAATTCACTTACATGCACTTATATTATCATATACTGTGTAATCATGTATTGTGTCACCCTAACAAAATAATCCAAAGATGATTTTCTATGGAGTCATAAAAGAGCAGGAATAAAACACCTTTGTTATATGGATTTTCGGTTTTTTAGAAGGAGGGAGCAAATGGGAAGCCCAAGGGCTCTATTAAAGGCAAAATTTATCAAAAAATATTTTATCATTGAGCCCTCAGCAACTTCCTTCTACCCCCCACTCTTTATCTTTACAGAGAAATGAACAAAGCATAGAAAGATAAAGAGAAGTAAAAAGTGGTTAAATTGTTTTACATAAAGAAAAACTTCCCCCTGGAGCACATACCATCTTAAAACATTTTGATGATACATTGTACAGGATGGAAAGATACACTCCTCTGTGCCACTAAATTCCTCTTTAAAAATTTCATCTGACACTGGGCAGATAAAGGCAGAATATCACAACTCATGCTATTTACAGCTGTTGTCTAAGTTATTGATTATTAGGATACTCTACGTAGGTTTTTAACTCTCACCCTGGGAACAGAAACTCTGAGGCTGGTCATGAATGAACAAATGCCTAAAGGAAACACAAGGGGAAAAAAAAAAAAACCCAAAGTCGCAAAAATAAAAATAAAACCAGGTTTCTTTGTTTTTTGGGTTTTTTTTTTTTTGAGGTAAATAGAAGTCTCTTTGGTAAGTCTGTCTTTGAAATACAACAGGCACCTCTTTCTTGTAAGTCAGAACTCTCCACAACTCAAAGACATGCTCTCTGCATTGAGAAGCAATGAGTTATAATTAGTAGTGAACTGGCTACGGCTGGCTTCAGACCAAGGGAAAACACAGGAGGAACCAGCAGGCACACACTCAGGGATTCCAGAACGCTGTCACCACCCAGCACCACGGAAGCTGAGAAAGGCATGTTTTGTATTACAGTTTTTGCTTCTATGGCCCAAAGCTTAAAACAGGAGCAGCCCCAAACCATAACGTGAACATGGCTCATTGGTACACAGTCATTTCTGCGGAGCCATAACTCCACTTTGGACTGTTCCCATTTTTCTCCTTCCGAAAGTCTCCCACTTGGTAAAGGCTGTTAAGTAGGCATGAAAGCGCACAGACCTCATTGTGTCTAGCTTGAACCAACAACAGACGATTATCTGAGCTTGCACTGCTGGCTGAAGAAGGAGTTCAGACCTCTTATAAGCTCACCGGGGTTTAAGGGCTCCCTATAGAATTAAATACCGAATTTTGGCCTACTGTGATTTTTTTTTCCTTGAGTTCACGAACATATGATCTTTTTTTTTTTTTTCTCCCCTTCAAACCTCTTTTGAAAAGCTAAGGTGGAATGGCGTGCAAATGCTATGCTCACCACATGTGACTGGCCCGCTATGGAGTTACCTGGTGTTTTGGCTGACACCTGCACAAGGGAGAACATCAAACACATTGAGGAATAAACCACTTCAAAAGGAGGCCACAAACCTAAATTTTGTTTTGTGAGTCTGAAGGGAGTATCAACAAGGGTAACCTGTTACAGGCTTCACTCTGTTCGAATTCAGGTCCTGAGCTCTGACCATGAGCCAGGACTCCTATTTAATGGCCGCTAAGATGGGGCATCGCTTCACAGATACTCAGACAACCCTGGCCATTTGGGTTTGGAGCCGTGCATGCAAATCCCAGTTCGGATTTTCGAGATGTGGAAGCTGAGTTAATCTGAAAATCATCCTGAAAATTAGTCCTCATTTTTGGCACATTTTTGTGGGGTGGGAGCTTGAGGAAGTGTGGGACTTAGCCATTCATGGTGATTTGGTTCACTAGCTACTTGCCAAATCTCTCCTTCACATTAAATAAATGCAGTTAAGTTGGAATGGAGCACACTTTAGGTCAAAATTATCTGCTGCTTTTTTACATTACAGATTATCATAATTTACAGATGACTTAGCACATTCTCAATGAAAGCATGTTAAGAAAAATGACTCCAGGGCAGATTGGCAAATCTGAATAAAGTGATCCTTTATTTCATATCTGACTCGTCTTCCCTAATAGGTTTGTCCAGCTGGATAGCATAACCATCTGTCATAATCAACTTTATCGAGGTAATTTTCATAGAGTAACAGGGCCCACAATATAGCAAAGAGATCCATTACAATGATACGCTTGTTTCACATGATTTACCCATGATTTCATTTCCAGAGAATCACAGGGAATTCTAGAGATCATCTATCAAATCTTCTGTCTCCAATGGTATAAGCATATTTAAACAGAACCGGGTTTACTTTTAAAAATCTTTTATTTCGGGATTGCAGATAAGTCTTTCCTTAGAAAGCAAATTCTAATAATTCTATTACCGACTTCCCCTAAAAATTCAATCCCTTTTCTTTTTCTCTACCATCAGTAAAAATGAATCATCATTTTTCAGATATTAATGCTTAATCTATTTGTAGACAAAGTATGAAGCTGCGTTTTTTCCTCTTGCTGCCCCATTTTCTCCTATTGCTACTCCTCCCCTTCAGAGGTCTGTGCCCTCTTATTATCTTTCCCTTCATCTTATAGGTAAGACAAGATAAGATAAATCGATTATTGAGTTGTCACCTTCTCCAGAGAATACTTATATTTTAAGGGAATTCACACGTGAGGAGCCTAAGAAATACATCTCTAATTGTGAAATACCAGGCAGTGAGGCTCGCAGAGGGGGTAACTGGGTAAGCGCTTCTCTAGGTTATATTGGGTATATGGCTACTGGTGTGACCTCTGCGTAAAGCTAACCCCGCAATAAATTTTTTTTCAGGATAGGAAATTGTAAGTTTGCTTTAACCATTTTTTTTTAGTGTGTTATTCCTAAATTATTTCCATCAATTTCACCCCAATCTTCGCAAACTAGGCTGGAATCCTACAAGATATTCTTCTGTTTCCTTTTTACATCAAAGACAGAGAAAAGAATTCAGCTTAATCAACATTCAAGAGGTCTAGCGGCTATTGGCTTATTGGTGATAAGTTCTCTTAAGAGAGACCTCCTATTGGAGAATGATAACGGCCCTGGAATAAGCACCCCTAACTCTGTCTGGGGATCACAGTCCGAAAAGGAAATAGCTTGTGAAGGTGGACAAGGGTTCCAAGCTAATGGAATGGTGGGTTCAAGACTCAGAAGTTCAAAGAAGTACATGCCACACTAGGGACAGCTAAAACTGGGGTTGGGAAGAACAGGACAGGTCTTTGGGTAGCCAGGTCGTGGCACGTAGACAAAGCCCAGAACGCCATGCTGTGGAGTGTGAGCTTCCCCCTTGGGGTTGACAGGGACCAAATGGACAATTAAGTAGGAGAAGCACATAATTAAATTTGTGGTTGGCAGGAGGGCAGAAGACAGTATGAGGAGGATGAGCCCGGAAGAGAGAGGACCTGTGTTGGGTGGCTGTTGCACGTTATGCAGGTAAAAAAAAAAAAAAGAAAGAAAGAAAGAAAAAAGATAAACAGGACAAGGTCTTAAACTAAGTCATTGACAGTTGGAATGCAGGGAGGATAAATTCCAGAGAAATGTAAGAGAGAACGGAGATGAAAGGTCTGTAGCTGCCCCACCTCCGCACCCCCTTTTTCCACGCAGGTAATGAATGAATTCTGGCAGCTTCCTGAAAGAGAGATGGGGGTTTTGCTCACTACAGTACCTAGCACATGGAGGGGGTTACAGATTTGTTGAATGCATCAATAAGCACAGTCCCTCTTTCCAACATGATATTCAGAGCCATTTTCCAACTAGATGGAGCAACCAAATAATTCTCTTTCCCAAAAGAAGGGATGAAAAGCACATGTAAACCAGGAAACCCAGCATATTTCTATTTTGTGTGCCTAAAATGGTGACCCTTCCCATCTAAGGGGGTGGAAATGTCTGCCTTGCTGATTTTTGAGAAGATATACCTTCTTGAGCTCAGGTTTGTTTTTTTTTAATGCTAGCCCAGATTACAAAGCAATAGAAGAATTCTGGAAACATCCTGAAGAAATTCTTTTGGAATGTTAACCAAAGAACAGATAAAGGTTCTGATAGGAATTACTTCAGGAAGCAACTCCCTAACACATTTGGGAGAGGGGACAAAATGGGAAGGGGGTATCTTTAAATTTGCAGGGATCTCTGGTTCAATGGAAGCATTTTTTCCTGATAAACGTTCTAACGCTGATAAGGCGATCTGTGAGGGACTGTTTTTGCCAGGACTGAGGACAAAGAGCTCTTTGATAGCCTTCCCAAGTTGCTAGGCAATGGCTGAATGATCGTGATAAACTTCAGCTAAGCAGCTCTAAAGAAATGTTCGTGCATTTCATGCCTGATGCATTATGCCAGCAGCCTCAGTGTGAAACCAGCATTCACCAGTCATTTGTGACTGCATGAATGCGATAAAATAAATCATCTGGGGTGTCATTACTTCTCCTTCTCAGAGATAGAACCCAAACTCCTCGTCTTGCTCATTGTTCATATTCCTTCTGCCAGTCCTGCAATCTTTGGGGGCATTAGCGAACGAAGGACATGATTTCAATTCAGTGTCTGGTTCCTGAGCAACAAGCTATTAAACATATAGTCGAGCAGAGAGAGATTTGTTAATAATAATTGCGCTTGATGATTATAGAAGAGAAGAACCAAAGTATAGAGTCATAATACTTTTTCTGCTTTTCTAATCCTCTTGCTAACAAAGCAGCCGCTTCCTGTTGGCGTAGAGACATTACTCACAGGCACATCCACCTGTGCCCACGCAGTGTGCGCCGAGAGGACGTGAGCTTCTGCAGGCCAGGAGCTGGCAACGCTTAACCCTCGAGTTCCCGGCACCAGCACCGTGGCTGCACACAACTTGGGAGACACTTAACAAATGGTTGTTAAGTCGTTCTATTCGGATGCTATGAATTTTAAAGACAGATTTAAAAAAGGATCTGCTTTATAGAAATGACCAAGTTGGAAAAAAAAATCTTGATAAGTCATGCAAATCATTGATGTTTGCATTTGCAGCTGCAAGACAAAAGCACCAGAGAGCATGACCTGCTTCATCCGGACCAGGATAGAAGCAAACAGAACAGACTGCTAGGCAGATGGGGAACTTGGGGAGCTCTGGCTGATTCTGCAGCCTTTCTTTTCCCAAGACAAACCCCCTCCTCTGCCCTCACCTCAGGGACCCCATGTTCTGCTTTTGCAGAACTCCCTCCCCACAAAATAGCACAGACGCACATAGGCTCCTGCATGAATGCTGTCCATGCTGGTTGATTGGGTGCATGCATCTTAATTAAAGCTCATTTGCACTTGAATTTGTACTTTTATGTCACTGCACAAAGAAAGGTAGGTCCCCCATTACTGTAACAATTCAGGCATCGCTAAGCCACATGAGAGATCATTTTGGGTCAGGACAGTACCTATAGTAGCAGTTCACCTGCTCACCCGGTCCAGCTTTGAGTGTCTGGGGAAATGCACAGAGGGGGCCGTCCTTTGGGAGAGGGGCTGGGACCACTGCAGGCCTAGCTGTGC
Source organism: Ursus maritimus (assembly GCF_017311325.1). NCBI lineage: Eukaryota > Metazoa > Chordata > Mammalia > Carnivora > Ursidae > Ursus > Ursus maritimus. The sequence goes on from NW_024426663.1 coordinate 64,540,041, forward strand.
TCACTGGGAAGAGCAGAAGAGCTGGGCTCTTCCCAGAAACTTGCCAGCAGGCTTTCCTCCTAACACCCCCACTCCTGGCCAGACTCAGATAAGCATCCCACCTCTCTTCCTATTCTTGCCCCTGCTTCCCCTCATCCATGGATGCTAGTTCCTCTCTCTTTTCCATCACTCCTAGAGACTGATTTGGTGTCCTAATCTCTCTTCTCTTAGTTTAGCATTTAACTTTTTTTTTTTTTTTTCCTGGTATGAGTACATTCCTAAGCCTTCTGCCACTGGTTACAAGGCTTCTGTCAAGTCACAGAAATGCTCCCTGGGAACACCCACCTCTTCAATAATGAGAGTAAAAAGGCATAGCAGAGGCTAGTCTACAGACTGATAACCGTGTCAGTGCATGGACCACTGGTGCAACCTTCGAAATGACAAACAAGGCCACCACGTAAGGTTGTGCAGGCTGTATACTGCACAAGAGCCCCTGGCCGTAGGGCAAAGGGAGGGCAGAAATCTAGCTTGCCCTCAACCTGCCAAGAAGTGCAATCTGAAGGATTTCCAAAGCTTCTCCAGATTTGTACAACAGGTGCTTTATGGGCTGGCAATGGCTCCATCTCCCTCCTCACTCACCCTCCAGATTGTCATTCGGTAGGTGTGAGGCGGGGACAGGGAATACACAAGTTAAAAAAGTTTCCAGGTGACAATGATCTTAGCCAGGGCTGGGAACCAGGCTGGAGACAGCATATGTTCCCACACAGCTGGAAGGAAATGTTGATTAGCTATAACGCTCGGTGACGAGGTGTCCTGGCTCGCTGAAGTTACGACAGAAAGGGAGAAAAAAAAGTTAGCATGTTTCTACTGTTTTGGGAAAATCTAAAGTATATTACTTCACTACTCTGGAAATACACCCCCCCCACACACACAACTAATTACATTTCATTGACATCTGGGACTTCAGAATAATCATTTTGAAAAGCCAGTCTCATTTTATAGCAGTGTGTGTGTGTGTGTGTGTGTGTGTTTGTGTGTGTGTACGCATGTGTGGGCTCATGTGTATGTGTGGAGAGGTGTGGGAGAAGGAGCCCAGGGTGCAGCCTATATTTTGAATGGTGTTTCATTCCCTTCCCCCATTTTTTTTTAACTGCAATCTGCCTCTTTTTGATACAGTAGGAGACTGGCTAAAAAATCCATATAGTAAGGTTTTAAGTAACTATGTATAATAAAAGTGCATGTCTTTGTTTAAATGGTATATTTCTTTTGGAGGTAGTATCTGGGATATCAGATGCAACTTTTGCTTTGTGTAATCTGTAGGGCAGTACCTTTTGAAAACCTATTTTAGAACGAGGTAAAATGGAACAGTCAATGATAGAAATAGAGTCTCGGTTCCTTAGGAGAAAAAGAGTCCAACATTAGAAAAGAGGGTAAAGTCATAAGAAATTGTGGATTAGCCCCATGGTAAGAAAGCAAGCTGATTTCCTAAGTATATCAGGTTAGCATATGATGTCCTCCATTGAGGTGTGTCATTTTCTTTGTAAAGAGGAATAAAGTTCTCCCCACCCTTATCTCTGGCTCTAAACCCAGAGGCCTAATGAGTGTTCCCCCCCACAGTGTCCTCCATGACCTAGCGTTGTTGGTGACTCTGTGCCTTCTTATTGATTTACTCAGGGGAAGAGCCCAGGTCCCTAGATATTAGACCACACCAAAACCTCACTGTTAGCCCACACACTATTACCCTGTCCCAGTGATACCTAACATTTCACCTAGAGCACTCTCGGCAACAGGGAGGAGAGGAAACAGAACCCCTTACTTCCCCAGACTCATGCTATTTATCTGGCCTTGCATCCGGTATCCAAATGAAAAGCAAGGCTTTCTTTATGTTGAGAAAGATTCTTATGAGGTACTTCCTCAAATACAAGTTTGTTGATGAAAAATTATGTGTCTATCCAGTGTTGACAATGAAATGGTGCTCTCCGTAAATAACACAGAGTCTACTCTTCCTTCCTCTTGGGAAAATGAAGCAATTCTTGGCCCAATTGTAGGGTGCTTTTTGGAACTTTCGTAACCTTCTTTTCCTCTCTGTACATTTGCATATACCTAGTGTGTACTGTGAATGTGGGGGATGATTTCTCTCAAAAAAAAGTCTCGGGGCAGTCTTAGCTCCTCAAAGATCAACAGCCTACACAGAAGACCCAGAGAAATGAGACAATGGGGCCACGAAGCAAAGAGACAGTGGGGTAATAAGTAAAGAGCAGCATGAAGCAGCAGAGCGTCTTCCCCTTTGGAGAAGCAGACCAGTCACAGATGGACAGAGTATTACAAGATTATGCTGTGTGACAAAGTCACTACATTCCCGCAGGAGCTCCATAGGTCTAAGGCCAGATGGGATAATTTGTCTTACCCCATGACCCAGACTGTGGAATGCAACAAACACATTTTCTGGTTGGCCTCAGGCCAAATCATATCTCCTGCTTTTCTCATGTAGACGCGAGTATGCCTTTCACAGTCTGGCTCTAAATCAGCAAAGCAGGTAGATACTTGAGCAGTGACTGCTGAGTTCAGGAACACCTCACATTTCCTCTGTATCCATAAAACAAAAGTAGATTTGGTGGAGCATGGTCCCAAACAAATGATAGGGCTTCTCTGTTAAGAAAAGTTCTGAATTTGCCAGGGGGATCAAAATGCTATTTCACTTCATTGTGGTCACAGAGGACTTAGTATTGGTCATTTTGTTTGAGGAGTTCAAGCACGCTAGGGAAGTCACAAAATCCGGTTTACTCTTAGCGTGATGTAGTTTAAACATTTAGTTACCAAGAGCCACATGGAAACATGGGGAGGTGGAATTTCACACTGTGAGGTCAGAGTTATCTTAGCTTTTGCAAGTCAAGGAGAAACTAGAGGGCAAGAGAGTCCTTGTGTCTGTGGGTAACTCCTATTGACAAAAAATAAAGTCCATTACCCCAGCCTTGGTCTGTTTCCCAAGGTAGCTCTCAGACACTAGAAATCAAGCACATGATAGTTCATCTCAGTTTACTCCTGTCAGAAGCCAAAGCAGCTCTCAACAAATTCCAAAGGACTGAGAGACATGGCTGAAGAGGTCACTGATGACATTTTCTGTCCAAGGATCTGAAGACATGTATTGTCAAGTTAGCAGTACTCCCCACATTGATCTATAGACTCAATCCTCATTAAATCCACCTTGTTTCTTCAAAGGAATTCATACGATGACCCTAAAATTCATACAGAAGTTCAAGGGACCCAGAATAGCCCAAATAATCTTGAAAAAGAAGACCAAAGTTGAAGGACTCACACTTCCCACATTTCAAAACTTTCTACAAAGCTATAGTAATTAAAATAGCATGGTACTGGCATAAGGATATATATCAGCGGAACAGAAGTGAGAGTCCAGACATAAATGCTCTCATACTTATGGTCAGTTGATTTTTGGCAAGGGTATCAAGACGATACAGGTTGGACTACAGTGCATTTACCCCAAAGATACAGATGTAGTGAAAAGAAGGGCCATATGCACCCCAATGTTCATAGCAGCATTGTCCACAATAGCTAAATCATGGAAGGAGCCGAGATGCCCTTCAACAGATGACTGGATTAAGATGTGGTCCATATACACAATGGAATATTACTCAGCCATCAAAAAGAACGATTTCTCAACATTTGCTGAAACATGGACGGGACTGGAAGAGATAATGCTAAGCAAAATAAGTCAAGCAGAGAAAGACAATTATCATATGGTTTCACTTATTTATGGAACATAAGAACTAGGAAGATCAGTAGGAGAAGAAAGGGAAGAAGAAAGGAGGGGTAAACAGAAGGGGGAATGAACCATGAGAGACTATGGACTCTGGGAAACAAACTGAGGGCTTTAGAGGGGACGGGAGTGGGGGAATGGGATAGGCGGGTGATGGGTATTAAGGAGGACACATATTGCATGGTGCACTGGGTGTTATACGCAAGTAATGAATCATGGAACTTTACATCAAAAACTAGGGATGTACTGTATGGTGACTAACATAATACAATAAAAAATTATTATAAAAAAAGACAATACAGGTGATAGGCTAGAAGGAGGATGAATGATCTTCTCAACACATGATGCTGGAACAAATGGTATCAGCATGCAAAAGAACAAAGGTGGACCCTTACCTCACACCATATACAAAACCAAACTCAAAATGGACCAAAGATCTAAATGTAAAATCTAAAACTATAAAATGCTTAGAAGAATACACAGCACAAATCTTTGTGACCTTGGACTAGCCAACAATTTCTTAGATTTGACACCAAAAACACAAGCAGCAAAAGAAAAAAAAACAAACTGAACTTTATCAAAATAAAAACTTTTCTGCAGAAACAGACATCATGAAGAGAGTGAAAAAGTAACATACAGAATGGGAGAAAATATTTGCGAATCACATATCTGATAAGGAACATATAGGTAAAATACATAAAGAAATACAACAACTCAATTATAAAAACATAAATGACCCAATTAAAAAATGAGCAAAGTATCTGAATAGATATCAGATATACAGATGGCTGAAAAAAGATATGCAGATGGCCAAACTAAATACAAAAGACGCTTAATATCATCATTTATTAGGGGAATGAAATAAAAAACTCAGTGAAATAACATTTCACACCACTTGGACGGCGAGAATCAAAAAGACAGATAATAAAAATTTTTGGTGAGGAGACAGAAACTTCATGTACTATTGGTGGGAATGGAAAATTGTGCAACTGCTTTGGGAGCAATTGCTACCAATGGTAGTAATTCTTTACAAGGTTAAACTCAGAGTTATCACACAACCCAGCAATTCCACCCCTAATTTATATACCAAACATACATATCCACACAAAAACTTGTACATGAATGTTCTTAACAGCATTTTTCAAAATAGCCAAAAAGTGGAAACAACCCAATGTCCATCAAGTGATGAATGTGCCAACAAAATGTGGTCTACCCATACCATGGAATAGTAGTCAGCAGTCAAAGGAATGAAGTACTGATATATGCTCCAATAGGAATGAACCTTAAAAACAAGCCAAGAGAAGGAAGCCAGTGGCCAAAGACCTCATATTGCATGAATCCATACAATATCAGAATAGGCAAATCTATAGAGACAGAAAGTAGATTAGTGGTGGCCTGGGGTGGGGGGGGGGGAATTGCCTTGTGGTAAGCTGGGGGTAAATGGAGAATAACTGCTAGTAAGTACTACTGGAGTTTCTTTATGATGTTGAAAATCTTCTAAAAATGATAGTGATGATGATGATCTTTAACTATACTAAAAACCACTGGATTATACAATTTAAATAGGTGAATTCTATGGTATATCTTTCTGTCTCTCTCTCTGCCTCTGCCTGTCTCTGTCTCTTTAAAGATAAATGCATACATATAAACATATGCATATATACTCTCTCTCTCTCCCTAGGCGTGTATATACACACATATAAACATACACATATACACACACGTGCACATAAATGAAGAGGTTGCTGGTTATCAACACTTATCACCACGGTCCTCTCATATAATTCTCAGAAGTCCACATTCATGCTCAGAATTAATCTTAGCCTAACTGCCCTTTCCCAGCACATTCTGGAAGAAGTCTGTGTACGGCAGAGGGTGCAGTCATGAAGAGAGCTGGAGATGCAGTGGGAAGGCATTAGTGCAAATCCTGTCTCTCACGTTTACTGACTGGGGCCTTGATCAGACACTCAACTTCTCTGTGCCTTAGTTTCTTCATCTGTAAAAAGGACAAAATGATATTTCCTACCTCACGGAGTTGCTGTGAGCCTGCTGTAAGCATTCAATAAGCATTACTTATTATTACTTCTCTGTTCTTCTTTATACACATTTTTGGTAAGAGATAAGACCACTCTGACTCCATAATTTCCTAAATGTCACATCTCTGGCTTGGAGGCATAAGATTCTTTTCTGAGTGATCCACCTTCTCAAAATATGACCATCACTACAGAAGACGCTTGGCTTGTTACTACCAGTTTCTCTTTTAGAAGACAAGGTTAAAAAACCATTTTGGAAGATAGTGAAGCACCATCAATATGGAAACAGCTTTGTCCTACAAATCTCCCTCTCTTCTCTGAATATAGGCACACATATATTTAGATATAAATACAATATATACAAATACACATGCAAACACACACACACAAAAGATGATGAATGAGAATTTTAAGAGAGTGTGGGTTCATTTAACTACCCCTAACATGCACCCAAGTCTCACAGTACTTGACTCTCAACTGGCATGCTAGCAGTCAATATTTTCTTTTATTTTCAGAAGAAATTGCTCATAAATATACCCAGTGCACTCATCCCAATGTTCAATAACTTCCTTGGTGCATTCCCATGTGGGTAATTTTTTCTAAGCAAGCATTTAAAATTCTATTCATTCTGTAAGGTTTTATTTTGTTTTTTAGAAAAGGCTTGACTTCAGGAAAGAAACAGAAAAGCAGGACCCCAATTTGCTTGGGCATTCGGTGCCCTCTCCTGCATCTGCTTATCATGCGCAAAAACAGGGTCAGCTTTCCAAGACCACTGTTAGTCTGATCAACTTCTGGCTGGAACCGTGAAGCCACATAAATAAGGAGAAACCTCCACCTTGTGGCTACAAAACTGGTACTCAATCATATCATGAATTTTTATGACTGAAGTATTATTGTAAGAAAAAAGAAAGTTTTCAAACTTTCATGTCTAGCAATGAATATTTTAATACTTGCATATTCACCGTATTAATATTAATATTGAATATTTTTGCCTCACGGAGGTGCACTTAGTTATGTTCTTATGGTTTGTTTCTATCCTTCTCTCCTTGGTGCTCAAAAAGGCCACAGAAGTCTCGCTAGACCCTTCACAGCAATCCACACATTCCCCCCTCTTGCCGGCCTGAATTCTGATAGTTGGACTTTCCATTAAGGCTCAAGACAACTGCTCCTGAATGTTTCAACAAGAAGTCATTTCCGGATTATAGATGAATTAGGCCTCGCAGTAATATCTCTTGGGTAAAAATGTGGCCGTGTACTGGAGGTTTTACCATTTTTTCTTCTCTGAAAAGGTGACCTGTGTGTGTTTCTCTAAAGCAGCAGGGAACGGCGCTAGGTGTGAGTTGGCGGATTTCCCATTTCACGTAGTGGTCCCTGGCTCACCTGACCATCCGGGGAGGCAGCGGCAGTGGCCCGTCGTGGGGTGACAGCCATCCGCATGGCTACAGTCACAGCGCTCCGCACAGTTCAGCCCATACGTGCCATCCTGCACGGAAGACAGTGATGAGCTCATGGAGATCCACAGTTAGAGAGGACAGAGACCTCAGTCAGCCACCTCAGATCCAGGACCCTCCTCTCCCAAACACCTTTCAGCAACACACATTATAATCCCCTCTTCCCATGTCTGCTCAGTCCCCCAAATGCAGGCGGTGGTGGTTTAAAATCACTCAGACTGTAGTTGATGTCTAACATAATGGTCGGTCCTATGAATGGTGAAACCAACAGATATGCACATATGCAAATATATGTAAACATGCTCGTTAATTAGGAGAATCTTTTGTATCTTATCATAAGCCACCACTCATAAAGAATTTTGCTCCTAGGGGCGCCTGGGTGGCACAGCGGTTGGGCGTCTGCCTTCGGCTCAGGGCGTGATCCCAGCGTTCTGGGATCGAGCCCCACATCAGGCTCCTCCGCTATGAGCCTGCCTCTTCCTCTCCCACTCCCCCTGCCTGTGTCCCTCTCTCGCTGGCTATCTCTATCTCTGTCGAATAAATAAATAAAATCTTTAAAAAAAAAAAAAAAGAATTTTGCTCCTAAAGATTTTTATAAAGTAGTTCAGTGTTCCTTACGAGGCATGCTACTCATTCGTGGAAAGGGAGGACCCTAACTCACATTAAGCAGCTCTAAAATTAAAAGAAAATCATAGCGCTAATTGAATGAAGTTCATTTCTGTAAACGGCCAACGCTATGCAAAGAACCATTAGGAGAAGTGAAATTTTCTGTTGCTTTTCCCAATCAATATCCTCCTTTCCATGAAGAAGTCTCAATGACATGAGTGTTCTGCTTCGAGATCCTAAGGAAGGCTGGTGTACTTGTTGGCACACACTCCTCCCTGGTCTGTTTCTAGCGCTTACTGTTTTCACGTGTGCATCAGCAGAGATGAGCCCCTTTGTGGATGTGATCATTTAGTTTGCGGGAGGGGGATGGAAAGCTCTGCACTTAGTAACCCTGCTTTTTCATGCCAGGTCCTGATGAACTGAGGGAGCACACTAGAAACCTTCAGGGGGTGCGCAGTTACCAAGGGCAAGGAAACTGAGAACCAGCATAAAACAGGTTGTGGGTGTCTGAAAGCATCATCGTTTGACTAGAACTTACTAAAACAAACAAACAAACAAACAAAATAAGGCCCCACCAATGTTTGCTGGGGCTTTGCCACCATATGGGCCACTTAAACCATCATCGGACTTCACTGAATTTTCTAGTGCATTTAATACACACACACACACACACACACACACACACACAAACGGGTGAGATTGTGCCAGGGGTTTTGCTTCATCTACCATCAGACTGGGAGTGAAAGGTGCTCTTCAAGCCCATCTCAGAGCACTGATAATTTGTTCACTGGTGGATGAGGGGCAGCAAAGCTAACTGAACTCTGTCCTAGGGGTTTAGAGGGCATGGAATAGCCTAGGGTGGGATCCTCCCTAGTTGGGAAATGGGTTGTACTTGATGAGGTGGAAGCTCAGGGGAAAAACTGCTCCCACCACAAGGGGCCCAGTTCAGGGGTCACAGTGTCATCTTGCCTTTTCTCCTGGAGGCAGAGAATACACATCACTGAGAGAATGCTTAATGGCTCAGGACGAAAGAAATGAGATGGGAAGAAAGTCATGAAAAAGAGGGCAAGAAACGGGCCAAGGGCTTCAGAGGAAGAAAGTGAAATCAGCACGTTATTAGAGAACGTGTGTCCTATTTGCAGCCTCTGTCTGCCTGCAGTAGACGCGGTATGGGATTTATAATGCTGACTACTGCCAAAGTAGGTCAGGGAAATGGAGCCAGCATTGAGCGAGGGAAATCTTTGGAGATTCTTGTGACTTGGGACATACTTGTGTTTAACAGACAACTGTTTCTAAACCTTTCACCACCTCGATGAGCATTTCCGCGACACCAGTCACCACCCCCTTTCAATCCTCTGCCACTTTCCACCCCAGAGACGGGAGGATTTCCATGACAATGGAGACACAATATTTGGAGAGTTGACAGGCAGATGCTGGGTGTTTGACAAATGCTGTTGACTGGCTGCCACGGAGAGATGGGTGTATAGGAATGGAGACAACAGGAAGGGTGGTGGTGGGAACACGGGCAGAGATGAAGGAAAAGAAGGGAGTGGTTCTCACAGAGCTACCTAACCAGTTACCATATCTATCCCTTTTCTGATCTTATGTCCGATTTGACTTCGAAGACCTCAATTCTTCTAATAGTTTCCTTGCGTTCACACTTGCATGCCTGACCCCAGGGACACTGCAGGGTGAGTGGACACTTTGCTCTCAGAGTGTCCCCCATGTCTTCACAGCTGGGGCACCGGCTCAATCGTACCTGGCAGGGGACTTCACACTTCTCCCCACGCCATCCAGGTGCGCACGTGCAGGTCCCATCTTGCGTGTTGCAGGCTCCCCCGTTGTGGCACTGGCAGGTCAGATTACAGCTAAAGCCCCAAGTGCCACTGGGACAGCTGATGGAGCAGTCCACCCCGTGCCAGCCTGCCGCGACAAGAACGCCAGAGCATGGAGGAAACAACAGCAGCACAGGGTTTTCCCGAACCTCTTCAGAAACATTTTGAAGGTGCACAGCAGGGTCCGCAGCCCCAGCAGGGAGAGCAATGGTGCTGCCAAGTGCAGCCTCTGTCAGCAATGACCAAAGTACCCAGAATCCATCTGTGTCACCTAATTGGTCAAGGATGCCAGGAGCAAGAGGCACTGCTGGGCTACTGGGAGAAGATACAGAGCAGGGGCACCTCTACCGTGCAGTGATACGCCATGCAGAGCGTTCAGTGTGGCTCCGGGTAGGAAAATGAAATATTTATATGGGAGGGTAAAGGAAGGTTTGCATTTGAAAGAGAAACCCCATCTTTAAAGCAAACCCAATTAACCATGAACAGTGAGTATCCAGGACCCTGCCTGTTGCAACAACTATAGATGGACACATTTTGGCCTTCACGTAAAATCAGCGCTTGGCTGCATTTCTTTTTGCGACTTCAGGGCAGTTTAGGGGCACGGATATATGTCTGCTTGCTCACTTTTACCCAAAGCCCAGAGACTTCCAGACTTTAGGAGCCGGCAGCAACTTTGGAGATCTACATGAGACCATTTCTCCTTCGCTCTCAAAAGCAGGAAAGGCCACCCTGGACGTGGGGCTGGCTGAGCTTAGTCGCTGAACATGGGCACCGATGGAGCTAGAACCCGTCAAGGTTTCTTCCCTGTGACTTTAGGAGGTAACAGGATGAAGATCAGATAAAAGACTCATTCACCCACTTACCTGCCTTGCAAGTACAAGACCCATCTACAGGTGAGCAGACAGCATCGTTCTTACAGCCACAGAGAGAGGAGCAGTTTATTCCATAGGTTCCCAGTGGGCATGGGATAGAGCAGTCAATTCCCTAGACAGGCACGAATAGGAAAATGCATGCAATTTTACTGAACGAAATAAAGCCAACACAAATAAACGTAAATACATCGTGGCAATGCTAATTATACTCCCTAATTTTAACACTTGTATTTTCTAAAGTTGCTAAATGTCCCCAGTATACAAATTTTGAACATTCAAGGGCAATGCTAGCTTGCCTGTTTAGGATACTGTATTAAATGGGACTCAAAAAAGCCTGCTGCCTTCATGAGCTTCCCTTCCCAGCAAACACAAAAAAAACCTTTTGTCCTTGCTCAGACCAAGCAGATATGGAACAATAAACTATCAATTACAGTCAATAAATAAATAAACATAAATATCAACTATACATAAAATTGCAATGTTTCTAGCCTTCATTGTATAATATGTAATATGATTAGTGGGTGCAGCAAAGCAACAGAACACACACTCTGCCTATAGCACGATTCAATTTAGTATCTGACAATAAGCCTAAAACACAGAAGAGGGCTGTCAAGGATGACTGGAGGTCATCTGCTTTAAGACTAGAGGAGACTTGGGGTGCCTGGGTGGTTAAGCATCTGCCTTTGGTTCAGGTCATGATCTCAGGGTCCTGAGATCAACCCCAGGGAGCCTTGGGCTCCCTGATCAGCGGGCTCCCTCCCCGCCCCCACTCATGCTCTCTCTCTCTCTTTCTCTCTCTCTCAAATAAGTAAGTAAAATCTTTAAAAATAAATAAAAATAAAAACAGAAGATACTTAACACAGGCTAAATCAAGGGCTCCACCAAAGACTAGTGACATAGGTCAGAAAAACCTGTAAAGATCCCCTCAAGTCTGAGTCTTTATCACCTACTCATTCCACATTACACATTCTGGAATAATTATCAACATCTCCATCAGTTAATACAGTACTCTTTCAAAGGAGAGAAAATAATCAAAACCAACCATTTTCCTCTAAAACAAGGATTCCTAATCTGTAGCTAAGAAATTCAAGAAACTAGGCAAAATTCTGCTTGGTTGGTGCACAGGCATATTTGCAAGGTCTAGCTTCTCAAAAGCACTGAAAAACGTCCATACTGCTAACCATCACATGTAAATATGTAATAAGTGCTAACTCGGTACATTACGTGCCTTCAAATTGCGTGGAGTTAAGACAAAACCTGTTAATAATAATTACTTGGAAAAGTAATTTCTTTGTTGCCTATAGAATGTAGTAGAATAATTATGTAAGGAAAAAGTAATTATGCAAGGAACAATTATATCATATTCTATGACATATATTAGTTACATAATTAATAAGAAGGCTACATTTGTCGTTTTACCAGCTTTCCAGTCATCGTTCTAAGGTAATTACTTATGTTTCTTATTAGTACTTCTCATTCTCTTTCTTGTTAATGATGTGACAGATCTTAGCACATTCCCTGTACTGCAGGAAAGGTCCTATATGGTGCGTGGTGTCAGTATGCTCCACATCGTACCCGGCGGCTCCTTCCTCCAGAGCCACTCACTTTGAATCCTGGGGCACAGGTGCACTTCCCAGTCACACTGTCACAGTCAGCCCCATTCTGGCAGCTGCAGATCTGTTGGCAAGCTTCCCCGAAGAATCCAGGAGAACATGTCTCGTTACAGTAGAGTCCTGACCAGCCCCGCTTGCAGGCACACTCTCCAGACATGGGGTGACAGCTGAGAGACACAGATGAAAGGAGAAAGTCACTCCCGGGTGAACATGACACCCAGGGCCCATGCAAATGTTGCTTCAGCCATGAGCAGTGAATGGGTGGGTAATTCCATGCACAATAATTTAAACTTCATTCCCAGGCTTGCTATGATTTAATTAATTGGCTGAAACCCGACTGGTACCACAGAAATGTGGCGTGAAATCAGCATCATGTTCAAACCGGAAGACTATTACAACCGCTTCCTTTTGTCTGAAACTCATGATAATCTTCATAAGTTGAAAGCACGAATTCAGTAACAGGTGACCTAGATGGGAAGGGTTAAAGAACGACTCCGTCCAGTGCACAGTACCAGTACCAGATCAGTTAACCAGGGTTCTGTCCAAAGAACTCCGAAAGCAGCGACCTTCCTTGCCTGTTTCCAATCTTGATTCTCCATACCTGGTGGTGGAGCAGCTGTCTCTCTCTACCTGAAGCAGCAGCTGCACAGACAGCCCAGGCAGCCAGCTGTCACTCCGGAGCAAATGGACACATCAGCTGCGCTGAGAGGCATGCGTGAGTGAGGCTGACACAATAGGGCACTCTGTGGCACGCAAAACACATGTGCTTCTCACCACAGGAACATTTCAACAGTCGAACTAGCTCTGCTCACAATCGGAAGGTTGTTAAAGACTGTCTTCCTCCCCCGGTGGAGATAAACCCCTCCCAGTAACTACAGCCCACAACAGAATCCACTGTCTCGTCCAGACGTTTGGTAAGTGACTCTCATCCAGAGACAGTCCATCGATTTTCACTCTCCCACTACCTGGGTACCTTAGTGAAAACATACAACCTCTCCGGCCTGATGTCCGAGTCTGTCAAGGGTGGGTCTCAGCCACACGCCTGTGGGGGGCACGGTTTGCTCTCTGCCACAACTAAGCGCCTACAAGCAAAGGTCTAGGCATCCATCACAAGTATTACTCAGGGAACGTGCTATGAAGAAATACCCAAGTACCACTCTATATTGAACATGGTTTCTTGGGTATAGAAGGTTTGGATTTGAGGGGCACCTGGGTGGCTCAGTCGGTGAAGCATCTCTCATCGGCTCAGGTCATGATTCCAGGTCCTGGGATCGAGCCCCATGTTGGGCTTCCTGTTCAGCAGGGAGCCTGCTTCTCCCTCTCCCTCTGTCTGCTGCTCCCCCTGCTCATGCTCACTCTCTCATGCTCTCTCTTTCTTTCTCAAATAAATAAATAAAATACTAAAAAAAAAAGAGGAAGGTTTGGATTTGAAAGGCAAGGGTTTGAGTCTTGGATCTCCTTAGACCTACTCAGATCTACTCATCTGTTCCCTATCCTTGAGCAAACACCGGGCACCTTCATCTCAAACTTAGGCATGTCAAATACCGAGTCTTAGTTCTTCCCGTCCATTGCTCCTCAGTGTTTACTCTCAATCACCACCCCTGGAGCAGTGGCACCACCAGCCACTCAGCTGTTTAAACCAGAAAACTCAAGAGTTATTCCTGGGAACTCCTCCCTCATTTCTCATCTCCACTTCATCACTGGGACCTAACAGCCTGCCTCCGAAATATCCTGCCTGCACCCCCATCTCTCCATCCTCCCCGTCACCACACTAGCCGATGCCAAGGCCATCTAATTCAGAAAACCAGGAGAGCCTTCCGTCTTGCAAACTCTGCACTCACTCATGCCTTGTCATCTAAAAAGTAGATGTTATCCTATCATTCTCATTAAAACTCTTCAAAAACTCCCCACTACACTTAGGATAAAATCTGTGCTAATATAGCTACAGTGACTGTGTTCTTTATTGTCTGAACCAGGACATTTTAAAGAGTGAAGAGGGAGTTATTAGGACAACAGGTCCTAATCCAAACAGTCCCTGTGACCCTAGACATAAAGTCACCCTACATGCAGCCCACAGGCCATTGTTACCTGGCCACTGCCCACTTCCCAACCTCTTCTCTAGTCAATCAGTCTCTCTTTATTACCATGCTCAACTACAATGGATTTCTTTTTGTTGGGAAAGGCACTGAGTGTTGCCAATATGAAGGCATCACACGGGCTATTCCATTTGCCTAGCATACTGTTTCCCCATTCTTTGTCTGGGCCTCTTCATTTTACCCATGTCTTCCTTCCCCTCTAAACCTCAAGCTCTGTGAAGGCAAGAATTGGGCATGTTTCGTGACCTGCCCCCGGCCCAGAGTGGGCGCACAGCAAACACTGAGTGAGTTAGGGAAAACAGCAGTTGATGGACAAGGGGATCTGACTCTGAAGTCTTGCTTTCCCACATGGATCTGCTTCCCCCCATGTCTCTGAGTCATCCAGCGGCACTGAATGATAATCTGTACATCTGCACAGAAAGGCAAGATTTGCCCTAGAATTCGTTTCTAAAATGTCAAAGTTGTGGCTGGAAGGGACCCACTCTGAATTGCCGGGAATACCCACATGACGTTTCTGGTGATACTGTAAGTCAACGCACAGGCTAGCAGCTAGCAGTTACCGAGCACTGAGCATGGCTTAACGTCATGCTCAGGAATCCGCGCCCCTTATTTCGTCTAATCCTCACAAGCCATTCTAAGTGTTGGGTATCATCCCACTTTATAAATCAGGCAAAACCGACCTAGAAAAAGTAATTAATTCAAAGCCCAACACAGGTACTAGCAGAATCAAACCTGAACCTAGATTTATTTGTTTTTTACACCAAAGAAAAAGGAAGCTTGGTTGCAGCTTTCTAGGAGGGCTAGATATGAAAAAGAATGGCTAAAATTTAGTGTTTAGCACCGATCAATGGGTTATAGCAGGACCAATAAAAGCCTGTATTGTACAAAAGCAGAGACAAATTTAAATTTATTTCAGAAAGTCCTACATTTGAGAAAGGGAGAAGAAATATTTTGTGTGGATTGGTTAAAGTAGTTTGACTTACTTTGACATACTATTTTAAAAAGGACATCTTTTAGTAGAAAATATTACTTTACATTAAAAAGTAGAAAATCATATTCCTGGTGTAGACACAAATGTTAAACAAAATAGACAACCCGGGCACAGGGAATTGACTGAGCTACAGGCAGACACAGAAATTGATATTCAGTACCCCCCAGTGAGTATTAGTGCAACACACTGGTTCTCAGATTGATTGACACCAAAATTAGTATTCTGCAATTTGTAATTAGATATAGGAAGCCAGAGCACTTTGGAGGCATTTGATGGGTTCTCATGCAGGCAGCTTAATTGGTAATGAGATTTACGTGTTGATGTTAGAAGCAGTAGATTGGAGGGTGAAGGGTAATACACTCCTACACATTTTCTTTCTAGAGAACAGATTGCTTTCTGTATATGAAAATAGGATGATACACACATAGGAATACCTATCACTTCATACGCATATATAACTAGATATAAACATTCTAGTAAATTTTTCAATTTAAGAGTTAAATTATCATAAGAGTCCAATACAATATTGGCTAAAATACAATGAGTCATTGAACTTCCTTTTATTCATTTCCTTAGGTGTTATTAATGCTCAAATGTAATGACAATTACATGGCATTTGCAAATAGGCACATGCTGATTGCCCACAGCTATTAAATGTCCTTATTAACAAGAGCTAATATACATCTCCCATGTGGAATCTTAATAAATCTCGAATTCTGTTTTGCTGTTCAAAACCATTTCCACCATAAAACTTAGTTTTTGGCTGAAAAGTACAGGTCACGGTAAGTGTCTTCAGGCTCTATAATAGTACTATGATTGGAAACACAAAATTTCTAAATTTATTTAACTTCATGTCAACCCTACGATAAATTGCAAAAGTAAAAATGGCTACAAAATCTCGGTAACTCCTCCTATTGGGAGGTGGAGTGTATTGAAACCGTAGTTGGTTGTGTGACCTGTTTTGTCCACAAGGACAACAGCAAACACTACATAACCAACCGTTTGAAACATGTTTGCATGTTGGCACTTGCTCTGTCTCTTGCTGCTTTTGGAAGCGAGTCATCATGCAAGGAAGCCCAGGTTAACGTGCTAGCTGCTACAGACATGTGGCGTAGGAAACCATCGACGGGCCAAATGCTGGACAAGTGAAGGAGGAATTCTAGAACCAGTCTACTGCTAGCTGATCTGCCAGCTGAATACAGAGAGGAAAAGAGAAGAGCCACCAAGCTGAGCCCAGTCAGAGAGTCAAGCAAAAAACCAACTACTAATCAATAATCATTGTTTTATACCACTGTTTGCGGTGTTTTTTTTTTTTTTTAACGCACAGAAGCTAACAGATACAAACCCCCAACCCGATATGTGGCTGCACTGTCTGTCAATATGTACATTCATATAACTCAATGTTTACTTAAAGACAATATAAACTTGCAGTCTGCTTTGCATAAGTTATCTCAGTAGCTAAAATGAAAGTTTTTAGAATAAATACACATCATGAATCATGTAATAGCGAGCTCCACTTGTTTGATTAAATGGTAAAATGAACAAGCTAGATTTTCAATTAATACAAAGATTCTATGCCTTTTGGTTCAAAGGAATCTTGTTTTTCCAGTAATTTTACAATGAAGTTTAAGGTACAAGAATCAGGCAGATGGCTCTGATTGTGAATTCAACAATACAGAGTCATATCAACACTGAATGGTTTTGAAAGAAATTTGCAAAAGCTAATTTTAATTTTTAAATGTAAAAAAATTATTTATTTATTTATTTATTTATTTATTTATTTATTTATTGCAAAAGCTAATTTTTAGAACTGGCTTTCAGGGAAACACTTCATAGGTCAACTGTTTTTAATCTGATTATTTGTCATACAGTATTAGTCAGATTTTAGTGTTCCTTTGATCTATGTGATTGTCAAATAATTTCCCGTAATTCTTTGGTAAAGCATACATGCTTAGGTACATGTGACCTATGTCAAAATTATCATGGTATTGATGCCAGTCAAGTAACTGTCCACTGGGACCTTGCCACTATGAACATGGTACCCAGTTCCAACAAAACCAACATTCTCTCTGCGTCTCCAGTTAGTTCTTCTCATAACACAGTTCCTTTGCATAGGTTTATTAATCTATTTGATGTCGGGCTGCATACAATGAAACAGCACTCTGATTATTAAAGAGTTCTTGGCTGTCACTACATGAGGCTTATCTTTTGCTGGGACAAGTCTTAAACACAGCAGGAAAGATAGTCAAACTCATGACTTGTCCCTAATCCTGCCAGCAACTTAAACATCGGAGAGTTGAAAATCAAACAAAATCCTGCAGAGATGATTCATTTTCACTCCCCAAATGTTTACTTAACCTTGTCATGTAAAGAGTGGCAATATTTTCCAATGAGGAAAACCAAAGTTGATTAAAGCAGCTTGCAAAGTTGTTTGAGATACAGTAAGAATGCACTTCTTTGCTATGTCCCAGTAAAATGTATTCCAAGCATGCGCACGTGCACACGCACACGCGCGCGCGCGCACACACACACACACACACACACCCCTCATGGTACAAAATCTATTTTTTTGTTCCTAACAATGGTTTAAAGAAGAGACCAACCACAGGCTTCTGCTTACATTTAACTTTGGTGGATTTGAGATTTGAAGGGGCCACAAGTTATCTTTCAGAAGCATGAACTAAGTAACAGCTGTGCTGAATGCAATTAAACAATTCTTGTAACATTTAAACTGCTATCCAACGCACTACATTTTTGTCAGACCCAACTTTTCCAGCAGTCTGCAAATGAGGTCCAGAATTCTAAGTGATAGGTATCTGGTCCTTGGGGGAGGGAGAGGAAGAAAGGGGGTGGAAAGGTATTTTCAGGGGCAGACAAGGTACCGTAGGGTGGGTGGGAACCATGGTTTCCTGTTCTTAAATTCTTCGAGAGATTTTTGAGCTAAAAGACCCCTGTGAGTTTTATGTCAGAGTAATCAATTTTGAAAACATATTTCACATGTGACAGCCACATGTGAAACACTTTTATAAGACTTCTACCGGTACACTTCCTTTCTACACAGATGTGCTGTCAAGTCAAAGATGCTGCAGTGAGAATCATTTTTGTGATATTCTTACATACTAAACTGGGCTTAACTCATGTCTCTCATTGCATCTTTGCTTCTAAGGGAATGTCACAGAATCCCTCTCTTAGGGCAATGTTCTACTAACCCCAGCAAATTTAATTTTTGGCAATGGCCATTCATTGAGAATAGAATTTAATATCCACCCATGGCCATCTACCAATTTTAATGCTTCTAACTTGGACTGTCACCCACTAAAGAAAGAAGCTGTCCATGTACTTGGTGGTTCCTCCCCAGGATGACCCAGAGGCAGGAAAGCTCTCAGGGTGGGCATCTCTTTGGCAATCCATCCTTCCGAACAGTGGACACTGCCATTCAAACTTTAACAGGGCACATCCTTCCAGGGGTGGCTGACCCTCACCTGTGAGTGTTGTCGAGGTGGCAGGGACACCGCTTGTCACATTTGATGCCGTAGAGCCCTTCTGGACACAGGCGAGCCTCACAGCGCTCACCAGCAAAGCCTGCTTCGCAGAGGCATGAGCCACTCACGTGATAACATTTCCCTCCGTTGATACACTGGCAGGTCTCAGCACAGCGAACTCCGTACGTGCCAACGGGACACTCATCCTGGCACCTACCAAGCAGGGAGCGGGAGCAGAAGATAGATTAGGTAATGCCATGTACAAATACACAGTCCATTCAGACAGGCTTTGTGATCTATAAACTGAAAGTGTTTTTTGCATTTGCTGTATTTTTTAGTGATTAACCCATTATGGGTATAAAAGCAGGAAGCTGAATTACTCTGGCAACAGGTAGTAGTAACAGCAGTATGACCTGTTCAAAAGAATAACAAAAACGAAAACAAAATAAAATTATGAACTTAGCACAGGAAGCATGTTTTACACCTAGTGGTTTGCTTGCTAAAGCTATATATATGCATATATATGTATTCAAAGAGAAAACTTTGCAGCATATTTCAAACAATGTTAACTCCCGTGGCTTTCATGGTGACATTAATATTTAATCTCAGCCATGCTTCTGCTCTTTTCAAAGCTGAGTGGCAGTAATTTCTCCTCATTTAGAAAGTTAAGGAAGAAAGGGGGGGTAAACAAAAGGGGGAATGAACCATGAGAGACTATGGACTCTGGGAAACAAACTGAGGGCTTCAGAGGGGAGGGGAGAGGGGGAATGGGATAGGCTGGTGATGGGTAGTAAGGAGGGCACGTATTGCATGGTGCACTGGGTGTTACATGAAAGTAATGAATCATGGAACTTTACATCAAAAACTAGGGATGTACTGTATGGTGACTAAGATAATATAATAAAAAAATATTATTATTAAAAAAAGCATCAAACTGGAAAGGAATAAATAAAAATGTCACTACTTGCACACACAAAAAAAGAAAGTTATGTATTTAATAAATAAAGTCCTCTGTAGATCTGGGGAAGTCAGAGCTATTGCAATCAGGTTTTTTTGATTCCACCTGGGGAACTTTTGCCAGGAGATTTATGGATAGGTAGAGTTTCCTAGCACAAAATTTTTGTTAAGAGGGATACTGTCCTCTGTTAATAAGAAGCAAGGAAAAAATATCAGGTCTCAAAAATTCACTTTATCTTTTAAAAAATGACATTAGAGTCTGGTCCTGGAGGAAGGACAGGCTCTGGATAAGTTGGATCAGGTGGGCAGCTATGCGGCTGGAAGGAACCGTGATAGAGAAGAGAAAATTATCATCACTCCACAGAATGCATGACCAGTTGTCAAGCCAGCCAAGCTTTTTTTTTGACCTGGCAAGGTGACTTCACGGAGCCTCCTGCAACAGAAGGAGCACTTCCTGCCAAAAGAGAGGGAGATGGGGTCTCGTCTAGCCGAGCGCCTGCCATAAGTATGGTACACTTTGTGGGTGGAAATCAGCAGACACTTCCCATGTGGCTCTCAAGTCACGCCAGATCCATGGTCAGAAATGTAGGTCAGCACTGCATTTTTTCAGAGCAGTATAATGCAAGCAGCAAGTGCATAATAATGAATTGAAGGATACCTAAAGGCAGTAGCAAAGGGGCTGAAAAGCAAACATTTTCCACAAAGTTTTGCATATTTTTAATCATTATGATTAGTAACAATACCAAGTTTGGATGGGATTTGATTTAAATGGAGAAAATAAATCTTGAGATCCCTCTGATAGTTCTCTGGTTAACCCTGGCTCTAGCACATAGTTAATGTGATAGAGACAAGGAAAGGGGTCTCCTGTAAACTTGGTTTCACCCGACACATAAGTGTGTTTGTCAATAGGCAAAATCTTCAAATCAGCTGCTCAACAAACCATTAGCAAAGTTCTGTAGTAACCACTTACTATTTAGCATAAAATCAGATCAGATGTGTGCTTTAAAATTACATAGGAGTATACATACTATTTTTAGACCAGAGTATTTTTTAAAAGATACTCTATTTTTAACTTGTAAGAGGCCTTAATAAGCCAAGTCACTTAGTTTATTCTCCAAAGATGCAAACTTTGGAGAAAGAAATGGCAAGGTGTAATAACTGGGCCTCGTCTTGGCTCTGCTAAAGGCTGGTGAGACAACTTTGCAGCCTGTCTGTCCAGATTTGCTTGTGATTCTGTACCAAAAAGGAAAAGATAAACAAGGTAAAATAACATTGCTTTCTCTCTCTTATATGGATTTGAAAACAAATCCAACTGTTAAGTTTTGGGACCCATGATTTTAACTTAGGAAAAAGCTTAGCTCTAAAAGTGGGTGAACCGAGTATAGATCGGAAGCCTGGAAAAATGTCTGCTGCCAAATGACAGGGAAGCAGTGTGTATATTTTACCCTATCTTGGCAGAGACTTCCTTTTCTTTGGGAAAATAAAATCCATAATAGCTGGTCCTGACCCATATTTACCTTTCAAACCTATAATAAAACATACTACTAGCTTGTATTATAAGTGGCAAAAAGCCATTTGAATTTCCCTTACTAAAGTAGCCACTGCATAAAGTTTGGTTCACATTCTCATTTTTTTTCATCAAAGTTGTGCATGTAAGAAAATCCTGTTAATAACACTTTTGTCTACTTCCACGTACCAAACCAAGGTGGTAAGATATCTTTCTAGAAGTAGACTTTGAAAATAAAATCTTGAAAATAAAATCAGGAGTACCTGAGTGGCTCAGTAGGTTAAGTGCCTGCCTTCACCTCAGGTCATGATCCCGGAGTCCTGGGATCAAGCCCTGCATCAGGCTCCCTGCTCAGGGAGTCTGCTTCTCCCTCTTCCTCTGCCTTCCACCCCCAGCTCATGCTCTCTCACGGGCACATGCAATCTTTCTCAAATAAATAAAAAGAAAAAAACCTTAAAAAAATAAAAAAGGAAAAAAGCAATCATGAAGCAGTTTATACCTTTCCGAGGTTAGCAGAATTAAAAGTCTTTGTCAAACAGACTTGTTTCCCTTTTTGGCTCCTTTATCCAAAAGAAGCATCATTTCTCAGTGAATTTTATGTCCTTAATGTTGTTTTTGTGGTCCCAGGCAGAACAACAACAACAAAAAGCTATCTAGGAACTAGTGAAAGAGGTAATACATTTTCTTACGAGAGAAGGCAGAGAGATTGATGAAGACAGAACAAAAAATATCAGCCACGGTAGAAATATGGAAATTTGGAGTTTATATATATATTTTTTATTTTTGGTTTTGAATAATGCTCTGGAATTGGAAAAAAATGGATAAGCTTTAAGTAGAGATAATATGACACCTGCTCCCACACCAGGGTCACAGGCTTGTTTTAATACCATTTTGATTATTATGTTGCATCTTATTACAAATGGATGGAAAAGGAAGTGATTTAACATATAAGTGGTGGCAGCTCCTTTCTCTCTGGTCCTTTTGAGCATGTCCCTCCCCAGAGTGCCTGGAATAACTGGGCCAAACCATGATTTAGGGTGAAAGAATCACATTCCTCATTAAACTTGGGATCGATGGATCAGCTGCCTGCCTTTCAAGCATCTGGAACTACTGCTCTGGGGAAAATAGAAAAAGTGCTGGAAAACAGCCAACTTTTCCACAATGCTAGATCCCGGAAAGTTTCCCCCTTGGAGACGAATGCTGCATCCCCCAAATTCCTGTCTGTCATTTCTGACTTTGCCTCCTTTGACCCACATTCCTTCTTCACTTGCAGGTTCTATGGAACACAGGCATGGCCGGACAGTCCTGCCTTCGCCTTAAAGGGAGCATGACCATGACAGAGGCAAAGATCTCTCCCTCCAGCTCACTCTTAGGGAGCAGCAGTTGTATGCATGGACCCCAAAGGCCTGAGCAATTCCATAGCAACCCATTACCATGAAGAACACTCTGTTAACCCCTTCAGAGGAATTTCTGCGAGGATCTGGAAACCATCCTCTCTTCCCTCTTGCTTGGCTGGGCCACATGACATTTCTCCACCACAATGTCCGCTCAACCTTTCCACAAACCCCCATGACTATTATTTGGACATCCCACGAGCTGTTCTGCCTGCCTACTAGGTGTCTGTTTTGTTTGTTCTGTCTTCACTCTGGCTGGGAGGGCCGTCCCCACATCCTGGGAATGCTTTGCTGGCAGCTGCCTGTGGTGGTACCTGCACCTCCGGGCAGCAGTGCTCTGGTCTAACCTCAGGGATCAAGTTCCGCTGACTTCTCAAAACACGGCAACACCAAGACCCCAGGCCCTCAAAGCTGCTTTCACCACACCTCTGCCACAAACTGCCCCATAGCTACTCATTTTTCCCTAGCATAGTGACGAATGTGCATGCTGTCAGTGTGTGTGTTCGTGTGTGTGTGTGTGTGTCTACAACCCAGACGGGGATGGTATAATTGAAAACAGAAATCATGTTGTCAGTTCACTGGCAAAACAACAGTTATCAGAACAACAACTCAAGAAGAAGTTCCCTCTTCACCTCCCTTGTCTTTCTTTGGCTCCTTTCCCTCCTTGCCTTAATCACCTGGAAATCAGCTGTTACTCTCCTTCCCTGCATTCTAAATAAGATGAGTACAAGCTCGCCTTACATGTTTGTTGTTTCTGTGTTGCCTCAAATTTGAGACTTAGACTGTGAGAGGACAAGGAAAACAATTATACAGCTGATCCTCGAATAACACGGGTTTGGACTGCACAGTAAGTCCACTTACATGCAGATTTTTTTTTTTATTCCACAGTGCTGTAAATATATTCTGTCTTCCTTACGATTCTCTTAACATTTTCTTTTCTCTAGCTCACTTTATTATAAGAATACCATATATAATACATATGACATACAAAATATGTGTTAATTGACTGTTTATATTATCAGTAAGGCTTCCTAAACAGTAGACTACTAGTAGTTAAGTTTTGGGGGAGCCAAAGTTATATGCAATTTTTGACTGCACAGCAGGTCAGTGCCCCAAACCCCTGAGTTTTTCAAGGGTCAACTGGATTTACTTTTTTAGTGCCCTAAAATATTAGACAAAGGTATTATTTGGGATTCTGCTTGGTCCCATGCCTCTCCTTCCCCGACCCATCTTTCTAAATAAGATAGTAAGTCCAGAACTCATCTAACAGTATCTATCCAAAACACAACCATAAGACAGGATGTAGGTCACAAAAACTTTCTGAGAAGCCCTATAACATAGTACAAAAACCAAGCTCTGAAGGGTGTTGCGATAATTTGTAACATCAAAAAATTAAAGGTAAAATACATAACTATATTAACAAAAGATGAAAGCCTTTTAATGAAGTTAAACAGATACTAACAGAAGTTCCTAATAAAAACAGGATTAAAAAAAAACCACTCAACACGAAGTTTACTAAAAACCAGTAACAAACGTGAAACTACACTGAAGCCATTTTCAATAAAATTAAGAACAAGACAGGAATTTGGGCTGTGACTGCCATTTGTCCTCACTGACTTAGAGGTTTAAAGTAATACAATCATGTCGAGAATTGAAATAATCATTATAAATACTGAAAAGTAGAGGCAAGTATCTTTTTTCATAATTGATGAAATAACTTTGATGTTTGCTAAAAATAACATTAGAATTACTAAAAATTTTGGTGGAGAGGGGTGCCTGGGTGGCTCAGCCATTAAGCATCTGCCTTCGGCTTGGGTCATGGTCCCGGCGTCCTGGGTTCGAGCCCTGCATCAGGCTCCTTGCTCGGCGGGAAGCCTGCTTCTCCCTCTCACACTCCCCCTGCTTGTGTTCCCTCTCTCACTGTCTCTCTCTGTCAAATAAATAAATAAAATCTTAAAAAAAAATTTTTTTTTGGTGGAGAGGCTAAATAAAAATACTCACAATCGAGTTTTTCTTTATCCTGAAACAGCCAGTTAGAAAGAGAAATGAGATTTTCCAAAAAATACAAATTACTTAGAAATAGATTTAACAAGAATTTCTAAGTTGGGAGGTGGCAGGGGCGGGGGGAACCACGCTAAATCTTACTAAAGTATCTTACTAAAATTAAAAAAAAAAAAGATCAGAATATTAGAAAAAAAAAGGAAGGAGGAAGTTTGAAGAAATGCTTAGGTCACTGATCTCACTAAAAAATAATGAGAGCTAATTTTGATTCAGTTCCCAGACATCACTCAAATTAATAATCGCTAGTATTTATACAGTTCAGGTAAATCACTCAACTCTAATAAGAACTGTTTGTTAGCTTCCACACTGTTCTAACATTAATGTATTTATTCAATCCTGTTAACAACCCCAAAGGGCAGTAAAATTATTATTTGAATATTAGCAATAACGATGTGTCTGATTAGAATATAAGCAACAGGTTCCAGAAATGTTTGTTTTGAGCCAGTTTAGTCCCCTACCTTTCCGGTCTTTTTTCTTTAATTTTACACACACATCCACTAGGCTCAATTATCTGGTCTTTCAGGATGTAAGAAATGAAAGAACAAATTAGAAGGCGTAAGGTTAGCAAAGCCGTCTGAGGTAACACTTTATTATCTAATACGAAAAATGACAGCGGATGGAAGAGTCACGTGAGCACAGCCACGCATTCGCTTTTATTTCATGTGGGACCAGAGAGCCCTAGAAATCCCATCAGATCTTCCTTGGTCACTACTGCGCAGGAAAATGACTGATGTTTTAACAGTCTACCGAATCATAAGACCAGTAACTTTATGCCCCACATCATTGCTAAAGATAACCAGGTACACATTCAATTTTGAAATAAATCTATCAAAAAATGTTTAAAATATAAAAAGTTTTGGTCTTTGAAGTGGCTGTCCAACCACTTGACTGTTGAGCCTGACATATTCATCATGGGTTCTGGATAGCTGATATTTTATTTATTTTTTTGAGTGCTTTCTCTGTATCTTCAATTTGCCCTCGCTGTCTATGGCTCACTTTCTACACACTGACTGTTGAAATAATCTGTCAAACACACTGATACTTTATAGATGCCTCTGGAATGTTACAGAATAGTCACAGACATGTGGTAGCAAAGGTGTTCCCTGGGCTCTTTGAGCTTTCCTTTCATGCCATTACGAGCAGTCAGAGAAAGACGAGACTCTCCCTTACCGTTCCCCTGTGTATCCTGGACTGCAATGACATTGGCCTGTGGCAGCATCACACGTCCCTCCATTATGGCACTGACATTCCTGTGAACAGTTCTTTCCGAAGCGACCCTCGGGGCAAGGCTGACCACACACTGTGCCCTGCATTCAAAGAGACTTGGAAAATTACATGGGCCTCCAGCCAGAGAAGGGCCAAAGGAGGAGGGAAAGAAGAGAGGAAACAGAAAGGGAGGAAGGTATAGGGGAACAGGACTGCAAGAGAATTAGATGAAGGGGATTTTAGAACACATGCACTCCGTTCATCATCTTAAAAATGTTAGCAATTTTAAATGGACTTACTTACCGGGTAAGCCTATATCTCAAGCTATGTTCAAAGGTGGCAGAATAATCTTAAGAAATACCCATATTAACAAACTGAAGTTTAAGATAAAGTTACGTGAAATTATTATGGTAACCTAAGGAAATTATAAATCCTCCTAAGCGTTCTTCCTTGTGTCCTTACGTGTACGATAAGTCAACAATACTCACTGAGCATCCGTTACAGAAACTGCAACATCTGGTGCAAATGGAATATCCAAACGCTTTACCATATGTTCCAAAGGAAATATACATGATCATTGGTTTTATTTCTTATAAGGTACAATGGAGCATGAGATGGAAATTTTGTGTACCTGAATTAACAGTAACATTGCCTAAGAGAGTAGTCCTGTAAGAATGAACCTAGACATTTTATTTCAGAAGAAAAACACTTTTATTTTCAGCAGGTTGAAAAAACATTGCTGGGCCAAGATCAATAGGAAAGCTTATTTCCTGGGAAGAAAAATCAAGAGTAACTTGGACGTGTCTCCTCACCCTAGAGGCTGTCCATCTAGTCAGGCAGTGTCATTATATTTATTCCAATCCTATGTTTATAAGAATAAGTACCGATAAGTCAATGAAATACTCTGTGATTTTTCTACTTCACTTGGCTATATAACTCGGGCTTATAGCTTATCATCTGTTTATTGGAATTATTGTTAGAACAAACAACATATCCCAAATAACAGAGATTTTTAAACTGTTTTTTTAACTGTTGCAAGCTGTTGCTTTGTCCTCCTTCTCTCTAAAAAAAGGCAGACTGTGGGCACTCTGAAATTGGAGGCTAGCGAACACCAGATGGTTTTGTAAATGTTTATTCTGGATAGCGTAAGAAAATACATTTCCTCTAACTCCTGGCTACCCACAAAGGCAGTTGGTGTGCTAATTAAGTCTCCTCTGGTGGTTTCTAGCTATCTACAAACAGGGAAAGTTCTTCCACAGACTCTTGGAACCAAAAAAGCCTTTGAGAGATGATTCAAATCGATGCCTCACTGCTACGCATCAGGCATAGAGCTAAGCTCTGAGAATCAAAGATAAGGTCACAACCTTTAATTTGTTCACAGTGTGGTGGGGGGATAGATGCAAAAATAGCTCGAATCCCTCCATTCTAGCACAACTATCAACATGCCTCAAAAAATAGTGTGCCAAGGGTCAATCTGTGGTAAGCAGGAGTTCTGGTGAAAATTTTCATTCTCTCGGGGACTGACTCTAGCCACATCTGTAACGGTCCCACATCAGCTTCAGAGATGCTGTTGAAATATTGTTTATGAATAAAGATTAATGTGAGCAAAGAGCTTTAAGTAAGACAAATTCTTATAAGTTGAAATACACATGTGTATGTGTAAAAGGAATATATACATTCATCTTTGCAAAGCACCTAAAGAGACGGCACAAATAAAATGTTGTGAAGAGAAGTATAAATTAGAATCTCAGCTATGCAGATTGAGAAATGACCTGCAGCATTCAATAAGAAACTTCTGTCAAGGTAGGGAGCCCAGAATATAGAGAAAGTGGTGGAGGGGAGGTTCCACTGGGCTGATGGATCCTTCCACCTAGTTACTGGGACTCACAATCCAAGCCTGTGATTGCCACTATCCCACACCATACGCACCCCAATCAAGAAGAAAGCTTCAGTCTCAAGATGAGGCAACTCTACCGACAACGTCTATACAACAGTACTAAGAGTAGAATGCCTACAGCTCTTTATCCAAACAACATGGAGCTCTCTGGACACTCTGCTACCCCAACAAAATCCTTCCCTTGCCAAGGACCAAACAATGGCCAACATGGCAAAAGGCTGTGCACAAGAAATGAAGAAGAGAAGGAGTCAAAGATACTTCAGTAATTCTACCTTGAGCAACTAAGAAAGAAATGCCAGCTTTAACTAAGATTTTTAAAAATCCAAAAAGAAGTAGCCTTAAGAAAGGCTTGGGTGTATGACAAGTTTGCTTCTATTAACACTGACTTTGATGGGCTTGCACTACTCAATAGCTCCCTTGTTCACCCCATCATCAGGCACTCAATAAAAGGCCCCCTCACTCTTACTCCATTGTTTCATGGAGTTTCTCCAGGCTCTGCCTCTAGAACCAGACCTTGTCTCATCTGCTTACCTTTCTAACTCTCACCTTGGGTCTGATATTTCTTTTCCACTTATCTCTGTGGCCCTCACATCTTGAGTTCTCCCTTTATTCCCATGATTCTTACTCCAGTTCTCCTTTGCTTCAGGACTACAACAAGGGCATTAGTGGACCCATTCCATCCCAGATTTGGCTCCTAAGGCTCCAGCTTGGGTGTAGCCCCATCAGATAGTGGCTTCACGTCTACAGGTCATTTAGTTTGGGGGTCTAATAGGATAGTGACAAATACATGTCTGGACTCAGGTGAGGGAAGGTCAAGATTTATAAAAATTACAGGGTGACTGTTAAAGCCATGGATCTGGGTGAGATTTCCAGGGAAGAGTCACAGTGAGAAAGGAGAAGAAGGATAAGACCAAAACCTAGGAAATACTGTAATAAAGCAGTATGTAGAAGAAGGGGGTTAGGAAAAGAGATCTTCAGTAACGGAGGAAGAGGGTTAGCAGAGACAAGGACAGAAAGACTATGAAAGAGGGAGGCAGGTGAGCAACAGGGTCATATGCTTTGGTGATATCAAGCAGCATGAGAACAGAAGGGTCATCACTGGATTTGGTAATTAGGAAGTCTGTTATGACCCTCCAAACTCAGCTTCACTACAGCTCCTGGAGATAGCAGGTGATAGTGAAGTAAACTGCTCTCTTAAATTTTGTTTGTTAATGAAGGAAACAGACATTGGTCATTCACTCCTGTGCCTTCAAGCAGATGTACGCACAAACCACTGCAAGTAATGATCAGTATCATTCCCAGGTTTCGTAAAAATCTGGTCAGCAAATCAGCTTTGACATTGAGTGTGTCATGTAACTACATGAAGAAAGTGTGACATGGGTCAAAGTTTGGGAAATGTGGTGAGTTGCAGCTACTCTTGGATTTTCATACTAAAGGTTTTGAGAAGCTCTGTAATACTTGGTAAATGGGTTCACCTCAATGTGTTTCTGGATGTACATGACCAGATAATTTTTTCACATAACACTTACTCCATTGAGAATAATGTTCTCAAAGAACAATAGTGATCCATGGAATTTAATTATAAAAATAATTACAGACATAGTTCATTTTATTCTGCTTTGCTTTATTGTACTTCACAGATATGTTGTTTTTTGTTTTTTAAACAAATTGAGGGTCTGTGACAATCCTGTATTGAGCATGTCCACTGGCGCCATTTTTCTAACAACATTTATTCCTTTCGTGTATCTGAGTCGTATTTTGGTAATTCTTGGTGATATTTGAAAAGCATTTTCATTAATATTATGTTTCTTGTGGTGATCTGTGATCAGTGATCTTTGATGTTACTACTGTAATTGTTTTGGTACGTGCATTGGTTTTTTAGACATAATGCCATCGTACTCTTCATAAACTACAGTATAGTATAAAACAACATTTATGTGCAGGAGGAAACCAAAAAATTCATTTGACTCACTTTAATGTGATAGCCACTTGATTGCAGAGGTCTGGAACCAAACCCAAAGTACCTCCAAGGTATACCTATATTTAGATACCTCCAATATTTGACAGCATTGTTGGACATACGTGAGATAAGGTATTTCCCTCTTTTTCATCCTGAGGGAAGTGCAGGACAGATGGCCACTGTGTTTTGCATGAGGACCCTTAGTGCACGTCAAGATTTAATCACCTTCTGCCTGAAGATGGACTGAAGGACACCAGCTTTGAAAATGGTCAGCTATCTCCAATTCTGCAATCTTTAACCATCAGTGTAACTTTCCTTTGTGCTAAGGCCCTCCATGTGTATTTTCACTTGAGTATCCTAGAACATGTGACTTTGGGAACGGAGGAAGAGAGCTTACCAGCCAGCCAGGAGGACAAGAGCATTCTCCAGTGACGTGATGACAGACGCCTCCATTTTGGCAGGGGCATCTCTGCTCACACTGTGGACCATGCTTGCCAGGGGGACAAAGATCCTCACAGCTGAGGAATTGATGTGTGACAAAAGACATCGTTATTTCCCCAATCATACTAACCCTCAGGTTCACAGACACAACAGCCCCCAGGGGCCCTAAAACAGACAAGCTTTCTCTGCTCCACATTCTTCATTTAATTAACATCAAAGCATTAATCATATTGGCTGGAAAGATGTTTGAGGGGTGGCCTAGACCTTTCCTTTCTTTTGGGGTATTTTCTAATGAAACTATTTCAATTTGAAGAGAATGTGTCCCATCTGAGAGGGCCAAGGATGACACTTCTCAGCCAAACACTCCTTGGTGACAGGAACTTTCCATGTAACTATTATAAAGCCCCTGTGTTGCGTGTGAAGTCCGCTTTTGATTGTGGGTTTATTCCAACCTCAGAGGAGATTGAAACGTTTGCACGTCCCCTGCTCTGTACACATATTCTTCACAATCAATTTTCAGCATTCTCTTCTTGAGACTCATCATTTTCCGTGCCCTTGACCCCCACCCTTTTCCTATGAATGAACCTTCTTCTCCAAGCCTCTGATTGTCTTGTTTGCGCTCTTGTAAAACTGCTCCAAGTTTTCCAAAGCCCTATTCAATTGTGGCCTTGATAAAAACCCATAAAAGCAATATTAACAATAAAGTAGTTTGAGATGATCATTCATTCTTCTGAAAATGAGGGCTTTCTAGGCTAATGCAGTTTTTTTTCTTTAGCTCTACTTTATGGCTGTTAATACTGTTGGCAGGAAGTATTTACCTAATCAGCCACATTTTTTCAAGTTTTAGTTCTGTGATTTACAAGTGTAATTTTCTCAGTAAGGGAGCAAGATTTTTCTATTTCCCTTTTTTTTTTTTTGGCAAATTCTGCCTCTTATTCTGTTTGCTAATACAAGCCAACTGAAGAACGTCCTTCACACGAAATAAAGTAGTGGAGGTTAAGAAGTTGCTTCAGTTGTATCCAGAAAGAATTAAACCATCTGTGTGCACATATCTTACACCGATGTGATACATTTCTTTTACGGTCACAAAGCAACATATGTATCCACAGGCAATAAATAACCCAGATAACCTTTTATAATGGACTGTTTCTAACATCGTCCCCTTTTCCCCTTTTCTATGGCCCTGAACTCACCCAGCTTTATCCAGCTAATTAGTTGCCACACAGAGCAGAACAACATGGACCATTAACAATAAATGCAATTGTGGGGGAATTGAAACAGAACTTCAAACCTGCCCCAACAACGCCCCAATATTACCACTCAATGCAACAGCCTGGTCCTCTCTATCTCTGCCCTGCTGAAAGGAAAGCATGGAAGTTGGCCCTTAGACTCTGGCTGGTCTGATGTTCAAGAGTCAAACGGTAGGAGCATGTCGGGGCTGTCGCTGCTGATCTCCCCCTCTGTGCCCAGAGCTCCTCCCTTTTAGTGACTTCAGGCAGCAACAGAAATAGGGGCACAGGAATATGACGGTGACAGCAGCACGAATGGAGAAGGTGAGTGGACTTTGCCACGCTGTTCAGCAGCATGTCACTTACAAGGCTCCCGTGTATCCTGGTGGGCAGCGGCATTCCCCCGTGACGTGGTCGCAGGTGGCTCCATTCTGACACTGGCATCGCTGGTGACAGTCATTCCCATAGGTGCCCTGCTCACAACGGTCCTCACAACGCCAGCCCCGGAAACCGGCCGCGCAGTGGCAAGCCCCCGTGATGGGGTTGCACAGAGCCCCGTTTTTGCACTGGCACCGGCTGCTGCAGTGGGGCCCCCAGTGATCACCATCACAGGCTGGAGAGGGAGAAACAATAGAGGGCATCACAGTACGGATGTGGGCAATGGTAAGCTCTTCAGGACAAGCTTTCCTCTGCTCTTGACAACGACTTGATGATCCCTTCATCGCCATTCCGTGGCTGGACAGTGGGGCTTGGTACCAGCTCACGGCAGTGCCTCACCAGTGTGTTCAGCACTAAGTGGGCCACTTCTAGCCACTCCACTGCTGAAGCAGGGCTACATTTTCCAGCCACATGCCTTTGCTTAGCCTTTTTCCTGCACCTGGAGTGTTGAGTTTGATGTGGCTATGGGAGGATGTAAGTAGTGCAGGGGGAGAGGAGGCTGGCTCCCCAGAAGGGAAGGTTCAGCTCAGGCAAGGGCTTTAGTGCACACTGAGGAGGTGGACTGCATCTTGTGAATAAGGAATTGGTTGTAAAGGATTTTAAACAATGAGAGACAATGCAGGTTTGAATCTTAGTAAGGTCAGTGGGCTATAGTCTGAGGAAGGGGCAGGAAAGAGCTCACAACGAGAGGCAGGGAGACAGGGCAAGAGGAATGGCAGCAGATCAGGAAGTAGGTGAGATTCAGGGGCCTGACCTCGGGCAGTGATGGTGAAGACCAAGAGGGGGCCTTACAGGCTGACCCACTGTGAAGCAGACTGACCCCGCTATAGGTCTAGCCCAGAGCAATCCAAAGGAAAAGTGCTTTCAAGGTATCAGTCAAAAGATGCATGGATTGGGAGGTAATCAGAAGAGACAGAAAGCACTTAATTCCAACACTGAAATTCACTGACTTACTTTAACAATAAGACGAACATGAAACTGAAAATAGACAGCAAAGAAAAAACAACAATCGGCCTGATTTCAGACTTGTGAGATGGAGCCCTACGTGGAGCTCTGCACTTCCTCTCCCTCTCCCACGCTCCTTCTCCCCACCCCTGCCTGCCCCACCCACTCACACATGCAGGAACTCAAGCATTCGGGCGCGCGCGCGCGCGCGCGTGCGGCCTGCCCCACCCACTCACACATGCAGGAACTCAAGCATTCGGGCGCGCGCGCGCGCGCGCGCGCTCTCTCTCTCTCTCTCTCTCTCTCTCTCTAAAAACACAAGAAACAAAACAAAACAAAAATGAAAACAGGTGTATGAAACCAGTAAGACAGTAACAGAAAACATCATTTGAGAGGTAGATTTAAAAGCATAGTCCCAAGGAAAAGGAAGAGTGGCTGCAATTCAAGCTGATGAGCAGGAAGAGGGGAGCAGGAAAGGAAAAATCCTCAATCCCAAACATTCTAAAAATTATAAAGGGTGATGATAAGCAAAACCAACTCTCAATATTCATTGCCTAGCCAGGTGCATATTTATTTATTAATTAGATGGTATAAAAGACACTAGGGAAGATGCGCTCTGCCTGGAGCTCTTAGGATAAACTGTTTTTATGGTTTAAAAAAACAGCTTCACGTCATAAAAATTTTGTAACCTCAACAGATCGAGAATGAACTATTGAAAAAAAAAAAGAAACAAAACCAGGCACACAGCAAACAACTTATTAGACATGCAGGATTCGTCTTCCAACAGTAGAACCTACCTACTATTTCATAATATCAAAAGGTTCAAATGAATAATTTTGTTTTTAATCATTATGGCTTTGTTCTCATTGGTACTTTAATAAATATACTTTAACACAATTAAAAACAATGAGAGGATTATGGAACCTAAAGCAGATCAAGAAAGCAATTACCTAAGAACTCACAATCTTCTTTCACAGAATAAGATCAGGTAGTAGTTCGAGATTTCAGCCTCATTGTTATTCATATAGTTGCTTTTTTATTGCCTATGGGTATGGTCAAAGAATTTTTTTTCAATTACAACTCTTTCAATCTAGGATCTATTCTTTAAAAAAAACAACAACACAAACTTATACTGCATGTTTCTTTAAATGCCCTCAGGTATCCCAGGTAGAGAAGAATTTCTCCTGTTTTTAAGGGACACCCAAGTAAGTTACATAGTGCTTTGCAACTTGTTCCCTGGTTCATCAATCCTGAGTAAGGAAAATCTTCATTCCGTGTAAGCCAAATCCATTATCCTAGAATCTGACAGTTTTTTCTCCTGTGTTCATCATGGTATATCTGATATGGTTCATCACTGTTGTCTGTACTATAAATGATCTTATTCCTGAAAGGTGAATGCATCCTTCACCCTGCTCCTTGCAGGCTAAATACTCCAACCCTCAATATTTTTACTTAATTTTTAAAAGTCTATTCAATTTCACTCATTTTCTTTGCTGAACCTTCTCTAAAGTTTCCATATCCCTCTCAACTTCTGGGAACCTCAGATACTAAATGAAATATTCATTTTTTTCTTCATGTACCATGGAAGATAAACCGATCGACACAAAACACAATCTTAGCTAATAAAACTACCCTGATAAGGACATCCAGATTGTGTCAGAAGCATTTGGAAAGCAACAGCCATGATGGGTTAGAGTTCCTTTTCTCCACTGTGACACTGGGATAAGGGTGGGCTGGAGCACACACATTCTCTAGAACATGTTTTACAACACCAGGAGAGTAGTAGGAACAAGTCAAGGTACTGAGGGGACAGAACTGCTTCCTCTTCCTCCTTGTGACACATTTCCACATCCCATTCAACAACTTCTCTCCCAGAAGAGCAGTCAGGCAGAGACCACTTCTATTTTCTTGGGGTTAGATAAATGTAAAAGACAAAAAACCAAAAACCCTTAAGATACCTCCTCACGACAGAAACAAGCTCACAGCAGAAACTGATAACTCTCAGCATCAAAGAAAGCGTTTCAGGCTTTTAAGGAAATATTATCATGCCGACATGGTTAATTTCCTGGCTCTATCTAAGCACTGTGGCATGCTTTGAAGTGACAGCTTCTCTCCTTGGGGCTGTGTTTCCCTAACAGGCCACTGATACATGGGCCTCACAATGTGAATACTGGGCATCAACATAAGCTGTGCTGAGGGAAAAATCCCCATACAAAAGTGTACAGACAAATAAGCAGGAAGTAGACAAGTGGGACACGGAAGCCTGGCTTGAATTTAAGCATCACTGGAACTTCCTTTCCTTTCTTTGTTTGTCATATTTAACTACTGCAACATATCAATTTTTACAGCTTATCACACAAAAGCCCGATTACTCCAAACACAAGGGTATGTCGACTGTCTTGACTAGAGGCAGAACTTGTTCCTTTTGAACGTCAAGGTTGACCAGTTATCCTGAATTCATGCGCTGTGTTTGGAAAGACAGTTTGGAGACTCTGAAGTCAAATCACTTCATATCTTTTACTCAACACCTCACTCTAATCTCAAGAGGCAAGTGGTTCACTCCTGAAGAAAAAGCAACTGGGTTTGTTACTGTCACTGACAACTTAAAAAAAAAAAAAAAGTAGTTAATGTTAATATGGCAATAGTGGAATATTCTAATAGGAAAGGGTATATGAACCAACTTTTGTTTCCCATGAAACTGAAAAGAGCCTTAATGCTCATAAGGGACTCATTTTCAGCTTCTGGTTTCATCTCTTGTTGAGTTGTGCTATCAGCTAAAAATGGGCTCTAGACGCAGTATACCCAGATTCATGCAGCTGTTTCAGGGGGCAGCTTAATGAGGGTCTCAGGCAGCACAGATAGCATGCTCTAATAAGCTCTCACAGTAAGACGGGAATAAAAGGAAGTTTAAACTACTGTGTAATATCAGAAGTATAGGGTCCACGCTACAACCCTCAGTGACAACTAGTGGAGCCCTGGATCCTCACAAGACAATGGGCTCACCCTGGAGCCCTTACAGCTACAACCTCCAGTGACACCAGTAACCACAGGTTACATCTACGGGCTAAGTACTGAAAATTCACTCAATTTATTATCTCTCAAGGGCCTGCCATGTGCCAGCCATGGTACTAGGCTTAGAGTTCAAAGGAGAATGGTAGAACACCTGCTTCCAGAAGCTTACAGGTTATCAGCAGAGGTCTTAAGTTATTAGACAATAAAATAACCTGTGATAAACGGTAGGGTAAGGATATGGATGAGATAACAACAGAAAACACAGGGATGACCCCTAACCAGTGCTGTTGAGTTGTGAAAGGCTCTCCAGCAAAAATGATGTCCAGGCTGAGACTTAAGGCAGAGTGTGCCCTATTTAGGTAAAGGTGGAGGATTTGTACATAGAAAGAGGGGCAATGGGGGGGGGGGCAGGAGCTGCAGGAGGTACAATATTCAGAGAGGATGATACATACAACACTCACAAGGCTTTGAAATAGCAAATGCCCATGAACACCTTCTTCTATTGCATCATGGCCACTACCATCTTCCTGTGCACAACAAAAGAAGTAAGTATAGAAGTAATTAGACACGGAGAGATTCCCTCTCACTCCATCAGTACTCCCCAGTCTTCCAAGCTCAGCACAGAGCTTCTCTGTCCTTCAGGTACATTTTTTTCAGACCCAATCTGAGATTCTCTCTGAAGAAGGCATGAGTAGATATTTTCCATGAAACTCTTCTTGTACTCAGATCACAATTTTTATATATATGTTTTCCTTGTTCCCTATCAAATAAACCTTAATTTCACAGGTGTTAAGACACACTGACAGCCTTTCTTGATCTCAGTCGTTGTCAATAGAAGTTTTCACCCCACCGTGTCATGGCAGCCACCCAGCTGACTCTGATGGTTAGAAGCATTCTGATTTCAGGGATATTGAACTGGGAAAAAACTGTGCACCCTCAGTCAGGAAGTAGGGTACCAACAATGATGAGCCTGATATTTATAGTGACAGTGATAACCTCTCTCTTTTCATGAAAACCAGCACTTTGATGCACATCTATGGGAGGGCAGATCACCACATCTGTTTTAGACCTTAATTTCGAATAGTGTATCAAAAGCTCTTTAGTCATAAATTCTTCTTTTGAGATTTTTCCAACACAAATAAACATATGGGTGTAAACACAGTAACAATTCACATTAGTTCACTCATTAAAAATATTTACGGTGTGCCCATAGACACCCATCTGAGCCTAGAAATAGACGAACTCTCGCAGTGGCCCTGTCAAGTAGGTACTATTGCAGTTCCTATTTTATGGTTGAAGAAACGGAGATGCAGGTGACTTTTGCTAAAGGTACATGGGCAGTAAGCAGTGAAGCCAGACCTCCTGTCTTCAGTCTGTTTTCTAAACCACTGTATTTTACTCCCTCCAAAGCTATCATGGTGTTTATCCCAGTACTGTTTATAGTAACAAAACTGACAAAATCTAATTTTCTAGCAATAGAAGATAAGGTAAAAAGAAATTGGTATAATCACGTAATGGAATATGATGCATCAACTAAAAGTGATATTAGAGAAGAATATTTAATGAACTTGAAAGATGTTAGCAATATCTTAATGCAAGAAGTAGATTAAAAATGATAGGCACCACGGGATCCAATTTTAGCAATATATTAGAACGAACCAGATGAAACTGTTATTAATTTAGGTCAAAAAAGGCCATATATCAGCAACTGTATTTGGCTGAACCTAATATCTGGGAATGGAGGGGAGAAGAGAGCATGGCAAAGACAGAAAGAGAGACAGACAGACAGATAGATATTGAAAGGCTCTATGGTCAAATGGTACCATTGGGAATCTCTGGGTCTTAAGAATATGCTCAATTTTTCTTTTGTTCATTTAGATTAACCAGATTTTCTAAATTTTTTGCAATCATTGTATATCCTTTTGGCAGTAAGACAAAAGCAAGCAGAAAAAATGGTTTTTTTAAATGGTTCGATCTGCAGAGCATTTTTACTGTGCCAGGTTCTGTGCTCCATGCTTTATACACCTCTTTCTAGTCATCACGGCAATCACAACAAGGTTGGTATCATTACCACATTCAGCATACAGAGGACATTTAAGATGAGACCATTTAGGTAAAATGTCCCCAGACACCTGGCTGGTAAGTGATGGCATCAATATTCAAACCCAAGACTTTGTGTGAACAAAAGTCCAAGCATTTTTCATGCGGCCATCCAGTTCCTAAAGGAGTGAAATTACATATTTTGGTTAAACAGAATGCCCCACAATTTCATCAAATATGATCTATGGAGGCAGAGCAGCAAATGTTAAGACCTTTCACTGAGCAAGCCTATGGGGTCAGCCAATGACTCAATATTTAGGGGCACTGAAAATAGGAAATTACCTCAGTCATGAGAACACAGGGCATTTCTTGAAGAGAAAATAAAATTAAAGAGATGTCAGATCTGAAGAACTTCCGTGAGTTGATAATGACTCTATGCAAACAAAAAAGCCAATAAACTCACTGTGAAAACAGCAATGATGTCATTAGCTTTAGGAGCACACTGAACTGAACACTAGACCCACATGGCCAGAGTTCAAGGTCTGTTTGGTGAATGAATGAAACATGGCACATGGCCAGAGTTCAAGGTCTGTCTGGTGAATGAATGAAAATGATTAAGAATGTAAAGCACCATAACTAACTTTCGTAAGCAAACAAACCTCTCGTGACCCACTTTAAACCCTCAATCCAACTTCCCATTCAAAGGATGGGAAGAGAGTGAAGGGGTTTTAAGATACATCAAGTTTCAAACACGTGTCAGCATTATGCAGCTGTTTTCTTCAAACATCACAATAACTCAATGAGATAGCTATAATCATTCCAACATTTCATGTGCAAAATGGACTCAGCAGATAATTTGCTCAGTTACTTAGCATTCAAGTGGCAAATGCACATCAATCACCCAAACCCATCAATGCCTCCAAAACTGTGATCTGGCCCGCACACCATGTGGACCATTCCAAGCAACTGATGGCCATCAGTTACGAAATCTGGTATCAGTGCACATTCACTGTATCTCCCTGATTTTCAAAGGAGAATATTCTAAGACAAAAGTCTCACAGATGTTTGAAAAATAATTTTTTTTGCCTAAAAGTGGTATTTCTCAGGCTTTAAAGTGTTAAAAGCAGTGTCATCAGAATGGTTTTGATATGGAATGTCTCCACATGTCCACAGACACACACATATTGACAAAACAAGGAATTAGAACATTCTTTGAACAAATGGCAGATAGTTTAGTAAATCTCATGTCTTTGTGTAGAGGAAGACTAAGAAAAGGAGCACAATGAGAGATAAACAGAAATGCCAAATTGAGAGATGCTCTGGAGGAAAGAACAAGGGCATGTTAATACATTGCCTCAGCCAAAACACTCCTCAACAACCAACGAAAAGGAAAGGATGAAATCATTCTTCCCTTAGATTAAGGAGTAATGTTTACCATCAAGTTCACCTTGTTACAAAAGTCATCAATCACTGGCTGGCTCAAGGAAGGGTATAATCATTTAGCATCAGACAGACCTCGACCCAAGCCGAGCCACTGTTGCTTCATAGCCACAGAACCTTGAGCAAGTCCCCAACCTTGGTTACACTTCATTTTCTCTTTGCTACATGGGTATGGTGGAACATACTAATCACACAAAAAGTACTTGTTGGTATGTGGGACACAGCACAGATCTAGTGTACCAGAAATTTTATTTCACGGTTAGCACAGTGGAACATCCCACCCCAGGAAAAAAGAATACCCTAGAAACACATCCTCCATCTGTACATAAAGCAAGAATAACAGCCCTGTTGCTGGTTTGTATTATTTGTTTGTCTTGCATGAATCATTCATGACAAAAAAGACAACTTGGTTTTCACAATGTGAATTTCAAAAACAAATTGCCCGCTAACTCCACAGAGTAAAAAAACAAGCTCTTGTATCATCCCTTTCAACAGTTTCCATAAAGCCAACTGGAAAAAGCTCAGGCCCACAGCGAAACCCACTTGTTATGTGACATCCTATTCTTAATTGCCAGCTAAGAACTGGATTTAGCAATTTCCCCCACTTGCAGATGATCAATGTATCTGGAGAGTAGGCTTGTACGTAAAGCCCAGAAATGTAAAAGGAGGAATTTAGAAAAAACACATGAACTCCTTAATAATCCTTCCCTTAGCATGAAGAAATAGGCGGTCATAAATAAAATCTGGAGAATCTTGCCATGTTAGTAGGCACCCATCGCACTGACTTGATTTTGCTTCAGCTTATCTATGCCCACTAAGACAACACAAGCAACCTTGTGAACTTTAAGATGCGTTTCTAAAGCAACTGGCTCTAAATTACAGAGAACACAAAAGTGGCCAATTCTGTTGAACTTGTGTTAGGTCTAAAGAAATCTTACATGAAATGAGCAGTCCATGTTTGGTTGTCGTTTTATTTTGGTTTTGTTTGTCTTCATTTAATACTTCTAGGATCTGAGAAGTCAAACTGTAGAACTATACGGGGTTCGAGAAGCTTGTGGATACACCTCTACCAAACACTTACAGCAGGGTAACATTGAATCTTGGAACTCAGCTCTATCAGAGGGAAGGTGATGTCAGCCTGTAATACAGAACTACCCTCACCAGGGTTGCTGTGAAGTAACGAAGGCTCTTAAAGTGTCCTTAACATTTAAATGTCAAGTGCCTGTTAGGATACGGCAGTCAGCCACACTGACTTGAAAATATATTTTTACGTGGTGTTTTGTTGTAATGTTCGCCATTGACTTTAAACATAGGAAAATTTGAGACTACGAGAGAAATTAATAGGGAAGAAAATTGCAGACAAAGCACAAGTAAGTCACTTTCAGGAAAATTTCTCTACAGTGTGAGTATCTTTCAGAAGGGACCAAAATAATCTTCCACAGTCTCAAAGGATAGAAAAACATGGTTCTTCTTGAAATATACACCCTTTCTTCCTAAGCTTTGGTTCCCTCAGGGTCTTTTATCTCCCTGTGATTTCATTCCTTGTGCTTCAGGCTAACAAGGCGATGGTGTGTCGTTCCCTTTGTTAATGTAGAAGAAAAGATCCTCATTCAAAACATCAAGCACTTTAAAAATAAAACAACTTTGTAAAGCTTCTCCATCCATGAAGAAGAACAATAAAAATGTATTTTCCAGATCCTCTGAAAGCACTAAAACCTCATGTCCTTCACATGTCAAAAACCCCACTGGAGAGCTGACAGAGTGCCAACAGTCACTGCAGACAACCGCCCAGTGCTGTTTATATTAATATTATTCAGTGGCTGAGAGAAAACCTTTATTCTTCTTTTAAAAAAAATGTTGTTACAGGAATTTTCAAAGCATGAAATGCCATTTTAGAACTTCAGTGTATGCTTATCTCAAATTATGAAGCAGAAAAAAGGGCGTGAAATGTTTATTCTTTAATGTGTCTAAATATAAATGTTGATGTCTCTCAATGACAGCCTATTGATGACCCTCTTCACAGTGAGGGAAAATCTCAAGGATATACATTGTAGGCTGGGATTAAGTAAAGGATTTGGGGGGATTACATTTCTTCACTGAAGTCAAAAGAATAGTAAGAACCAGGAGACACTGCAAGGTGTCTTGCTTTATCAAGTCTTGTCGCGTTTTCGTTCTTTTGCTCGTGTGTTTTTCATTAAGAATGTATTAAGCATCTTCTGCGGCGACTAAGTTCAGTTTGTTGAGCATGTACTACTTGCTCCTGCCTGACATGATCTACAGCCAGATTTCTTTTTTTTTTTTTTTTAAAGATTTTATTTGTTAATTTGACATAGAGAGACAGCCAGCGAGAGAGGGAACACAAGCAGGGGGAGTGGGAGAGGAAGAAGCAGGCTCCTAGCGGAGGAGCCTGATGTGGGGCTCGATCCCAGAACGCTGGGATCACGCCCTGAGCCGAAGGCAGACGCTTAACCGCTGTGCCACCCAGGTGCCCCTACAGCCAGATTTCTTTATCTCCCGGGAGAGACTGGTCCACAGTGAGACCCATCACAAAGCAACATGCTAAGTGTTGCAGTACACGGGATGCTCGAAGAACACAGGGTCTATGTTACATGTACTGCACCTTTGGGCAGAGGAGAGAAGGGATGGGGAGAAGGCTTCCAGGTGAGGTGTGGCTTCCGGTGAGCACCACAGGCTAAGTACTCGGGACCACCACTGTGCAACTAATTATTTTCATTCTGGATGTGAGGGACCAAAGGGTGGAAGCCTTAAATGTTTGCTTAAAATCCCACAGTAAGGAAACTAGGTCCCCAAACCCTCAATGCTACCTGGATGGTCTGAAAAACTGAATACAGGTTTCTTGGGGAAAAAAGTTTCTTTTTTTTAACTATAGGAGACTATAAGTATAACTATAATAAATGTCTGTGTACACACAACCTAGAATTAACGGTTGTGAACATCGCATCACCTTGGCTTCATCATTTGATGCAAGAAATAAAACATGGCAGATAAAGTCCCCTTTGTCTTCTTATGCCTGGCTCCTGGCTCTTTCCATTACTCCATCCTCAGAGGTAACTGCCATCATGATTTTAATGTGCATCCTTCTAGTCTGTGTGTGTCCAGAAATAATACAGTGTATAATTTTATGTATTCATTAGTTTAATATAAAATGTATATATCATTGTGCATCTTGCCTTTTCCACAAAATATTATGATACTGAGATCTATTCATATTGCTACATCTGTTACATAGTGGAATACTATGTATCAGTTTATAGGAATGAATGTCTACACAGCATCCCTCTATATTAACAGCCTCTAATAAATTTATCTTTTCCCTTATTCATGGCCATTTTCAGTTGTTGCCAAATTTCCACAAAGATGCAAAGAATATATCCCCCAATACCTGAAAGCAAAGGTTTCTGCAAGGTATGTGGGCAAATTATAAAGAAGAAGAAGAAAAATTCCTGGATCATATGGTGAACACAAATTAAAATTTTACTCTAGAGACAGAAAAATTGCTGTCTGAAGTTACTCTGCCAAAAAACCCTCATGAGAGCAGTGTATGAAATCTTCCTTTCACATCCTTGCCAACACATGGTATTGTCAGACTTCTTAACTTTTGCCAACAGGATG
Source organism: Ursus maritimus (assembly GCF_017311325.1). Taxonomy (NCBI): domain Eukaryota; kingdom Metazoa; phylum Chordata; class Mammalia; order Carnivora; family Ursidae; genus Ursus; species Ursus maritimus. The sequence continues at coordinate 64,582,934 of NW_024426663.1, forward strand.
GCAAAAAATGACATCTTGTTCATACAGTATGCATGTCACTGATTATTACAAAGAAAAGCATATTCTCATATGCTTATCAGCCAATCAGGTTTCCTTGCCTCTAAATTATTTTATTGCATCCTTTGCCTATTCTAAAGTTGAGGGTTTTTTCTTATTGATTTGTGGAAATTCTTTACAAATTCTATATACTGATCATTTGTTTTATATATTGCAAAAATCTTTTCCCATTCTTGCTTCTCTTTTAACTTTACTTGTGATATCTTCTGTCTTGAAGTTTTTAACTTTGATGTGGTCTAATTATTTCAAGCACTGATTCATAACATGGATAAATTTGATTTATATAATACTAATTTTATAACATAAGGTTCTTTTTTTTTTAAGTGGCTGCTTCTGTTTAATGTATGAACAAAACTTCACAGTTACATACCAACATCCAGTTCAAATCAGTTCCATTACAATTTAAACGTTGGCAGTTACTTCTACCAGTTTTGTGTAACAGTAGTGAGTTGAAACTTTAGGTTTTCACGGAATTTTAAGATGATCCCATCATTTATGGTCCAAGAGCTAGGCTCTTGCAACCTCTTCTATTCACTCTATTGGAATAGTCTTTATCATTTTACTACTTTCTACACCTTTTTAAAAGTTTTATACATGGCAAACATGATTAATTTCCTCCAGTATACAGGTGGAAATACTCGAACTTTTAAAAATCAATAAGGTTGCTGGGGCACCTGGGTGACTCAGTCAGTTAAGTGTCTGACTTCAGCTCAGGTCACAATCTCAGGGTCCTGGGATCAAGCCCCGCATGGGGCTCCCTGCTCAGCAAGGAGTCTGCTTCTCCCTCTGCCCCTCCCCCTGCTCATACTCTCTCTCTCTCTCTCTCAAATAAATAAATAAAATCTTCAAAAGAAGAACAAAATAATAATAAAAATCACTGAGGTTATCAACAAATTAAAAGATATTTTGACCAAAGAAGGAAAAACAGTGATAGCCCTTTTTCTTGTGTTCCCTGAAGGAACTTTCAAGTGTTTTAAAAAAGTCTCTGATACAATTGCAAACATAAGAAATCAGATATAATCATGAAAGATACCGGACTATATAATATACCACAGCACTTAATTTCATCCAATTAATAACATATGATGAAATGGATGTAGCTCTAGTAAAACCAGGTATTAGCCTACCTGATTTCACAGGTTGGATAGCAAATGAGGCTCCAGGACCACCTAATACATATCATTATTTTACTCTTAGCAGAACAGCCAGGAAGCACATTTTTGCTGTCAGAAAACGGTTGCTATGTGATTTGGAATAATTTGTAGTCTTAATTTCCTTGCCTAATTTCTTACTGTTCATGCTCCATTTTGACACAACTTTAACAGCTAAGTTCTACATTGTCATATGAAATTTTCACCCTGTGAAGCAATATGGAGAAGTTTAGATGGCAGAACTGTTAAGCATTCCCCATTCAAATGAGGGTTGAATTTCAAACACCTTTCTTAGTCTTGGGGCCACCACGTCAGAAGCCTCTCCCCTCTACAAGTAATAACCTTAAAGTTTATTACGGTAACTTTCCCTGTCTCGAGGGTAAGGAGCTCCCACATCCACATTTCCTCAAAGTTCATGGAAAACCCTGTCTAACATATTTCACCTGGCTTCTAACAATTTCATTGCAGCTGCCCATTTATGGACGAAGAATCTTCTGCTAAGTCACCAAGGAAGAATGGGCCCCCAGTACACATAGCCAAGGTCAATACAAGAGCCACACGAGACTGAGATACCTCAAGGCCGCTGAAGGAAAGACTTTAGGTCATACCCTTTCTCTAGAAGATCTATGACTTCTTCCTTCTTAACTTCTCTGGATACTTTGCTTCTATGTTTGTGCACATACTTCCAACCCCTCTGTTCAGGTGAAACCTCCTTGAACAAAGAGGAAGAGTCTTATTCATCTCTCATGGCTCATTTTTATATCCATGACTGTTCCTGGAATACTGATGCCTTCATTCCTTCCTTCCTTCCACAAATATGTATTGAGGACTGTGCTGGACATTAAGTGAATAAATTAGCTAGATAGCAGTGAAAAAAAAAAACAGACAAAATTTTATGGGGCCTACCTCCTAGAAGGAAAAACAAAAGCAAAAGCAAAAAACAAAATACTTTCAAATAGTGCCATAATAAAGTTAAAAAGGAGATGCAATCCAGAATAATGGAGAATACTCTTTATGTGTAAAGGTTGGAGCAAGCCTCTCATGGTAGTGGTGGTTAGGCTGAGACCTGAGTGACCTAGAGAAGCCAGCCACGTCAAGATCTAGGGAGAAGAGTACACCAGGCTGCAGAAAGACCAAGTGCAAATAAAGGAACCAGCGTGTCCCTTGAGAGGAAGGCAGAAGTTGTGGGCAGTGTGATACCCAGAACAGGAGTGGATGACAAGGGATTGGGGAGATAGGATGACACAGGTCAAAACGGGTTTTGGAGATTATTCTATCATGGGAAATACTGGGGAGTTCAGAAAAGGGAGCAGTATTTACAGTTTTCCAAGGTCACTCTGGTTTCATTGCAGAGAACGGATCCCAGTGGGGCCCAATGAGATGTAGCAGCAGGGAGACTCTTGAGATCACCGACTAAAAGTGAGTAGTGATGTGGAGGAGAGGTAGCAGCAGAGATGGTGAGAAAAGCTTAGATTTTGTTTTATTTTGAGGTTGAACCAAGATTTTCTGATTAATAGATGCAGGCGGATATTTACACCCAGTGAAAAAAGAAAAAGGAAAATCAGACAAATGAATAAATGATGTGGAACGGAGTTAACGACATGACAGCCCAGCCTGGTGTTTACAGCCACTGCATTGAGAACTGACTGGTGCGAGGAACAGAAACGTCTATAGTGTTCTCACTATGCCAGAAGCAACATAAACCAGACATGAATTCATCTGGGAAGGACATCCAGGGTCAGAGGTTGGGAATAATGCAGAAAACTACACCGGGGCTCTGTCTGGGGAGCCACCTGACAAGCGACTGTGGACAGAGGGAGGCTTCTGCTAAAGAAGGGGGTGGCCCCCAGGACTAAAGAAGATGCCCACGATGAGCCTTCCCATCTGCTGTCCTGTCCAAACGCTGCACTGACTTGAAGAAGTCTGGGGGAAGCCACGTTTGTCACATAAGGAATTTCAAGGAAGGACCATTTACTGAGCCAGGCACGGTGCTGAGCACATAACAGGTACGGCGTCAGTCAATCCTCATGAGCATATGAAGTTGGATACTCTTAACCTTATTGAAGCAGGGGGACAATGAGACCCAGAAACAGCACAGAAACGATTGCAGCCAGGACCCTTGCAATTCAGCTCCAACATGGGGTTTAGAGGAAGCAGGTGGAGGAGGTTCTCTGGTCCTCCAGAGAGAAACCAAGGGTTTCAGACTCCTTTAGAAAGGCAACATTCAGCAGCTTGTGTTTGCGACCTCTATCAAAACATTTGGGCAGTCCATCAGTGAAATTGCCTTCAGGCAGGGGGATGAACCATTCCCAGCTCAGTCCTTCCCACCTATCATCAATGCCCTGCAACCCCCCCAGGGACCACAAATGGTTTTACTCTTATTCTTGTTGCTCCATCAACCTGATTTCTCAAGTAATTCTGACAGTGCGATGGGTATGTTAATGACTCGCTGTGAGGACTGGGTTCTGAGTGTCTTCTCTTGCCAGACACCATCGATCCGACTATTGTGTCCAGTCAACAGAGCTTTACAGCGGACCTTGCCAGGGAATAAGTCAGCTTTTTGGGCCTTATGATTTCTGGTTTGTAATATCCTTCAAATGGATTCCCCGATTGGAATATCCTGCAGGCAAAGTCTTATTACTTACTCTGTGCTGCACAGTGTGCCTGCTTTATATAAAAGGTTATCAGTGTTCCTAATGTTGTACCCGAAAATGTTTCAACTTGTCTTGCCTCCTAGGCATATTTTTACTACCTCCAAGTACATTTAACCAGAAAAGCTACTGGTGACTAAAGAAGCCCCAGTATGGAATTTTTTAAACCAAAATTAATTTCCATGTTTGCCTCTACTTGGTGCTAAAGTCAAAAGCCTGCAGGACACGCTATTGAAAGCCATTTGCTGGCTGCTGGTTGATTTAGGACTCCCCCTTGCATTCTGGAAGTGCCCTATAGCCAGAGGAGGAATATATTTCTTTACAGACATTTAGAAAATCATAAACAGGATTATATAGGTTGAGAGAACAAATGCATTACTGCTACTCATACAGAAGGTTTAAAGGGTTTCCAACACAAAGAAAGGTCTCAGGGACTGCATATATGTATCTACTAGAGTAAACCACACATAGACTCACAGGGTGGAAAGGGATCGTAAATATAACCAGCCCAACAGTCTTCACAGTACAAATGAAAAAATTAAAAACTACAAATGAGTTCATACAAATGGGTGCCATTTAAGATTCATCGTCTCTGAGAGTGTGCCCTCAATATCTCTCAGGATACTCATTCTAACATTTGTCTGGGGCTGTCCGTCCCTGCCTCCTGTTCTCATTCCCCTCAAGGTCACAGACCCTAGACACTTTCACCAAGCCTCCCTTCCAATTGCAGGAGGCACCGTACCTTCGTGGTTAAAATGACTGGCTATGAAGGGGACACGAGTGTGTCTCCACCATTCAGCAGATGTTGAAACTCAGGCAAGTCATGTAATTAATTGTTCTGCACCTCTCTTTCCTCATCCATAAAATTGGATCAAGAATTGCAACCATCTCACTGTCTGCCATGAGTTTAATGTAACATCTATCAAACCCTTACAGTGATGCTGGCATGTACTAAGGGCTCATTTAAGCAGAACTATTACTGTCATTGTCGTCATCAGCATGACCCAACTCCTGCTCCCCTCAGGTTCAGCAGACTGTCTCCACTCCCAGTTTACCAAGAGAAGAAAGTCATCAGATATGAACTCCCTCGAGTTCTCCTTGCCTTTGCCCACTAGCGCCCGGATACTAGTAACCTCTTGACATCCTGCTGGCCACTCTTTCCTCCTCCTGCTGTATCCAATTCTCACTCTCATACCCAGCTCCATTTTTGGCTTTCTCTGTCCACCTCTTCTGCCCAGACTGTTCTCTTCCTCAGGATGAGACACTTGCACTTCTGTCTACTGTCTCCAAGCTGAGGGCTCTGGGAGGCCCCCACAGCTCCACACACGTTTCCTTATCACCAGCATCCAATACAGTTCCTGGCTTACAATAATCACTCAATGAAAGTTCACACCATGAACACGTGAATGACCTTCACAGAATCATACAGTTCACTCAATCTAATTAAATGAAAGAACCATTTACTCCACTCCAACCACATGCCAGCCACAATGGAGGCTAACAAGATTAATAACACAGAGCGCCTGCCTTCCATGAGTTGTTTATCATCCCCTGAAGGAGGAAGAGGAATAGGGGATTGATGGTGGGATGGAGAGATTGATGGGGGGAGGAAGAGAGAGAGCATGGAAGAGGAGGGAAGAGAGAGATGGAGGTAGGTTAGATTAATGGCATATAGGCTAGGGTATGCATTAGGTTGCCAATAAAAGTAAAATACGAGTGTGTTTTAAAAAAAATAATTTAATCAAATTTAAAAAGAAGCAATATGTATGAGTTTAGTGAAATAAATCATAATTTAACTCCAGGGGAACAAACTTTGTACAGTCCTCTGACACACCTGGTTTTTTTATACAGAGAATACATTGAGACCCAGGAAGACTGACTGTATATCAAACACAGGAATCCTTCCCTCCATGGACAAGGTAAACAGTCAAATCAAATCTCCAAGGGAAGCCTTTGCAACCCTGCACACGTGAAGGGAACTGTTAGTCTGTTTTTCTCCCTCGTATATTAGGAAAGGGAAAAAAAAACCAAACAAACAGAGAGATAGCTGTGTGTGACAGTTAACAATTTATTTTCATCTGCTCATTTTAGGCTCTTAATGTAAATAAAAGGAGTTACTCTTCTGGCTGGAGTGAATGGTCCTGATTATCAGGCAGAAATTGGGCTGCTGCTACACAGCAGGAAAAAGGAGAACTATGTCCGAAAGCCAAGAGAGTCTGTGCGTTTCTAAGAAGTACTTCCATGCCCAGAAGTAAAAGGTCAACAGACAACAAAGTTGCAGCAAGGTTTTCCACAGTGGTTCCAGGGCTAGACAGGGCAGGCAGCTTCTCCAGCCCCAGCTCCTGCTGCGCAAGCACAGAGGGAGGGGCTTCTCCAGCACCCAATGGCGGAGCACCTACATCTTGCATAGTGCCCAGTTCCTGCAACAGAACCAGCTTCTCCATCCCAGCTCTGGGCTTCTGCAGCACAGGCAGCTTCTCAGCACCCAGCTCCTCCACCAGCAGGAAAGCAGAATTGGCTAGCAGCACCCATCAGCCAGCAGCTTCCCCTGGCAACACTCTGGGGCGTTTTTGTAGCAGGGTACTTCTGGTCAGACACTTCTCTGTGAACAGCTTTCCGAAACACCCTATTGGGCAGATTTCTAGCAAGTTCCAGAGGGCAGATGTCCATCAAGTTCTGCTAGAGCAGTACTACGCAGCCCCTTGCCATTCAGTGAGCTGTGGTGTGCCTTCTCTAACGATGTCTCGATCACAGCCCTAGTGGGGATTCCTTTTGGGCATCTTATCTCAGCCCTGGAAGTAGCCTGCTCCTTACATCTGCTCTTCCTGTGTTCTTTCAAGTGCTATGAATTCTACTAACCAAGTCTTCATTACTCCAATCCCCTGGTACAGTTAATAATTGTTCATCAACTCTCGCTGTCCAAGTTACTATGTGTCCCAGGAGAAATGAGCATACCTGGCAAGATTCTCCTTTCCAAGTGCCATTTTCCAACGGCAGTCTAGGGCTGAGGCAGAAAAACACAACATGGCTTTGGAGTATCCTATAGTACTAGTAAGGAAGGAGGTGTTCAACAAACAAAACAAATAAACAAACAAAAACCAAACAGACAAAAAAAAGGATGGGGCACATCAAAAGGACACAGGAGTGACCTGAAATAACTCCCCATCTCCAAAGCAGGAACAGTTTGAACAACACAATCACATACTATTGCCTTATAACCCCAAATTTCATATAAATATCTATGAATCTCTATTGACACAAAGGTTGAATAAGTGGGAGAAAGACAAATAAATCTTCCTTACAGAAGAATTCCAAATAACATATGTAGGGACTCCCCTCAAAGACATGAACATAATTCCTGCCCTTCTCCCTTGAGGGTGGGCTAGACTTAGACTTGCTTCCAAAGAATAGATTAGGAAAAGGGAAGATAGTAACTTTATGTGGAGAATCACGGTGTACACTATGCATCAGCAAATGATGAAGGTTAACCAAGTGATGACATCATCAGTGATGTTACATGAACATTATGACACCCCTGATATGATGTGATGAGCAGGTGCTGTAGTTCTCTGGTATTCTTTTCAAAACTCAGAGCCTGAGTCTAATCATGGGAAAAAACACTAGACAAACACAGTGCAGCAGACATTCTACAGGATACCTGGCCAGCACTCCTCAAGACTGTCAAGGTTAGGAAAAGCCAAAGATGGAAATTGTCATGGACCATAGGAGACTGGGCAAACATGACAATGAAATGCAATATGGTGCCCTGGATTGGATCCTGGAACAGATAAAGGACATTAATGGAAAAAACAATGAAATCCAAGGTCTGAAGCTTAATTAATAGTAATGTACTAATGTTGGTTTCTCAAATTGACAAACTAATGGTAAGATGTTACCAAGGGGAAAACTGGATGCAGGAATATGGTAACTCTCTGCTGTCTTTGCAACTTTTCTGTAAATCTAAAATTGGTCCTAAATAAAAGGTTTGCCTTAAAAATATTTATTGTGGTTTCTATCTCCTGATGGGACCCTGACTGATGCAAGCACCTAGTCTGATTATCAAGGCAATCATTCTATGAAACCTAACAAACATCATCCAATGTCTTCATAACCATAACCAGAGAGAGAGGGAACAAAGAAAAGGAATCCTTGGAAGTGAGTTCATTTATTTTTTTAAAGATTTATTGGGGGGGGGCAGAGGGAGAGAGAATCTCAGGCAGACTCCCTGCTGAGCGCAGAGTCTGATGCGGGGCTTGATCCCAGGACCTGAGACAAAAATCAAGAGTCAGATGCTTAACTTACTGAGCCACCCAGGGGCCCCAAACTGAGGTCATTTAAACTGGGCTACCCAGTAGATTACTCAGGCCTACATTTTGTTTCAAGAACTACTTGGCTTAGAGTAATTAAATGACACACCTTCTAACAAGTGATATTAGAGGAAGTGCTGCAGACAAAGCCCAGGTAACCACACCCAGGGCTCCAGCTCAGAACAGCATTTTCTTAGGTTAGTTTAAAAAGAAGTTGTCAGAAATGTTTTTCTCAGAGCGTCTTTAAAGACCTCAGCTATCTGCCCGTTTTTGTTTATGCTTTTGGTCATTATAGAGCCAAAACAGGAGTTGTAAAGAAGAGACTAAAGATTGCATCAGTATCATATTCTAGGATGGAAAGAACATGTGTCCTCAGAATTCTAGAGGATTCCTTCGAAAATCAGTAAACTCCAAAAGCAAGCAACAAGTTATTTTCTAGAAAGCCTAAACTCCAAAATAAAGCAACAGTGTGTTTTCAGGAAGGCCTGAATCAGTTCTGGAGAGTCTGAAACTCATGTAGCCTTTTGTTTTCTTCACACAAACACTCATCAGTCTGATCTCTCAGCTGGAGGCAGGCTGCGCGGTCCTTCCGACACTAACTCTGAATACGGCTGCAACTATTCTATCCCACAGCATACTTGCCCTGGAATTAGGAACAAACCTCACTTTTCAACTGAAGAATACATCCACTCCTTTCATTTCCACTAGTTGATAGAATAATGTTATTTTTTTCTTCAAAATGTGTAGGCACAACTGATCTTTAAGCTGGAAAAGTTAATGAAAGCGACATTGCATTTGAGGTCAGTCAGCCAGAAAGATGGCTGTGAGCCAAATCCCACATCCCAAACATTTTGCCTCCACAGCATGTGAACAAAATGCCCACTCTCCTCCTGATCTTCAGCATAAGCAAAACAAAACCCTGCAAGACAGTTATCCATTGGAATTGGAAGCCTTTCAGGGGCAGAAAGACACACACACACACACACACAGACACACACACGCATGCTCCCTGTTTAAGACACAATAAAAAGTCTCTTTCACGCAGAATGTTCTGTGCACAGGCAGCACAAGGACTACCCCAGGAGATGCTGTTTTAGGGACAGCCAAGAGATCACAAGCCTAAAACAAGCAGTTCTTACAAGATACACAGTAATCTCCCCAATTCCAAATATAAGTAAGAGAGAATTCTTAAAACCGGTTTATCTCGACGGCTTGAAATCCCTTTGGGACGAGTTTCGGAAAATTGTGCAGTAGAAATGAGGATGAATTTGTGTTGTCATGAGATCCTGCTGATTTTTAGAACTATGATTTCCTTTCTCTCAATGTAACATTTCATGCATTAAAATTCAGTTGCACTTGGACTCCCCCTCCCATTTTTCGAAGCAAAAAGCAGTACGAAGAAACAGGAAGTATCCACAATTACACGCGCAGCAACGAGTTAGCCAGAAAACTTCAGTTTTAACTGTGAAATTCAGAAAAGCAACTGTATTACATGACATTCCACTGCTTAATCCTCTTAATAAAGAATACGAGGTTTTAAGTACAAGCTGTTTACAGTCCAAAATAACACTATGTTAGATTATAATTCTAACATAATGGAGACAAATGATATAGCATATTATAATTTGATTTAATATCAAAATGTTCATGAATTTTCAGTTATTACCAATATTTTTCCCCCATGTTTTCTGAGTGAGTACTCATTATTTGCATCTCAGAATTCAGAGGTAAATAAATATATTAAGCATTGAAAATATCAATTTTATGTCTGACTTAAAGCCAACGGGTGATACATTTTAATCACTGAGGAAGATGCCAGATAAATCAACCTGTAAACACAGCAGTTAGGATAGAATAGTTGTGTAACCACAAAACTGCTTTACTGAACTAAGGTACCTCAAACTCTGGAAAACATATTCATATTTACAGATGTATCAGCATCAGATTATTGAAATTGCTTTCTTTCCAAGTACTTTTCTTTATCCTCAATTAACAACAGCTCCATATATAACACATATACTAATTGAAAAGAAACTGTATTCCAAGCTGCACTGGGAATCCACACCATATTCTGTATAGGGAGCAAGAAGGAAATCAGTGGTTCAGGATAATCCGTGGACAAGGGAGCCCATAGAGCAAAAACACGCGGAGACAGACAAGAGCAGGTGGAAACTTACCACTGGAGCAGTTGGTCCCACCCCAGCCAGGCTCACACTGACAGGTGTTTGGAGCAATGCAGCGACCGTGGACACATTTATCAGCACAGTGGGCTGTCAGAGAGAAAATCAATCAAATAAGGAAAGTTGGCACAAGAAAAAAAAAAAACCCAACAACACAGCTGTTTCACATCCCAGTCTCAAGTATCACTTAAAAACAACATGCATGCTTGATAATTTCCTTCAATCCATTCCTTGGCCATTTCCTAGTCTGCAGTGCGACCAAACAATTCCCCTTCTTATTTTGAGTTCTCCAAATAAATTCCTTCATTTCTACTATTTAATTCTACTTCATGTCAGATTAGGAAAGAACAACGACTACCCAACATAAACCTCTTTGTTTCAGGAGGAGCATATGGGGATGCAGTGACAAACCCCAAACGAAGCAAGATATGAAGCCTCCAGAGTGGTAGACGGAGGGTATTCCCCTCACATGATACCTTCGCTGAAAACAAAAGTCAAATTTCTTTGGGCACATGTCACTCACAACTATGACACAGCAGAACTGGACGCCCTGTTTCTATTCACAAAAATATTCAAAAAATGTCACCCAGGTTTTTAGGGAAGTAGTCAATCTCAATTTCTCTTTCATTAGTGAATATCTCAGGTGTGACCCACCCCGTGGAAGTCAGGGTTATCTTCGCAAACGTGAGTGCATGGGTCGTCTGAGGATTTCTAAAGCAAAGGACCATGACCCCATAGAAAGAAACATCAAATATATACTGTGCTGAACGTTAGCATTGCCTGTAGTGTTAGTGCCGCTCACTTTGGTTAAACATTCTTTAAAGTACCTGGATATAAGAGTAATTGGGAGAACCACACGGCATAGTTGGGGGTTCAGATAGCCCAAAACTTTATGTAAGGATGGGATAAGGTATCACCTATGCTTGACAGATAAGTTTTACTAATGCATATCTTATTACAAAAGTAAAGCAGATTTACTGTCTACACATGAAATACCAAAAAGCAAAATAAACCTATCTCTGGTTCCATCAACTCATAACATTTCTGCTTATGCAGATCCTTTCAGGAAATTTTCCCTATATATTTCTCTCCTCAAGGAAAAAAAAAAAAAGAATCATAATATTTTTCAATTTTCCTTTCCACTTAATATAATGGTAATAATCTTCCCATGTCATTAAATATTCTTTTATGTGAATTAGGCAGTGTTGTGTAAATATAATTTACATTGTGTATATATACTGTATAGTGTATATACAGTGATATAGATACATAGATATATATTTACATGTGTATATATATGCGTGTGTATAGGGGAAGGCATTTTAAATGAAAAGAAGGCAAAAAGAAGCGGTAGAAAGAAGTCAAATGGAAATGAGAAGATCTCCTTGGGTGCATTGTTGGGAGCAATAGCTCTGGAAAGATACAGACTTTGAAAACCAAACCAAGACTTTATTCTGAGAATTAACTGGGAATACTCTAATGAAATATACAGAATTATTACAATGGGGGCGCCTGGGTAGCGCAGTCATTAAGCGTCTGCCTTCGGCTCAGGGCGTGATCCTGGCGTTCCGGGATCGAGTCCCACATCGGGCTCCTCCGCTGGGAGCCTGTTTCTTCCTCTCCCACTCCCCCTGCTCTGTTCCCTCTCTCACTGGCTGTCTCTCTGTCACATAAATAAATAAAATCTTTAAAAAAAAAAAAAAAGAATTATTACAATGAACCATCAGGTAGAGGATATCACAAGGCAATAAAGTGACCATAAACTTAAGGAACTAAAGGCTTACTTCCTTCGCCAGAATAATTATTTAGCCCCCTGGCCATTGGTGAGGGATGCCAGGCCAAGTGAGCTTGGGACCTTGGGCCAGAGTAGAGATATCGACACTAGCATTCCAAGGAGATGCTTAGCAACTCCCCAGGACTTGATTCGGACAAGCATATATTTGATTGGAATTAAAAGCAAGATCAGCTTGTAACATATGAACACACTGGCTCTACAAAGGCTGACAGGTTAAGTAAATATGTGCCAACCTAGGGTCTACTGTCTCCTACCATCTCTATGCACGTGTTTGATATTGTGACATTCATTTGTAAGGTCATAGCTCTGTACTGTTCTTTAAAGTGTAGCTATGCACATACAAGCCAGCAAACTACCATAACTGGAGAATGGAAGGGTCAATTAAATGCCACAAAAAACTCAGGTCTAACCATGCAGGGGGCACATTCTGGATCACACTATGTTCTATGGTAGCACGCACACCCAGGACACTCCCACCTTACCGAGAACACTGGCGCCCACCGTGATATGAACATATGAAAGCACTTTGTCTCACTTGTCCTATGTACTCATGATATCTCTGTTTGCAACATAATTGCAAACATCAGTCTTCAGACAAATTTACCAATTTCTCCTCATTCAAGATACTAAAACTATTTAAAACTCCATTTGCATATCTCAAGAAGTTTGAAAGATCCGATACTAGTTGCCCTTACTGTGAAAGAAGTGTTGTCTGATACTGTGCATTTACAAGAAAACACAGAAATTGGATATGGTAGTTGAAGAAAAAAGTGTCACCCATCTCCTCAAGTTTCAAATTTTTGAGATCGCTGAGGAATCATATGAATGCTCTCATGTTTGATTCCTGATGGGACAAACTTTGTGTTTTATGAAATGAACACCAAGAAGTCCAGTCAGTTAAAATAGATAAAACAAATATCCTGTAATGGTAATTTAAAAATCTAGATTACTTTTATAGGAGCCTGGAACTAATATTTGGCCAAAGTCTGGAGCAAACTGTCAATAGATAGTTCACAGCAAACAAATTCATCTGTAAATTAATGAGAAACTGGAAGGGGGAATCTGTTTTCCTAATGATTTTTTTTTCTTAATTAAAGCTAAAGCCAATGGAATCGCCTCTGAGCATTGAAGCCTCGAGTCAAGTAATTAACTAAGTAATGGGAAATATTGTTGGTATATATTCCAAAGGGAAAGAACACAAATTCTACAGCCATAGTACAGAATCTTCCCACAGCATTAGACTGTTACACAACAGAGTGTGTTCCATGTCCTTCCTTATCCCACCAGCTTGGACGCCCACATCTAGCAAGAGCCTTCACTCAGTAATAACTAGACTAGAGGAGCAAAGGGAGACATCAGAAGAAAAGAGAGGAAGCTAACTCTACGTCGGCAAATGTTCCAATTTGCCAGATTGCAGGAACACTCACTATGGCGTATGTATGGACAAATACAGAGTGGAGCTCGATCCCTGCCCTAGTCTCGTCTTTCCTCATTTAGCTTCAGATGCCACCTATTCTGGGGGCCAAGCTTCCATAACTAACAAACTTCATGTGAGAAACCGAAGTAAGATAAAGACATCGATTTATCCTGTAGAAAATCCCAGAGTGAACTAGAAAGAGAAAAGGAACAGAGGTCCCCCTTAACAAATGTTTAATCACTTAGACTTCAAGAATAGATACCAAAAAAAAAAAAAAAAAAAAAAAGAATAGGTACAAAAGACCCATCGTAAGTGTGGCTCTTGCATCGATAGAAAACAGTCATTTTATTCCCTATCTGGGTCCTTTCTTCTTATTTTTAAGAGGGCAATTACAATCAGGAAAATGCTAGCAAAGATGACCTAGTCAATATGATTTATTTTTCACACCTCACTTTAAGAAAATCATCACATTTCATAGTCTGAGTTTTTAGTCATCTTTTTTAGAGACCAGATGTAAGCTGGATCTCTGGACCCCGCTAAATGCACTGCCGCAGACACAGGACTTGCGAGGGGCAGCCAAGGCATCTTCTCCCTCAAGAACCGGCAGGCAGGAGACACTGATGAGAAGAACATGCCCCACCTTTGAAGTGAAAGCTGTGGACAGCCTGTCTGCCTGATGGACAGGTGAGGACTGACATGATGACCCTAGGATCTTCTCTAATTAGGCTCCTATTTCAGCCTTACTTCCTAAATCCATTTAAATCCCATTACCAGCGCCATGGACCTCATTCCTTTCACTTGTAAATACTTGGCTTTAATACCAAGAGCCACTAACTATACTCAATAGTTTTCTCTTCTGCCACATACATTTCACTTTGGATTTACACCTAGGATATGGGGGGAAAAAAAAGAGTGGGTAGACTAAAGATTCCTTTATAAACCAATTATATCTCCTAATACAGTAGTTACTGTTGTTCTAATGGACATAATATAATCAATTCATTTAATCTGAAAAATGTTTCCATGATCCAAATATCTTTTGAAAATAACTGTTCAGTAGAAACACAAACCTTCCAGCTAACTCGTCTTTCCTCAGAAATTCCTTTCATTCTAATATTGTAAATTAATAGCATAAGTCACAAATCTTGTTTTCACTCTTTATTCCAAGTTGCTATAGAGGAACATACATTTTTAGAGTTAAAGGTGCCTTTACTGAACATAATAGCCACATTTTTTCAGACAAAGAAACTGAGGGTGGGACTATGGGATGGTTTTCCCGACATTCATAGCTGGTGTTAGAGGCAAACGTAGGATTAAACTCTAATACCTGACTCACAGTAGACCAAAACTTATGACGGGTTTTAAGAGAGGTGGGGGGGCAGGGGTGGAAACAATGGTAGACGTGATGCTGCATCCCATACTAGGGCAGGCGAACTAGATGGCTAGCAGTCATAAGTTAGAAGATTGAAATGAGGAAGAGGGAGAAAGCAGAGAATTGACTTCTCAGATAAACTTTATCCACGCCATACTTTTGATTAAGGCCAACTATATACAGTCATTACAAAACTCTAATTGCTATTACAGTGTTCAGATGCAGACAGGAATAATTTTGTTTTTCTATATCTAAATGTTACATTGTAACCTACTCCACTGTGTTTGTTTAGAAAAGGGAAGGGAATTCCCTTTCCATCAATTTAATATTTACGATGTAGTAGGCACATCGTTAGGCACTACTGTGGATACAGAGACAGCAGACAGGAACTCTCCCTCTGCAGAGGAAGTCAAATACAAGCTTCTCAAACTCAGTGGACCCAGAGCAGAATGCAGGGGTATGAGCAAAACACTGTGAGAGCATATTCACCAATTCCATTCACATGAAATGTCCAAAAGGTAAATCTATAAAGACAGCGCATTAGTCGTCTAGGACTGGGAGGGCTAGGTGTAAATGTGGCTAATGGTTATGGGGTTTTTCTGAGGGGGCAAAATGTTCTAAAATTGATTGTGTGATGGTTGCACAACTCCGTGAATATACTAAGAACCACTAAATTGTATACTTTAAATGGATGAATTGTAAGGTATGAGAATTATATCTCAATAAAGCTGCCAAAAAAAAAAAAATACTACGAGGGCTGCAGGAAGGGAGGAGTTAATTGCAACTGAAGTGAGATCAAGGAGGTTCTCCTGAAAGAACATCTGAATGGAAGAAGTGGACACATTTGTAATACAGTTGCAGGAAAGGGTGGCCAACAACAGCTGTTTCATACTCCCTTCTCCTTCCATCCCACTCCCAAAGTTGCAAAACCCACTGCTTGGAGTCAGAGCTCTTCCCTGCTGCCACCAGTGGTCCGTAGACAGCTGATCAGTCACGGAAAGTGAGAGAACATGGGGATCCTAGAAATCTGCATTTAATAAGCATAATTTAAAAAATACTTATCTTAAATTCCTTTTCCCTTCATTCTCAATAGGGCTTTCATGGCTCTTAAGGACAAGTACAAAGAGTGCCTACTAGTAGTGTCTTTGGCAAACATGATGAATTGTATACCTAATGTCTACTCTTCCTTCCATCCCACTTTCAATAGGGACAATAATGTGACCAGCAATAAACTACATTTCCCAGCCCTCTTTCTGGATTGAAACACCCAGGTGGAAGACAGAGTAGGGGACAGACTTAATTAGTAAGTGTCATTCCCCTTCTCTTTCTCCATTCTGATGCTTGGCTGACATAATGGCTGAAACAGCAAATACCATCATGAATTTGAAGGAAGGGCCCTTCCTTCCATGGAGAATCATGGAACCCTTTGCTCTGAATTGCTTATAAGGATGAATGCATGCCACAAATCAACCACTTCCAGACTTCTCGTTACATAAAGACAATAAACCCCTAGTATGTACATGTTTCTGTTTTTCAGGTATCTATTTATCATAGCCCAACAAGATTCCTAACTAAAACTGCTCTTTTGGGAGATGTTTCAGGTGAGTTAGTTCTCCAAATAAAAAATAACAATAATAAAAATAAGAGCAGAAGATGATTATCTCAAAAAAAGCTGAAAAAGCATTTGGTAAAATCCAATATCTATTTCTGATAAAAATTTTTCTGTGAACTAAGAACAAAAAAGGAGCTTTCTCAACCTGATAAAAGGCAAATATGAAAAACCTACTACTAATATGGTAAAATAATAGTAAAAGAATGAATGCCCACCCCCCACACATAAGATTAAGAAGAAGACAAGGAAGTCTGCTCTTACAATTTCTATTCAGCATTACACTAGAGGCTGTAGCAAGTATAATAACACAATAAAAAAGAAATAAAAGATATCCAGCCTGGGAAGAAAGAGGTAAAACTGCCTGTATTTATAGATTATGTAAATATATCTGTGTGTGTAGAATATCTGACAGAATCTAGAAAAAAAGCTACTAAAAATAGTAAGAGTTTAACAAAGTTGCAGATAAAAAAACCAATGTACAAAAATATATTTCTATATATTAGCAATGGACAAGCAGACGTTGAAATTTTAAAAGCCACCTACAACAGCATCAAAAAAAGGTGACTCTGACCAAAAATGTGAAAGACGTATATACAACCACACTTCTGAAAGTAAAGAATTGAACAAAACTATCAATCAATTTGACCTATTTGACACTTGCAAAACTCACTCCACACAACAGAAGCAGAACATATTCTCTCCAGAGACAGACCTTGTTTATAAATCAGATGATTCAGTATTGTTAAGATATCAGTTCTCTTCCAAATAGATCTATAGATTCAACACAGTACTAATCAAAATTCCAGCAAATTTTCTTGTAAATATTGACAAGCTGATTTTAACATTTATATGTTAATGCAAAGTGCTGCAAGGACCAAAACAACTTTGAGAAAGAAATAAAAATACTACTTGATTTAAAGACTTATGATGCCTACGAAGACATGTGATGTTGGTGTAAATATCGACAAAGAGATTAGTGGAATGGAAAAGAGAGTCCAGAAATTACTTTACACATGTATGGACAATTATCTTTTTACAGAGGCACAAAGACCTCTTAAAAAGGACTCACTGAAGAAAGAAATAATACTGGAAAAACTGAATATCCATATACAAATAAATAAATATGGGAAATTGCACACCATATGCAAAAATTAACTCAAAATGAATCATAGACCTAAATGTAAAACCTAAAAGTATAAAACCTGTAGAAGGAAACAGAGGAGAAAACCTTTGTGACCTTGAGTTGGGCAAAGGTTTCTTAGATACAACACCAAAAACACAATTTACAAAAGAACAGATTAATGAATTTGTCCAACAAAATTAAATTTTTTGCTTTTCAAAAAACAACACTATGAGAATGAAAAGATAAGTCACAGAAGGAGCTAATTTTTCCAAAAAACATTGTCTGATAAAGAACTTGTATCCAGAATACATAAAGAGGACTAAGAAAATAATCAGTGCAATTACAAATAAATAAATAGGCAAAAGATTTGAACACTTTATCACGGAAGATGTACTAATGGCAAATAAGCTCATGAAAAGATGCTCATTATCATTAATTACCAGAACAGCGCAAATTAAAATGACAAGATAATACCACATAGCTATTCAAATGACTGAAATTAAGAGGACGGTATGAACAGATGGCACAGAGGTGGAGGAACTGCAACTCTCCTACATGGCTAGTGAGAAAGTAAAGTGGACAACCACTCTGGAAAAGTTTGGCAGTTCCTTGAAATGTCTATATGGATGTTTGGTGTTTGGCTATTACAGATAAAACATCTCTGAACACTTGTGTATGAGAAACAGATGAGGCACCCATTCAGCTCCTAGGTTTGAGACAAGAGAAATAAAGGCATATGTTCATCCATACCAAGAACTTGTGTTCTTTGTAACTGCCCCAAATGGTCCATAAACACATGAAAGGACAAACACATGGTGGTACATCCCAACAGTAGAATACTACTCAGTGATAAAAAGGAATGAACTAATGATACATACGACAATTTGGATGAGTCCCAATATGATTATGCTGAATGTAAGAGACTAGACATAAAACAGAACATACTGTATGATTCCATTTATATAAACCTCTAGAAAATACAAACTAATTTAGAGTGACAGAAAGTAGATCAGTGGGTACCTGAGGAAGTGGGGGACAGGGAGAAGTGGATGGAAGGAATTACAAAGGCATGTGAGGAAATATTTGCATGTGATGCTTATGTTCACTAGCAGGACTGAGATGGATGATTTCATGGCTGTAGACATGAAATGCGTATCGGGGTGCCTGGGTGGCTCAGTCGTTAGGCATCTGCCTTCGGCTCAGGTCATGATCCCAGGGTCCTGGGATGGAGCCCCGCATTAGGTTCCCTGCTCGGCGGGGAGCCTGCTTCTCCCTCTCCCACTCTCCCTGCTTGTGTCCCCTCTCTGTCTCTATCTNNNTTTCCCTCTCTCTCAAATAAATAAATAAATAAATAAAATCTTTAAAAAAAAAAAGAAATGCATACCAGTATCTATCATATATACCCTACAATTTGTAGTTATTTTCTGTCAATTTTACCTCAGCAAAGCTGTTGAAAACAACAATAAAACAAAACTGGAGTGTGAGGAGAACTACCAAAGAGGAAAAAAGAGACCTCTCTACAAGAGGACAGATTTTTAAAATTCTGAAGTAACACCAAAATAGTGACATGCTTGGCAATTTCCGTAAGAATCTATGGTTATTGATGGACGGGCTCTGCAAATGCTTATGAGGGTACTGGCTTAGAAGCTCCCAAGAAATAATTACTTGGGGAACTTCTTGTACTAAAAACTCACAATGTAATATTCTACTAAACTTTTCCTCTACAGTGTGAATGACTTCTACAGAAAAAAAAAGTTGGTGTTGAAATAGACTATTGTAATGGATCCCACACAAGGGACTGAAACACCATCTGCGGAGCACATAATCCTATTCATTTGTTTGAAAATGGAAAGAGGTTTTAGCTTAATTCCACACATATACAGGCATTATCTATTTTGGCCACGACTCTCCCATTGTCTCTTTAGGTTAAATCAGATTTAAGTCACATAAGTAACATGATCCTAATGGATCATACTTTCAAAAAGTTAATAACCACTGGCATCAATTCTAATTTTCCTAAGCACGAATTTATCACAACTCAGCCTGCAACCGGTCTGATGAGACAATCCACACTGGTTCAGTTTGAGAAGGATTTCAAACTCTTCAGCATACAGTTTAGAGAAGAAACCAGAAGGAAAGCACCTTCGTTTGTGATAAATCATTTCCCTCCTGGTCCTGTCATGCTGATGTCTGGGAGGAAAGCAAGATGATTCTGCAGGAAGTGCCATACCAGGCTCCTCTGTTTTTAGAAAGGCATTCCTCTTGCTTCAACCACTGTCTGTGGAGCCTTGGAATTCTTGCACAAATACTCTTTCCCACAGCATGTTTCCCGCCGCATGGCATTTCCCCCAGTCTGCCCTATTTCATCTCAATGATACTTCATTCCAGACACTTTGCTTCCGGTTAGCCAATACATCTGAATCACACATTCATAATGAAGGCCAGCTCTAGGCAGTTAAGAGGGCAATGGGTGTCTGAGTCATGGTGGCCGCTTTTCCCATCCAGTGTCCTCACCTCTCCTCCCTCCTCGGTGGCAGTCCTCGGACACTTCCTTTTGAACTCCGGTGCCCTCGTGTTCCTTCTACAGCCCTGTCTCCACTGGCTTGACAATAAATGGAGTCCTCATAGCCAAGGGTCGATGACTAATAAAAATGACTAAGGTTATCTCCTTGTCAGGGACATATTTGCATTTCAGGATCGAAGACTTAAGCCAAATACATAAATTAAGTGGTAGACCTTCTTCAAAGAGAGGAGGATCAAGGGTCTGAGAAAAAACTGGCAGCAGGACCTTTGCTATTAGAATGCCCCACAAAAACCAGGGAACACAAACTCAAATGCCTCCAGGAGCCACGTGGGATCAATGAGGAGAAGAGGCAGGTCAAGTATGGCCTGAGAAAACTCAGAGAGTGTTTGCTCATGTAAAAGGGACCACTCCAGGAGGTCAAGAGGAACAAACTTCCCGATATAAAATAAATAAGTGACCACATGGTGACTCTACTAATAATACTGTATTTGAAGATTGCTAAGCGTACATCTTAGAAGTTTTCATCACAAGGAAAAAAAATATTTTGCAACTATGTGTAGTGATAGGTGTTAATTGGGCTTATTGTGGGGATCATTTCGCAACATATACATATATTGAATCGTGGTGTTGTATGCCTGAAACTAGTATAATGTTATATGTCAATTATATCTCAATTAAAAATAAATACATAAAAGGGGCAGCTCCCCTTCAACGTCTCTAAGTCTTCTGCCACATAATAATATCAAGCCGTGTTACCAATTGCTTGTTTTTTCCATGGAAGAGGAAAGTCTTAAGTCTTATGTTAAAAATTAAAAAAAAAATCTAAAACACTCTGTGGACCAAATCAAACATGATTATATACCAGGTTGGCCAGCCTGCTGGTCTGTCACCTCTGGCATAGACTACTGACCTGTTTTATGAAAAGATCAGTGATAGTCCTCAAAGTGTTCAGAATAAACAGATTTTAAGTTCTTTAACAGATGGCTTTAACTGTCCTTTTTTCTTAATCTTTGTTTTTGTCCTTGAATCAAATCTATCATTTACATAGCTTTTGAATTTAATATCAAGATCAGTTTAATAGGCATACTCATTGATGACTCTATGTTTGGTGAACAATTGTTTGCCATGAAATATCTCTTAATAATCTTCAAAGCCTGGAGGAGAGGCCCTATCAATGCTGATCCAGATGGTGAAGCCAGTAAATAGGTACACCTTCTAAGCCATTGTGAAGGGTAGAATGTCTGTTATATCCTCTCATGGCTCAACTAAATATTCCCCTTCCTTGAGTTGTTAAAACAGATACTATGATTGTACTCCCCCTCAATAACAATTCAGCATCTCCCCATGGACATAAAAAGTACCTTTATGGGAGCTGTGGGATTTAGCACCATACTCCAAAGGAGCCGGGAGTCTTGCCCACCCATGCATCAGGTAGTAGACCTACAGATCTCAGCCCCAGCTATGGACCCTGCAGTGGCCCATGAACTGGCCATGGTCCAGGAGCCCCTGAAGAACACTGTCTTAAATAATCACCCATGGATGAGAGAGCCTTTGTGGAGGTCAGGTTTCCAGTAGAGAAGCTCCAGCATGTCACTGGAGCAAAAAAACACAAGTGTGGACACAATGGAGAGGTTAAGAGGAATGGTTGTATTTTACTCATCACCCCTCCCCAAGGGCAGCACAGCTCAGTTCCGCAAGAGCCCTTCTCTGCCTGTGAATTCTCATGCCAGGGAAACAGAAAGTGTGGGAGTGAGTATGCAACTTCACCAACTGTGTAGAACGTGGTCAAAGAGGCCCATTTCTCTCTTGTCACATCCAGAGTATAGAGTTGTGAGCTACATGACTGGGAAGAGGGAGGAGGCTGGGAGAGCAGCAGACAGGAATCTGAGAGGGAATTAAAGGTACGTAGATCCTAGTATCTGTGTTTCAGAGTTCACCAAGAAGCCCACCCATGAGCCACTGGAAATGCCCAGCCTGTTGATTCTCCTAACTGGCCCATGAACACTCCCAACACTCCATGCTCTTCAAACCACCTCCCACACAAACTCTGTGTCCAGCTCTCTGTGCATCCTCCCAATGGTGGTAAGAATGAGCTTTGGCAGCTGGTTAGTGAACATGTCCAGAAAGTCAGCCCAAATCTGTGGGCCAAGGAGAGACTATAAACTCCAACTTTAGATCTGCCCTTGGGAAAGCAAAAGAGAGGTTGTCAGCACGTGGCCTGGTGTGTTCCAGAATAGAAGGCATGCAAGTTTAAGAATTCTGCCAGAAGCGGCCCTCTTGGCGCAGTGGGCAGCGCGTCAGTCTCATAATCTGAAGGATTCTGCCACAAGAGGGAGCAAGAAATGAGAAGCAGGTATATCAATAGAGGATCTGAGAGAGCCTCAAAATCCCTAGCAGAGCTCACAGAACACATTCGTCTTCTAAAGTCAGTAAAGACTGGAGAAGGTGTCTGCTACTACAAATGTGAAGATAACAGCAACAAAAGAGTTCAAGAAACATTAAATATCAAGGAAACATGACACCACCAAAGGAACACAGGACTCTTTAGTAACCAACCTCAAAGACACACGGAGAGCTGTGATTTACCCAATAAAGAATTCAAAATATCTGTTAAGGATGCTCAATGAGCTACATGAGAAAAGAAGAACAATTCAATAAGATTAGGAAAACTATGCAAACAAAATGAGACATTTAATGAAAAATAATTGAACCAAATAGACATTCTGACTCTGAAGAATACAATGAATGAAATGAAAAATGCAAGACGGCATAAAGAGATTATTGTATCTATAATATGTTTTATGTAAGTTTCATGGTAATCACAGAGAAAAAACTACAGTGGATACACAAAGGAGAACAGAATCAAAGGATACTACTATGGAAAATCATCAATTCACAAAGGAAGGCAGCAACAGAGGGACAAAGGGATAAGAGAACTACCAAACAGTCAGAAAACGATAAGATGGCATTATTACCTACTGAAAAGTACTCTAAATGTAATGGACAAATTCTCCAATCAAAAGGCCCACAGTGACTGGACTGATTTTATAAAAAAGCAAGATCAAACTATATGCTGCCCAGAACAGATTCACATCAGCTTTAGGCATACATACAGGCTCAAAGTGAAGGGATGAAAAAAGATATTCCAGCCAAACAGAAACCAAAAGGAAATAGCAGTACCTACCTATCCTCGTATCTGAGAAAAGAGACTGTAAGCCAAAAAGGGTAACAAGAGAGAAAGAAGATTACTATATAATGTTAAAGGGGTCAGTTCATCAAGAGGATATACAATTGTAAATACATATGCTCCCAACATAGGAGCACTTAAATATACTAATCATATGCCAACAGATCTGAAGGAAGAAATAGACAATAATATAATAATAGTAGAGGACTTCAAAATCCTACTTTCAACAATGGATATATCAAAATCCTACTTTCAACTGAATCAATAAGGAAATGCTGGACTTGAACTTTAGACCAAGTGGACCTAAAACAAACATATAAGACATATTTGGTCCAAAACCAGAAGAATAATGTTCTTCTCAACTGCATACGGAACATTCTCCAGGATAGCGTATGATAGGGTTACAAAACAAGTCTTAGCAAATTTAAGAAGACTGAGAACATATCAAGTATCTTTTCCAACTATAGTGGGTTGAAACTAGAAATCACTAACAGGAGAAAAAGTAG
Source organism: Ursus maritimus (assembly GCF_017311325.1). Classification (NCBI taxonomy): domain Eukaryota; kingdom Metazoa; phylum Chordata; class Mammalia; order Carnivora; family Ursidae; genus Ursus; species Ursus maritimus. Next base: position 64,606,816 of record NW_024426663.1, read on the forward strand.
AAAATTCACAAATACGTGGAAATAGAACAACACACTTATGAACAACCAACGGGTCAAAGAAATAAAAAAAATTAAATATCTTGAAACAAACAAAAGAGGAAACAGAACGTATCAACAGTTAGGGGATATAGCAAAAGGTGTGCTAAAAGGTAAGTTCATAGTAATAAACACAGACTTTAATAGAATATTTCAAAAAACAACCTAACTTTACAAATCAAGGAACTAGGGAACTAGAAAAAACAAAAAAGAACCAACTAAGCCCAAAGTTAACACAAGGAAGGAAATGACAAAGAGCAGAAATAAAAGAAATAGAGACTGAAACATAGTAAAAGAGACCAACAAAGCTAAGAGCTGGTTTTTTGAAAAGATTATCAAAATTGACAAACCTTTAGCTAGACTACCTATGGAAAAAAGAGAGAGAACTCAAATACATAAAATTAGAAATGAAAGAGGAAATGTTACAACTGGTAACACTGAAATAAAAAAGATTGTAAGATGCTACTATGAACAGCTATAGATTAACCAATTGGAGAACTGAGAAAAAGTGGATAAACTCCTAGAAACAAAAACCTACCAAAAGTGAATCATGAAGAAATAGAAAATCTTAACAAACCAATGTAAAAAGATAGAACACTTTCCAATAAAGAAAAGCCCGGGACCAAAAGGTTGCCCTGGTGAATTTACCAGACATTTAAAGAATTCATGCCAATTTTCTCAAACTCTTGCCCAAATTTGAGGAAAACGCTCCCAAACTCATTTTACAAAACGAGTGTTATCCTGATATCAAAACCAGATAAGGACACTACAAGAAAAATAAATTATCAACCAATATCCTTGATGAATATAGAAGCAAAAATTCTCAACAAAATATTAGCAAAGCCAATTCAGGAGCACATTACAAGGATCACATACCCTGTGCAAGAGGGATTTATCCTTGAGATACAAAGATGGTTTAGCATAAAAAAAATGTGATACACCACATTAATCTAATGAAAGGTAAGTTGAATGATCATCTCAATAGGTGCAGAAAGAACATTTGCCACAATAAAGCAACCTTTCATGATATAAACTCTCAACCAATTGGGCATGTAAGGAATGTAGGTCAACTTAAGAAAGGCCATATATGATAAGCCCATGGCTAACGTCAAGCTCAATGGTATAAAGTGAAAGCTTTTCCTCTAAAATCTTGAATGAGACAAGGGCACCCTCTCTCACCACTTCTATTCAACTTAGTCCTGGAAGTCCCACCCAGAGCAATCAGGTAAGGAAAAGGAAAAAAGGCATCAATATTGGAAAGGAAGAACTGAAATTGTCTCTGTAGAAAATATAATCTTATATAGAGAAAATTCTGAAGACTCCACCAAAAACAATTAGAACTAATCAACAAATTTGGTAAAGTTACAGGATATAAATATCAACATGCAGAAATCAGTTTCAATTCATTAGAGTAATGACAAAATATCTGAAAAAAGAAAGAAAGAAAACAGTTCCATTCACAATAGCATCAAAAACAATAAAATTCTTAAGAATAAATTTAACCAAGTAAGTGAAACTTCTGTACACTGAAATCTATAAAACTTGATGAAAATAATTTAAGAAGATACAAGTAAATGGAAAGATGTCATGTTCATGGTTAGAAGGATTAATATTGTTAAAATGTCCATAGTACCTAAACCCTATTCAATACTATCCCTATAGCTTCCAAATAGCATTGGAATTCTAATAGCATTTTTCACAGAAATAGAAACAATAATCCCAAAATTTTTATAAAACCATAAAACAACCCAAATAGCCAACGCAATCTTAAGAAATAAACACAAACCTGGAGGCATCATTCTTGCTGATTTCAAACTATATTACATAGCTATCATAACCAAAACAGTATGGCACTGGTACATAGACCATTGCAACCGATTTGAGAGCCCATAAATATACCCGGGCATAGGTGGTCAACTAATATTTGATGAGAGAGTCAAGAATACTCAATGGGGGAAGGATAGTCTCTTCAATAAATGGTGCGAAGAAAACCAGATAATCATATGCACAAGAAGTAAATTGGACCCTTATCTTACACTACTTACAAAAATTAACTCAAAGTGGATTAAAGACTTAGACATAAAACCAGAAACCATAAAACTCCTAGAAGAAAGCATAGAGAAAGAGTGCCGTGATTTTTTTGACAGGACGCTGAAAGCACAAGCAATGAAAGCAAAAATAAGTAAGTGGGATTACGTTAAACTAAAATGCTTCTGCATAGCAAAAGAAATAACCAACCAAAGGAAAAGTCAACCTGCAGAATGAAAGAAAATATTTGCAAATCGTATATCTGATAAGGGGTTAATATCCAAAATATATAAAAACTCAATATATAAAAACTCAATAGCAAAAACCAAACAAACCAATTAAAAAATAGGCAGAGAACCTAAATAGACATTTTTTTCCAAAAAGCACATATACATATTACCTCACACCTGTTAACAATAGTGCTCATCAAAAAGACAAGGGATAAGTGTTTCTGAGGATGCAGAGAAAAGCGAACCTTCGTGCACTGTTGGTGGAATGTAAGTTGATACAGACTCCATGGAAAACAGTATAGAAGCTCCTCAAAAGATTAAAACTAGAACTGCCATATGATCCAGCAATCCCACTTCTGGGTATATATGCAAATGAAATGAAACTGGGTCTCAAAGAGATATCTGCACTCCCATGTTCACTGCAGCAGTATTCATAATAGCCAAGATAGGCAAACAACCTACCCGTCCTTGGGCTGATGAGTGGGTAAAGAAAATGTGGTATGTACATACAGAGGAATATTATTCATCCATAATAAAGAAAGAGATCCTGCCATCTGTGACAACTAGGATGGCCCTGAGGGCATTATCCTAAATGGGAAGTCAGAGAAAGGGAAATACTGTATGATATTGTGATATGTAGAATCTAAAAAGGCTGAATGCTTAGACACAGAGAGTAGAATGGTGGTTCCAGCACAGGAAAGGTAGGGCAAATGGGGAGAAGTCTGTCAAAGAGTACAACCTTGCAGTAATAAGTTCTGGGGCTCTAAAGTACAGCATGTCAACTATCGTTAATAATACTGTATTATATACAGAAACTTGCTAAGAAAAGTAGTTCTTAAATGTTCTCACCACAAGGTGCCCAGGTGGCTCAGTTAAGTGACCGACTCTTGGTTTCGGCTCAAGTTGCGATCTCAGGGTTGAGATCGAGCCCCACATCAGGCTCTCTCTACCCCCTGCTCTCTCTCGCAAATAAATAAATCTTTAAAAAAATTTTTTTCACCACAAACAAGAAATGGTAATTCTGTAAGATGATGGAGATGTTAACTAACCCTATTATAATCATTTTGCAACATATGTAAGTGTGTCAAATTATAATGTTTACACCTTAAACTTGCATGTCATATGTCAGTTATGGGGTGCTGGGAAGAAAACCCAAGAAATTAAAGATCCAAAGAGTCCCTGATAAATTAAATATTTATAATTACCATTCAAAGGTTATATAAAAGAACACCAAATCCCTTAAAGCATTGTTTCCCAAATAAGTAGAGTCAGTTCTATCATGTTCTTGGGAAAGAAAAGTGGCGGTGGGGGTAGAATATCATAGCCAAATAAATTTGAGACACACCTTTAAGCATTTCCAGAGCATTTACAAGATTGCCATAAATCTTGGAGAAAGGGGATCAAGCACAAGGCATTTCCTGATCTTACTGGATAAGGCAACAGTAAATTCTAGAGGATGGGTATTCAGTAGCTCACACTAATCGCATATAACTACAGATAACGCCCAGGGTCCAAGTTTCTGGATCAACAGATAGATTTCATTTGAGGTGGCAGAGTTCCTTTTTTGTTCCTCAATTACACGCTAAGTACATAGATCAACCTAGTTGTTTTTGAGCTTAAACGTCAGTTTGGGGGCCGTGTTTTTAGACTTGCCCCTACAGCCTTTGCCCTTCCGATGTGCCCAGGTAGCCAGGGAGGTCCACCTTCAAAGCGTGCTGTCTTCAAACCTAAAAAGGCTGCTTCTCTTCGGAGTGGTTCTCTTGGAGCTCTAGATGATTTCTTTCAACCCTTTTAGAATTATTCATCAAGACAAAAACCATCTTTGGAACTTGGGATATTGCTGCAGCTTATGGAAGAAGAGTGTCCATGCAGCCCTGGTGATGTTATCACATGACTCCCCCTCCTTTAGCAGCTCTGTGTGTGGCCCACAGGGATATATTAGGTTTATCACAGGATTTTCTGTAAAAGTGCTGACGGTCACCATCTTAGATGACAAAAATGCAAGTTCTGTCATCACCTGGCCGGGTCAATGTTTTGTGGTTGGTCATTTAAATCAAAATGTGTTTTTCCCATTATGTTAAAATGACTCTGCTGTAAAAAGATCTGAGCCACAGTACAATAAAAATTGCTTCTCAGTTCTGAGCTTTTCTATTAACTACTATTTATCCCTGTAAGGAGACTGCGTAAATTGTTAGACCTGTGAGAATTCCACCTGTCCTGCAAAGGCTAAAATTGCAGGAACTCATTTTCTAGAGATAAGGCAAGGATTTTTCATTGCTTCCCTTTGGCTCTGCCTCCATGGGACTCTAAAGTCAGGCTTTCTTAAGCAAAAAAACAGGCAGCAGACATGATTTCCATCTGTTTGGAATAAGGCGATCCTGAATTCATGGTTTATTATTACTATTACGATTATTATTAAATCCATGGTTCCTATTTTTGAAATCCTAACTAGTAAGCAAACACTGACTATCAGTAAATCAAAAAAGATTTTTGTGCATTGTTTATCAGGTCTGCTATCTTTACTACCGGCTGAGACCAAAGACCAAAACTGGAAAACCGAAGTTTAGGTTCCAATAGATGTGTGGGAAAATTGGAATTTCTGCTGGAGAAGTATGTGGACAAAGGGCCTTTCCCAGTATTAGTGATAGGTTCCTCTGCACCAAGTCGGGCTCCATAGCAACAGAATACAGGGTCCCTATGGAAACATGAAAAAATCCACTGCTAGTGGCAGAAAGGGCATCATGAGTAGGTATACTTAGAAACACACCATCTGACTGCTGTCAGTTCAAGGTCTCTTTGGCTAGCCTAACAGGATTGTCTCGCTTTTATCTGGACTCAAAAGGGTCTGCTTAAGAGTCTACCGGCCACAGTTGTTTGGAAATATTTGACAAGATCACAACTTTATTAATAATCGAAGCTGTGAGAGTCAAGCAAGTCCAGATCAGAAGGCTCAGACTGCATTCAGCTTCAGGGAGCTGTTCCTCTCTCCTTAAGGTCTCACTCTGCCCCCCTCCGCAAATTCCCCAGAGACATACAGCTCATGAATAAACAGCCCTCCACCAAAGGCTGAAACTTAACAGCCTGAACAAGGCATCTTACCCTGTACTCCAGTTCTACTCATCTTGAAAAATCTGAGCCCAAAACTGTAGCAGCAAAAGACCAAAATGACATGAAGCCTGACTGAAGAATTTCCTGTGTTATTCCATAAACTCCCGGTGAAGGGAATGAGTATCTGCAGAACAGCTCTTCCCCAAAGCCTTCCCATTAGGACAATTTGTCCAAGCCTGCACTCCCCCTCCTCCCAGACCCTCCTATGGCTGACACCAGGCAAAACGTGGCTGTTGAGTCTCTTTTTCAATTCCCTAGATAAAACTGCTGACAGTATCATCCTGAGTTAGTTTGGCAGATATTCCACCTCAGAAGAGAAAGCTTGCTTTTCCTGGGGACAATAGCAGAAACAAGTGCATATGACTTCACGGTTAATGGGGGAAGGTGGGTATAATAGGAAGCTATGGCCAGCTGCACGATTCAGGAACCGCAAATGATATCTCCATGACTCGAGAGGTCCAAAAGGATGCCTACTAGAGTCTACTACAGCAATGGCAAGTGTAAGGCACTCAGGCTACCCAATGACCATGACAGACACCACTGATGAGTCACTCTGTTCTGTTCTCTCTTAAGCACATACATGGCCTCGGAATCCTTCTGGTTTTTTTTTAAGATTGATTTATTTATTTTACAGTGAGAGATGGGGGAGGGGCAGAGGGAGAGAGAATCTCAAGCAGAGTCCTTGCTGAGCGCAGAGCCTGGGGGGGGGTGATCTCACGACCTTGAGATGACAACCTCAGGAAAAACCAAGTGTCAGATGCTCCCCTGACTGTGCCACCCATGCACAGAATCCTTCTAAACACAATGTTCCAGGTCACTGCTTCTAAGGGACGGTGCCCTCTTTCCCAAAAAGGAAGCTTTTTGTTAATTCCAGTTTAGCATAACATAATATTCTAGGAAAGAAAGAAAGAAAGAAAGAAAGAAAGAAAGAAAGAAAGAAAGAAAGAAAGAGAAAGAAAAGAAAAGGGGGGAAATGTATGGGTTATGTGGTCCCTTAAAGTGCCACCTATGTGGCCTATCTGCCTCCTGGAAGAAAAACAGAGTTACGTAAGTGAGCTACAGATGTCTTTAAGCCCTTAACCCAAAATTTGGGTTTAAAACGCATTGTTTACCAAAGCACGACCTTCAAACAAGAATAAAGTATATTTGCAATAATTATTTTTTTATATAAACAGCAACCCCAGTTTTAGCTCCTTATTTCCCTATGACCAGTTCTGTTTTTCATAAAATTGGCCAAGTTAAAAATCAGCTGTGAATATTCATTCACTGCTACGGTAATCAATTGTCACACTCGTCTCTGCTAAGAACAGGAAACATATACTCTTCAGTGTGTGGGAGTTAAGGCTTCTTGTTTACAGTTCCAGAGTTCTCTTAATGAATGCCAAAGACAGGCAGGGCACAGCCATGGGAACTGATCTTCCAACATCAGGGCTGGCCTACAATGCAACAGAGTGGGTGACCCAGTCCCCAAACCTCTTCCTATGTCTTCCCCACAAGCCACACTGCCTGCAATGCCCCCATTACAGCTTTAATTTGAAGTTAGCACTTGACCTTCCCCATCTAACAAAAAAATGGAAGGCAGAGTTAAGTCCACCACAAAGGAAACATTTCTCAGAATGGTCCCATCCTTTGCAGCAGCATCCGGCAGGAGGACAAAGGGGCAAAAGGATGGGATCCAGCCTGGAGAAGGGACCCCTGGCTGTGTCCTCTGTCCATTCTGATACTGCCCCAAGCAGCCCGGCTTACATCTGCACTCCCTGTCATCAGCCAAGGTGAGACCTAGGATATGGGAGTGAGAACATATGGCCAGCCTTGTCCCGGGATTAACCAATTCTTCCCATAGAGGGAGAGGAGCCAACTTCACACTCTGTTGGTTGCTTTTCCTGTGAGCTTTTTCTAGTCCCGTGTATCCAAATCTATAGGGGATTCCTACTTGCTGAGAAGTCAGTTTCAAGGCTGTGTTTGAAAATCAGTTGTATGTATTCCAAACACATCATCCCGAAGTTCCAATGTTGTAAATAATGATGAGGCCCTTAGAGCTGCCTCAAACACTCATTTACTCCACAACTGCGGCACCATAAAGATCATGAGTCTGGTCTCAGTCCCTTTCTATGGACCAGAGCACCTTTGCATTTCTGCTTGGGCTGCTACAAGCTGCCCTCCCTGCCAGGGGATCAGAGACTATTCCTCTCTCCTCAGTGCTCATGGTGGGAGCCGTGGGAGAAGGTAAGAGGCTGCCCTGGCTCCACGCCATCTCCGGAGCTGCAAAGAGTTGAGGTCTTGGGAGAGGGGGACCTGGGGAACTCTAGGGTGAGGAGGGAATGGACCCTAGTGCCATTGTTGAAGTCCAGAGGCTCTGAAGGACTTGGACCTTCTGCTGGTTTGACCCTGGCATTTGTTATTCAAGTCCCAGTCCCAGACTGTCTCCCTTTTGTCTCAACTGTCACCTCTTCCTTCTAGTCAGCATTTCCGTGACTGAAGAACAAAACATTCTCACTGTAGCCCCCAAAATCCGCATCCTTGGAACCAAAATACAAATGGCTAATAAATGTATTTTTTGGAGAGAACACCTTCACTAGTAATTAAGGGAATGCAAAGTAAGGCAGGTACCACTTTCCCCCAATAGGTTGAAAGAAATAGTAATAACTAGTGTTGGTATATGGAGAAGTGGGCACCTTCATATACTTTTAGTGGACAAGCAAGTTGTTACAACCTGTTTGGACAGCAATTTGGCAGTTGTATCAAAAATCTTAAAACGTGGCTCAGACGGCTCCTGTCTCCTCATATCCAATATTTCCTTCCCATAAAAAATATATTTTTACTGGGCCCTTGACTATTCAGAATTAAGATGCTCTTGCAGGTTAGGGAGTCCTGTGACTAGGTTAAATGTCTGCCTTCAACTCAGGTCATGATCCCAGGGTCCTGAGATCAAGCCCCGCATCGGGCTCCCTGCTCAGTGGAGAGTCTGCTTTTCCCTCTCCCTCTGTCCCTCCCCCCTGCTCGTGCACCCCGTGCTCTCTCCCTCTCTCTTTCTCGAATGCTCTCTCTTTCAAGTAAATAAATAAAATCTTAAAAAACAAAACAAAACAAAAGCAACAAGACAGCTGGCATTGCTGTTTGCCTCTTTCTCCTACCTCTTCCATCCACTGCTTGGGAATGGGATTGATATGTGGAGATCTGTAATGGTATATGAAGATGAAGCCTGCAGTCTAGAGACAGTGGAGCAGAAACGTGGAAATAGCCTGGGTTGCCTATTGGGTTACCCAACTCTAGGCTCTGATGTGAAAAAGAAACCTGAACCCTCCTGATACAACATGCATGCCCTTTGTCCCAGAGTCCCATCTAATTTACCTTAGGACTCACTCACATGTACAAAGTGAGATATAAAATGATGCTCACGCATCCCCTAAACTATTTCAGTGTCTAATAATTGGATGGGTGAATCGGTAGGTGGGTAGATAGGAAGGAAGGGAGGATCAGTGAGGGAGGCAAAACAATGAGGGAGAAACAGATGTTAATATATAATCTTGGAACACACTACATTTAGGTCAATATCCGTTAATGCATCTTTTCATTTTAGGAACAAGACCAAAACTCCAAAATAGGGAACTGTATGGAATATATATATGGGTGAGGTGTTTGAGAAGATGGAAGATATGAAGTATCTGGAGATTGCTGATCTTATAGAGAAAATTAGTACCCTGGAGGAAGAGCCACGCAACTGTCACTCTTGTAAACTTCAGACTATATATGGGACCAGCATCAAGGCAAGGTGGAACAGCATGAACAAGATGACCTTAGAGGTTACGATTTCACATTCGAACATAGCCATGAGATTTGCAAGGTGCAATCAGATATCGTTTTAATATTTACAAGAGATAGGAGTCATAAAATACTAATAATTACATGAAAAGAAATTATAAGTATAGCAATTGCCACAGTAAAGTTAGGCCAAAAAATACATTTATAGATTTTAATGACTAAAAGATATGTCAAATTCAATCAAACAGGGACACCAACTGGGTTGATGGTCCTAACCTAACCTAAATAATAGGCCTAGGACATGACAGGTCTCAAATTTCAGGAATATGGAATATAACATCTAGAATAGACAATGGGCTCAGTATGTCCCATCGAGGTAGTAATCAAGGAACCATGCTGCCTGGTATTTTAAAAACTTAAGAAAACAATACAAAGGAATATTATGTAGGCTTAAGAAAAGAATTTCTAGCAAAGGGTACAACATGGATAAAGCTCGAGGACAGGATACTAAGTGAAATAAGTCTGTCCTAAAAGGACAAAGACTATATGATTCCACTCACATAAAGACTCTAGAGTAGCAAAACCCCAGAAACAGAAAGAAGAAGTTAAAAGGTGATGGTCAAGGGCTGGGCTAAGGGAAGAGGGGGAATTAAGATTTAATAAGGATAGAGTTTCAGTTTTAAAAGATGAAAAAGTTCTAGGGATCTGTTGTACAACAAAGTAAATACACTTAATACCACTGATAATACACTTAAAAATTAGGAAGATGGGAAATGTATTTTTTTTACTACAACTGAAAGCAACAAATTAATTAATTAAAAACTTCAGCAAACTGAAAAGATACACCAATTTTTTTTTTTTACAGTAAAGCAAAAACATGAGATGACAGAATTATTTTCTTTGAGGGTAACTATCTTTCAGCCTTGTGAACATTTTGAATTTAATATGGAAATGTGTGAGACAATCAAACTCTATAATATTTATTCCATTTTAAAAGCATAAATTCCATTTTAAAAAAGGTGATGGTGTTTAAATTTGTAAAGCATTAGTTAGAAGCCCTTCAATGTGTTTATTAGAGTTTGTTAGACTGATGAATGAAACATTTATAAGCTGAATTTGGCACCAGAAACACCAGGTTTTTATATTCATAACTTCAATATACCAGATACCCCATGCTATGGATTAGAAAAATTAATATCGTTAAAAAGCCCATACCACCCAATGCCACCTACAGATTCAACACAATCCCTATCAAAATTCCAATGACATTTTTCATGGAAACAGAACAAACAATCCTGAACTTGTGTGAAACCACAAAAGACCCCAAACAGCCAAAGCAATCTTGAGAAATAAGAACAAAGCTGGAGGCACTATGCTTCCTGATTTCGAACTAGAGTAACCAAATCAGTATGGTATTGGCATAAAAACAGACACATAGATCAATGGAACAGAACAGAGAGCCCAGAAATAAACCCACACATACATGGTCAGTTAATTTACGACAAAGGAGCCACAAATGTACAATGAGGAAAAGACAGTCTCTTCAATAAATGCTGTTGGGAACATGGGACAGCCACATGTAAAAGAATAAAAGTAGACAACTGTCTTTCACTACACACAAAAACAAACTCAAAATGGATTAAACACTTGAACAAAAGACCTGAAAGCATAAAACTCCCAGAAGAAAACATAGGCAGTAAGCTTCTTAACATCAATCTTAGTGATAAGTTTATGGATATGACACCAAAAACAAAGGTAACAAAAATTAAACAAGTGGGACTCCATCGAACTAAAAAGCCTCTGCACTACAAAGGACATCATCAAGAAAATGAAAAGCAATGTACTAATAAAAGAAAACATTTGCAAATCATATATCTAATAAGGGTTTAATATCCCAAGTATATAAAAACTTATACAACTCAATAGCAAAACAATAAATAAATAATAATAATCTAATTAAAAAGTGGGCAGAGGATCTGAACAGGCATTTTTCCAAAGAAGACATGCAGATGGCCAATAGGTATACGAAAAAGTGCTCATCATCACTAATCAGTGGGAAAACACAAATTGAAACCATAAAAAGATATCATCTCCACCTGTTAAAACAGCTATTATCCAAAAGACAAGAAATCACAAGTTGGTGAGGATATGGAGAAAAGGGGACCCTGTACACTGCTGGTGGGAATGAAAGCTGGTGCAGACACTATGAAAAACAGCATGGCGGTTCCTCACAAAATTAAAAATAGAACTACCGTATGATTCAGCAATTCCACTTCTGGGTATTTATCTGAAGGCAACAAAAACATTACTTCATAAAGGTATCTACAACCCTATGTCTATAGCAGCATTATGTATAAAAGCCAAGAGACAGAAACAACCTAGTGTCTATCGATGGATAAATGGATAAAAGAAATGTGGTATATATACACAATGGAATATTACTCAGCCATAAAAAGAATGACATCTTAAAAAAGAGAGTGGATAAAGAAGATGTGGTGCACGCACGCACACACACACACATACACACACACAATGGAATATCATACAGCCAAAGAAAAGGCTGAGATTTTGCCATTTATGACGACATGGATGGACCTACAGAGTATTATGCTCAGTGAAATAAGTCAGACAAAGACAAACCACATGATTTCACTCATGTGTGGTATTTAAAAAACAAAACGAATGAATAAACAACAAAAAAGCAGAATCAGACTTATAAATACAGAGAACAAACTGATGGTTGCCAGAGGGAAGGGGGTGGAAGGACAGGCAAATGGGTGAAGGGGAGAGGGACATACAGGCTGCCAGTGAGAGAATGAACCAGTCACAGGAATAAGAGGCACAGCATAGGGAACGTAGCCAGTGGTCCTGGAACAGCATTCTATGGTGACAGGTGGTGGCTAGGCTGGTGGTGAGCACAGCATAACGTACAGAGAAGTTGAATCACTATGTGAATCACACCTGAAACTAACATAACAACATGTGTCAACTATACTCAAATGAAAAAAATGTTAATAAATAACAAAAAATCATGTATACACATACATGTACACACACCACAAACTTATACACACATACACATGTACAAACAGACACACGAGTACTAAACCCACTTCATTCCTCTGGGCATTTCTTCATTAATATTTTAATTTCTCTAAATCAAAAGCAATTAAACACAAGATGAGGCAAGAATAGTAACCCTGAAAGTTGAATAAACGTAAAAGTTTAATTATTTTTAGGGACAGGTAAAAACTTCATCAAGAAATCAGAGACATCTTCATGTCTGATAATATTTTCCTTATGGAAAATTCTCCAATCATTCTTTTTTTCCCCACACAGATGCCAAGGCCATACCCTATATTTTCCGTTTTGGTTCTTCCTGCCTGATGACATAATCTGTCTTCTGGACACAGAGCCTGGCTGCTCAGAGTGTGCTCTGCAGACCAGCAGCTTCTGCACAGTCTGAATCTAGAAGAAATGCGTCATCTTTGGCAGGATGAAGCAATGGGTGGCAATGGGAGGATGGACCTTGCCCTCCAGAAGGAGCTACTCCAGCTACCTGAAGGAAACTTTTTTTCAAATACAGGTATGTTTTTGCATGAACTTGCCCTTTTTTTTGCCTTCTAGGAAAACTCACTACCAAAAATTAAACTAAAATTATAACCGATTCCTGTGTTTCCATTCCTTCTGGTAACTGCAAACAGTTAACAATGGTGACTATGCTAGGTGCCAGGCAGCAAAACTAACTGACGAAAAAGAGCTTCTGAAAGCAGAACCAAAAATCATGTGTTCTCTCTTCCTTCCCTATCCACATGGGTGCCTCACTGATGCTGGCTGCTAAGGGCAGAGATTGACTGGAGTCATCTCCAAGAACAAGGAAGTGAGGGAAGCTTGATTGTCTTCTGGGGTTAAGCTATGAAATCAACATATCAGAGTGGAGAGATGCAAAATACCCTTAAAGAGACCAAATAGCTCCCAGGCCTCTGAGACCAGACAGAGAGCTGATTAAATATATTAACGTATCTAAAAGAAAAATGTTTCAGTTGGGGCCGTTGGTCAGACACTAAGGCTTAGGGGAAAAAAAGGATTTTATTTTTTTATTTTTTTTAATGTTTTTTTATTATATTATGTTAGTCACCATACAGTACATCCCTAGTTTCTAATGTAAAGTTTGATGATTCATTAGTTGGCGTGTAACACCCAGTGCACCATGCAATACGTGCCCTCCTTACTACCCATCACCAGTCTATCCCATTCCCCCACCCCCTCCCCTCTGAAGCCCTCAGTTTGTTTCTCAGAGTCCATAGTCTCTCATGCTTCATTTCCCCTTCTGATTAAGAGGCAAATGCTAGAGATACCCATCCAAGCAGTCAGGAGGACACCTTGCAACCTGCCCAGTGTGAGATAAAGGCAAAGTTATTTTTACCATTATAATATTCAGGTAGGATGGGGTCGTGGAACTTCCCAGCATCCTGAGATGGGCCACAGTTCTGAATGAAATGACAGAGGTGTTGGGTTCTGGAAGCCTGGGACCATGAAGCACTAAACACCAAGTGACCCTGCTTGGATCCACGGCCCTCACACCAGCGTGGCAGTAAAATCTAGCTTTCCATGTCCAAGGCCTTCAAGGAGAGAACGTATGACCAGAAGATAGCCCTCCAGGCTCTGTGTCACTTCAGGAAATAGCATCCTGACTTTATATATAATTTGTGTCACGTGGGTCATAGAAATGAACCTTGGGAGATAGAACCACTCCTTACCGTACTGACCATTGTTCTTGTAAGTTTGAGTCCTAGCATGGACACCAAGATAATGTTACCCCAAAGCTTCTGGGAAGTGGCCAGCCCACGCAGCCAGGGTCCACTCCTCCCACCCCCCCACCCCCGCTCTGCCACTGTGTGCACTCAGGGCTTTCCTTGGAAAATTCCCATCAGCCTGGGCCACAGAGATCAGATCGTGATTATCCTCTAAGATGTTGATTATAAACATGTAATTTTTCTTATTCGGCATCCTTAGTAATCAAAGACATGTAAATTAAGAAAAAAAATTAGTAAAGGGAAAACTGGCACAGGGTGCAAGCAAAAAAGCATTCCCACATACTGCAGGTGGGAGCACAAAGTGGAAACACACCAAACATCTGAAAAATACATGTACACCTCTGATCCAGCAATTTTACTTCTAGGAATTTATCCTTACCTATTAATTAAGGGGATGAACAAAGATTTAACCATAATAATGTCTTCTAGAGCAGTTCATAATAGAAATCACATAATATTCAACAGCTGAAATTTGTTAAATATCTATAATGCAATAACACACTGACATTTGTAATATGTTACAAAAGTACATTTACTGATCAGGAAAGATATTCACACTCTATTTTTCTTTTCTTCTCTTTTCTTTTGTTACATTTTCTAATTTTTTAATTAACAGTTATTATTACATATAACCCTGGCTCTAAATCAAAGTTGAGGAACTAATTCTTCAATTAGTTGAGGAACTGCCCCTGAGAATAGAATCCAGGGGTGCCTGGGTACTCAATCAGTTAAGACTCTTGATTTTGGCTTGGGTCATCATCTCCGGGGCCTGGGACTGAGCTCTGAGTCAAGCCCTGTGTTAGGCTCCATGCTTAGCAGGGAGTCTGCTTAAGGATTCTCTCTCCCTCTGCCCCTTCCCCTGTTCTCTCTCTCTCTCTCTCTCTCTCTAAAACACATAAATAAATCTAGAAGAAGAAGAAGAGGAAGAGGAAGAGGAAGAGGAAGAGGAGGAAGAAGAGGAGGAGGAGGAAGAAGAAGAAGAAGAAGAAGAAGAAGAAGAAGAAGAAGAAGAAGAAGAAGAGGAGGAGGAGGTGGAGGAGGAGGAGAATCCAGGCATTGGAAAGAAGAGGACACATAGAATATCCATATAAGTTCTCTCTGCACTTGAGATCAAAGGAGCCTCGAAGAGGTATAAAGGGCTTCTCCAGGGTCACCCAGTGCTAACAAACAGCCCTGCAGATACTTAAGCCAGGATGTGTCCAGTCATTCCTACTGCCTTCAGTTTAGAACAGAACCTTGTTTCTCTCGATGCTAGTCAACACCAGTGTCTCAGCTGAGAAAACAATGTTGCCCCTCTAACTGTGCATAGAGCCAAAATATTTAAATACACCCCTTTTTAATGATCTCTCTTCTCTATGTCCTAAACACAGTAGTAAGAAGCCTCAATTTCAAACTTAATCACACATGATATCCCAGGAATTTCTGAAGTGTATCATAAAATATCCAACTCCCCTTGAGACATTTCAGAATGAATTGGTAAGATGGGGAGGGCAGACAGAAAATGACAAAGAAGAAGGTCTACTTTGTGACCCAGACTTAGAGTCGTTTCTTAGTGTGAAAGCTCCTCTGCTTTTTGTAAGACTCATCGTTCTGTGCACCAGAAAAGAACACACTGGCCTCTCAGAACTGCCTCGGGACTCCAGTCAGCTGCTGCGGGAAAGTCCTGCCTCTGTTCTCTTCTGTGACCTGAGTCTAGTGACTCCTTGACCAGTTTCCAAAGAGACATTTACTACAAAAACGTAATTAACACTGCAATATCCGGCCTTAAATCATCCTTCTATAACATCTGCTTTCTCCTCAAGGGACATTCATGTGGAGATTTCTGACAGGACACAGGGACAGAGCAATGTGTCCCTCATTCCACAGACTGGGAAAGCAGCAGCTAAGGGTGAAAGGGAATGGTCCAAGCCGCCCCACCATTCACACGCGCAAACCCGCACTGGCAAACATAAGCAACCCACAAAGGGATAAAGGTCTTACTTACGGACACACATCTCCCTGCTTTCATAAAATCCAGGACAGCACTGGGATTTGCGCCTATACATAGTCTTCTCCCCATGCCGATATGCTGTCCGGTAACTGATTCTGCACCGAAGGAAAAATCACACTGTTACTTCTTTTGACCGGAAATGTGATTAGGTATAAAGAACTTATATTTTGATACAAAAGAGCTATTAGATATAATAAAGGTATGAAAAGCAAAGTATTCTAAAATAGGTAAGAAGGATCATGGACTATATGTCTTGACCAATATTATGCTCTTATCTTTTTGCTTAAGAATATATTAAAATTGCCCATTTTAGTCAACCTATACTTTATTTCAAGGGATCAGAAGTTTCACGACTTTCCTATTTCATTTATCTTGAGAAACCTTGAAAAGGATCAATTAATTTCAGATATGAGGGGCACCTGGGTGGCTCAGTTGGTTAAGCATCTGCCTTCAGCTCAGGTCATGATCCCTGGGTCCTGGGATCAAGCCCCGCATAGGGCTCCCTGCTCAGCAGAGAGTCTGCGTCTCCCTCTGCCCCTCCTCCTTCCCCTGCTCATGCTCTTGCTCTCTCTCAAATAAATAAATAAAATTTTTAAAAAATTTCAGATATGACACTGATCTAATTTATCATTTACTTACATATGTTTTAAAAGAAGAATTCAGAGAATTCCTTGAAAAATCTATGACAATGCCATCTCATCCCACTATAAAATAAAAGGTTATAGACAAACGACCCTCATTTAACCAAAGCTTCATTCATTCACTGATTTATTTACACAGCACATGTTTACTGAGCACTTACTATATTCCAGGCACTGCTCTAGGTACTAGGGAAATAACTCACAGTGAGCAAAACAACGTAAAGCCTTGCCCTCAAGGAATCTGTATCCTACTGGGGAAGACAGACCTATAGAATTTAAGTACAGATCCACATTAAATGAATAAATATGTCATATAATGACTGACAATGATTATGTGGTGTGATGAAAAATAAGGCCTGAGTAAGGGAAGAGAGTGTGACAGGAAGGGAAGACTTGTTTAGACAGAGTGGACAAGGAAAGCGTGCCTGAAGAAATAACACTGAGCACAACATTTAGTGTGGCATAAACCAACAGGAGTCACATTTAGACCCATGACTCACACCACTGAAAGTATTTTACAAATAAAAGTAAGGTATCACAGTTCCCTTCCACATTAACATTAATATTTAAGATGTTTTTCTTTCCTGTTTTCATATTTATAGAAAAAAATATGTGTCTTATGTTGAAGTCAAATTTAAGTGTGTCTACGGGCACCAGGGTGACTCAGTTGGTTAAGCATCTGACACTTGATTTCGGCTCAGATTGTGATCTCAGGGTCGTGAGATCGAGCCCCACGTCAGGCTCTGTGCCAGGTGTGGCGCCTGCTTAAAAGTCTCTCTCTCCCTCTGCCTCTTCCCCCACCCCCACTCCCCACCTGTGCACGTGTGTGCATGCACTCTCTGTCCTTCTCTTAAAAAAAAATTAAGTTAGTCTAAATTGAGTCAGATATTCAAGTAGAAACATACGCTGGAATATGAGTCTCTTGATACCTAATGATGTCCATATTCAAGAGCGTCTCCCCCATTTATGCACAACACAAAAGCTGCATGATTTCTTGCTAACCAAACGATGGTAACCAGTAGACACTTTCTCTGTAAGCTCCTCAGGGGCACGGACATCAGTTTTGCTCTTCTGTATCACCTATGGTTTGGAACAAGGCTGGGATAATAGCAAGCACTCAATAACCATTCAAGAGATGAATGGCTGCATCTTCTCAAATATTTAATGTCTCTGCATTAAAGTACTTCCCCGTTAGCCAAACTCATAAATACATCTGAGCTTTGATTACCTGTGCCGTGTGCATTTAAACCAGTTCAGAATGTCAGTGCAGCTAGTGTAGTAGATTTGATCGAAGGGATGTGGGTATGACTCTTGAACAGTCACTGAGTAGCTGAAAACAAAGAAAGATAAGGAATCAATATTTCTTATTCTTACATTCATGATATACTGCGTATATAAAAAATATCAGGGGCTAAATTATGGTCATTTGCGACTCCATGCTGACTTTTAATACAGAACCTCCATGTTTTTACAGGTTTTTATTTGACCCAGAGCACCAAAAGGACCAATATGAATAATACATTTAAAAGACAAGAGTTCATGTTCTAAATTTCATAAAAGAATTCTCTTTACCATCCGCCATAAACTCTGATAATCCTAAATTTACAAACATGATCACCATATATTTTTCTGTATTTAATTCCATTCCCTCATCCCAGAAGTGCAGGGTTAACCCAGACCTTTCACAAGAAGTTTTCAATCTAAGTCTGCATGCAAATAATAAGCACAGAGACAATGTGAATATTCATAGCAGTACATTTTGGTACTGATTCTGGAAAATCAGAAAGAACATATTTCTCAGGTTGGAACTTGAATTAATTTGGTTTTGTGCGCCTGCCCTACTTCTCAGGCACTGGGAGAATATATACAACCTCTAAATAAGAACTACAAAGTCTCTAAACATATCGCTGAAACAATTAGCCTGAAATATACATATCCACAGCCTGCTGCCACTTAGCCTGGTTTCCAATACATTTTCACTAACAGCTTCTTGTTAAAGTAAAAACAGGCAATCCTAAGGGCCTGAGAATGTAGGTAGAAAACATCCATAAAACATAAAGAGCATTCAATGTTCAATGTCATAGTTCTTCATTTTAAAGCAGCCCATTACATGCTCAAGAACTTAGAGTTCCTGCCTGTAAGAAAACCTAGAGAATCCTCTTGGCTGAACAAGTTAATCCTCTTCTCTTTAACAATCTCAAAGATTTTCACTAAAATCTTTAATTCACACTAGCAAACGAAACGGGCCACAATTATGGACTCACTTGCAGCAAATCAATAGACCAACTTCATTATTAGGAACTATCGACTAGGGAAGGTACAGAAGGAATGAGGCTGAAACATGAGCGTGAAGAATTCAGGTTAGATATAGGGTAGAACCTTCTCATTTGAAAAGCTATGTGGTGCTGGGCTCCCCAACAGTGGGATTTCTTTCTCCAAATGGCCTCTGTTAGCTATTATGTGCTTAGGCTTCAATAGGAAATTCATAAAATAATCATACTGTTCACACTTCTGTGTATTTCATTCTTTGGGTCATTGCAACTTGATTTCTACATAAATCTAGGGATCCTCCACAAATCTTAGGCAAATGCAGTAGGCCCTACTGAAAAGATCACTGGATTAACAGAAGACAGGGTTATCCTGATCAGACACCGAGAAACTGGATGGCCATCAGCAGATGACCTTCCTTCCCTGGGCTTTGAGTATCACATTTTAAAACCAGAGAATCACAGATGGTCTTGAAGATTCCTTCCCACTTGGCATTCTGCATTTCTTACATACATTTTAGGTGCCTATTTCCTTCTCTACTGTATGCCATCTGAGGCTACCCACAAGAATGGGTTCAGATGAGCGTACGGGATGCAAATGCCCACGTCTGTTATGTAACTCCTTTAGGGGAAAAGAAGTCTCTGTTAAAATATAAAGGTTCTTGGAATGAAATATCACAGTAAACTATTAATGTCTTCTGACCTCTAGCACTGTTCTGAGGTTCAGGTTAATGCAAATTCCAAGACTTCCTCGCTAAAATTTTCCCTGCCTATCCAGGTGCTTGTAAATAACCCAATCTCAAGGCCTGCAGCATTATTTCTCCATTCCGTTTTCAGCGCTGAGCAAAGCGAATCAATGTCCTCTGCATGTAGGTGAAGTCCTATATTACCCATGAGCAAAACACAGCTATTGTCCACACGTGCTAGAGGAGTAAAAAAGAAGCCACTCTAAATCAAGGTCATTTGAGGGACAAAATATTCTAGCAGGCTCTACAGCACTAATTTAACTGAACTAAATTGGTTCACTGGAACTAAACTTGATGCGTTATTCCCATAAAATTTCAAAGGCCGTGTTATGATGGTTAAGGTCTGTCTGCCTTGGTGAGCAGAAGTGATAATCAACAAATGGATCCTGGCCAAACATATCCCATTTGATGTGGATTCCATAGGCAAACACGAGAAATGTTTTCACTAATTTCTAGCAGTCTGGAGGATTGCTTAAATGAGAGGAAGTGCTGAAGTACACGGATTTTCTCTCTTGCCATGTGCTGCTCACCGACAGCACACATTTGTGGGATGCTTCTCTGGTTTTAGGATAGAAGAAAGCTCTTATCTAGAAAAGGGAAATCAAACCATTTAAGATTCCAATTCAACAAACAGTTATTGAACATCGTCTCTGCAATTCCCGCCCCCAAAGAGCTCTCGAGGGGGGCCAGCACAGAATGCTAGAAGTAACACAATATGGCTCTAACAGAGAAATACGTGCAGTTTCCGGGAAACAGGAAGACAAAATTTACTATGCTTTGAGCATTTCCCTTCCATCTTGACCCTTCTAATTAAAATTATTCAGAGGCTCAAATTCAGTTCAGAAGTGACTGAAAACAAATTACATTGCACATTGATCACAAACAGGCTTCTGGTGAAGTCTACGGGCGAAGGGCTCTAAGCCTTTTCACACCAAATTTCCTTTCTGTTGGTTTTTATACATTCTTTTTCTTTTCCATACAATCTTGCTCTTCCCCTCCCATTTTTAATGGTATTCTAATCACACTACAAAATTTAGAAAACAATGTTTTAAGAAGAGAGAGTTCTCTCTTACATAACCACCAATAACATTTCGCTAACTTTTTTATAGCCCCTAGGTTTTTTTTTTTTTTAAAGATTTTATTTTATTTATTTGACAGAGATAGAGACAGCCAGCAAGAGAGGAAACACAAGCAGGGGGAGTGGGAGAGGAAGAAGCAGGCTCACAGCGGAGAAGCCTGATGTGGGGCTCGATTCCATAACGCTGGGATCACGCCCTGAGCTGAAGGCAAACGCTTAACCGCTGTGCCACCCAGGTGCCCTGCCCCTAGGGGTTTTTTACCTTTTCATTTTAGTTTAGTTTTTTTGGTTTTTATTATAATATAACCACACTATGCACATAATTCTGAAAATTACTTTTAAACTTGAGTGTATCATAAGCAGGTTAGTAAATAGTCTTCTTGAATATTCTTCAAATTATGACTGGCAAATACTACATAACTGACCTAATTTGCTCAATACCCACCTACAGTTGAAGAATTAACTTGTCACTTTTCAAGGGGCCACTTTGTGGAAGCTGTGTGCTTGCATTAGGAAGGGAAAGATCTCTGAGACCAGGCCAGCCTCCTCTGGGTCTTTTTTTTTTTTTTTTTTTTAGTTTTTATTTGTTTATATGAGAGAGAGGGAGACAGCCAGTGAGAGAGGGAACACAAGCAGGGGGAGTGGGAGAGGAAGAAGCAGGCTCCCAGCAGAAGAGCCTGATGCGGGGCTGGATCCCATAACGCAGGGATCACGCCCTGAGCCGAAGGCAGACGCTTAACGACTGAGCCACCCAGGCGCCCCTCCTCTGGGTCTTTATCACTGCTTCCTGGCTGCTTTTTGAACTGAATCAGTGCCTCTGCTAACCGTCCTCAGAAGCTGCTCTTAAGTCAGCGCGGGAAGGAATCTTCTTGACTGTCTAGTCCAATCCTGTTCTTATCACAAATGAGCAACACTGAGCTCCCTGTGCTAGCCATCAGCCTAGAGCCAACACTAACACTGGGGCCCCCAGACACCGTCCTGTCCCATGCCACCTCTCAGATGTCATTAGAACATCTGAGGCTTCCGAAGCAGACGATGGGTGCCAAACTGTGGTATAAAGGGATTCTGATCTCAATTCTACACTATTTTCACCACAGAGATGCGTGACTCTTCACCTTCTGCTTGTGTGTTTAATCTTCTCAAAGACACTGAAAACATATCATCACTGGGACTTTAACCTATTAAATATCATCCGGGGAGAAACCCCAGCAAGATTTAATTTAAGGTCAAAGAATGGGGTGGGCAGGTGGGGGAGGAGTGGAGAAGCCATCATCACTTGGACACATTCCAAAGTGGTTAATTACATTCTATCTGCCAAAATGATCTTGTTACTTTAATCAGATATGGTAATAATCATCATTCCTTATCTCTGCTCGCTTCAGGACTACTTCAATTACTACCACTTCTGAGTTCCACCCCCAAGGGGATGGGCAAAGAATGGCTTCTCTTCCTTCGTATCTTCTTTAGCAGAAACCCCAGTAGATGCCAACACGTAAACTCACAGACCAGGGAAAGGGGCTGTGGAGAAGGAACGGATAATTCATGGAATTATCAGTTTCCAAAAGGCTGCTGGCGTGGGATTCCTTTAATAACAAGCACCCCTTGTGTATTTTAAATGATTTCATTTTCCTTCATTTCATTTTCTGTATGACTTCTAAGAACCACAATTGCTGTATTAAAAAGAGGTCTACTTTTATTTGAAAATTAATGATTCAGCAGGCCTGGGGCAGGGCCTGACAGTCTACATTTCTGGCAGGCACCCAGGCAGGGCTCAAGTCACAGCCCCACACACCACACTGTGAGAAGTAAGGGTCCGGCTGAGTCCCTTCGGTACAGGTAGGGTTGAGATGAGGCAAGGTTCCAATGAGCCCTACTCAGCCCAGCCACCAAGAATTCTGTCCTTGAACCTCATCTTCCTCTCCCCATTTCCATTCAAGGCCTATTTCAGGTTTTGAAAATTCAGAATGTGTCACCTGCACCCTTGTTTGCTCATTTTAATTTATACTCCTTTCTCCATTCGTGTCACAACTGTTGCACTTTCTTTTACCTTTCTTCCAAGAATCATTATCCAGCGTTAAAACAGGAAATACATCAATAAGAACATTATGGCTGTCAATCCTTCTTTCTAGAAGGACATAGAAAAAAAAAGCACAGTCGGGAGAAAAAAATCTCCATCATGTCCCTACTCTTTTACCCTCATTTTCCCTCCTCATTAGTAACTCTTTCAGAGGTTGCCCGAATCACTTCTGCAACAGTGAAACTGCATGAGGTTTAGAGACTAACGTGCCCCATGCCTGTCCCTCTGTCTCCTCTCCCCATTCCCCCACTGATGTCCATATTTAGCCATTTCATTTCCTGCCAGAAGGTGAGTGTACTCAATCAACAGTCATTTATCCAGCACATGCCCTAAGCGAGGCGGCGTTTTAGACCCTGGGAACTATCCATAGCGAACAAAGTGTGCAATTACGTGTTGCCAAGTTTCATCAAATAATGAGGAAGGAATAAGGACAAAATGTACATGTATGAGTGGGTGCTGGGTTACCTGACGTCTGGCTTCTTTTCTCTTTACAGCCTTTCCCTCAGAGAGTTCGCCTGTTCACGTCTCATCATGCAGGAGACACCCAATTCTGTGCTCCCAAACACTAACAGGCCCGTTTCTCAAACCGATCTTAGGAACACAAGAAGGCAACCACACTCCTCTCTTCCCTCTCAAATCACCTCTCTTCCTTTTCGTTTTCATATGTGCAATGACCCTCACTGCTTTCACAGAGTAGGTTCTAAATCTCACCTTCTCTGCCTCCTGCACATCCTACGATCCACGGATGACCAAGATGTGTTGATCCTTATTTCAAAGTATCTTACGAATTTGATTGTTTCCTTCTATTCCAAAGCTTTCATGCTCCCACAAGTTCAACCACCAATGGCCTCTTCTTCTTTTAAATGTGATATGTACCCTTTCTTGTATTCACTGATTTATCTTTATTGCTTCAATGGATATTTATTATGCACTTTGTAGCTGAAATGTTTACGGGAGGTGCTGCGATGATTATAAAGATAATTAATAGGAGGTCCTTCCCCTTCAATTCTATATAATATAGTTAATACCACAGAGACAGGGAACCTGATTACATACACATATTTCCTCTAGAGCTTAAAGTGTCATAGTGATATGTAACTCCATGGATTGATCAGGGAAATACATTTCTGTTACCCTGATTGTACTACTGCACATAGACATGGGGAAGCCCTCACTGAGAAAATAAAGCTGTGGGTGGGGGACCAGGGTGCCCCTGCAATAACACAGCTGCTGAGCCTGAAAGGCTCTGAGCTGCGCTCATTTTGACCTGTGCTGACAACAGTGACTGGAATGTGTCCCCTGAGGTGTGCTACTCACGGTGCTGAGGAGAACAGGGAAAAGAGATGGAGAGCTGGATGAAATGGCGCATACAGCTATCAAAACTACCTATTACTCGAGTGCTTGAGCAGACTAGAAGGGTGTCACCTTCTCTCTGGGAAACTTACATTTGCAATGTGACTTGTGGCTAAAGATGCTTTCGTAGAAATGCACGTAGCACAGTAGAGCGGTGTAGACTACATTTGACTAGTGCGGTAGCACTAGATGGTCTGTACTATTTTTGTGTTCCAAAGAGGACTCTAAGCTCTCTGACAATAACCTATTGTGCTGTCCTTCCTCAGCAGCTCCTACTGCACATTGCCCTTATCTGCATACTACATCATCTGCTTTGAGGTAATCTAGACAATCCTGCCCTCCTGCAGTACTGAACTAACTTTAGTTTCGTTGTTCAAGAGCCTCAGCGGTCTGCATGGCACTGGTTTCAAGCCACCTTCCATTCCTAGAACTCCACGCAATCACTACTGTCCACTCTGTCTTACTCAGCTCTTTGAGAGCGTCTCCGCTGACACTACGTCCATGCCGCTTCTCCAGTTCCTCCAGAAATCATGTTGCCCTTTTCAGGCCACATACAGCCCAATATTTTTGTACCATACATGGCCACCCTTCAGTACATTATTCCATATTGTCCTTCACCGCTCACCCACTGTTTCCCATGCATAAGTCCAGCTCCCCCAGATTACTGCGAAATAGACTGAGAGCAGGGAGGAGATGTTTGGGAGATCATTTGAATGGAGCTAATAACATTTTCCCTGCATGATACAATTGCTCCTGTGTTGGAATCAATAGATGGAAGTTTTTTTCACTTTATATTCTATAAGACCAAGGAGAATAGTATGAATTTATTAATATAACTACTGGTTTTTACATAAAAGTCATTTCATAATCTCTTCTCAAAGTCTAATTTTCTATATCAGACTGATAATGATAGTATATGAAAAAGTCATCAGAAATTATTTCTCAGACTACTTTCAAAACGATTACCTTTCCCAGTGGCTGCACACGTTAGGGTCTTCAAGATTCAGCGATGATGCTGTCCTGCTCCAGAGGCACAATGAGAAACACATAAAGTTCAGGCAGGAGTTCAAAGAGATAACCATTTTTTTCGGAAGGACAACCTACAAGAAAACAAAAATCCAAAGTAGAGAAGCATTAAAATGACCCAAACAGAATTCTTTTCAGTACAACAACCATTCAGAACCAATTGTCACTAAGGCTGAACCATGCATAACAAACCATGTGTTTAAATAGATGGGTCACCAAATTTCATGGTCCAAGAGAGAGGTATTTCTTGTGTTGCACAGGGTGGTCACCATTTTATAAATTACTAAAATGTGCAAATCATCATTAATTGCCACCACAACAAAAGCTCTTCTTCTCCATGCCAGCCGACATTAAAGGAATCTACCCGAACAACTCAGAGCAACAGAGGCTTCCAGATTCTCTCACCAGGCATATTTCCCTTCTGGAAGAAGAGGCCTCACAGAGGAATCTGGCCTCATTTGTCCTGGGGGGTAAACGGTGAAACAGAAGCTCCATTGACTCAAGAGAGAGGCACCTCAGGCTCAAACTGAGATTCATTCAATAATTCATTCAATGGGCACAGAACGCCTGCTCTATCCTAGGCACTGTGCAAAAACTGGACATCAAATACAGATACAGTTTCTGTCCCTGGCCATTAAGATGTCTATAATTTAATAATCATGATGTCCAGTTCTTACATTTAGTGCTTCCATTTCCCCATCTGCTCAACAGAAACAAAACCAGCTATCTTCTAGAAGTTTGTTCATATGTGTACAGAAAAAGGCTGTTCAGAGGTCGGTGTTAGAGAAAACCAACCTGGTATTCTTGAGAGGAAGAACGAACACAAGGGAAAAACAAAGAGCACCATATTTGCAAAAAAGGCCCGCAAAGGAGATACAAGAGGAAGGAGAATGTTCCATGCAGAGGGAACCAGAAGGGAGGGAAGGTCAGGCACATTTTTGGGAGCCCAAATTAATTCAGCCAAGAAAGAGACAGGGGCATATCACAAAGGTTTTGTACACCATTGCCAAGTCCATGAACTTCCTTGCAGGATAACTCAGACCCTGCAGGGAAGTGAGCGAATCTGAGAGACTTTTAGGACTTGGAGTCAGTAGAACTTGGTGACTGAATGTGGGAGTAAGAGAGAGGAGTACTCCCTGGAAGAGCTCCATGGGCCGATGGCGTGCCCTTCACTAAGATGAGAAGCACAGACGTCCTCCCCTTCTAAGAGGAAGAAGCTTTCGTTCAGTTTCAAATATGCCAAGTTTGAGGTTCCCAAGAGATACTCACACGACGTCATCCGCAGGCATTTACTGAATACCTACTATGGACCAGGCACTCACCAGGTCAGCTGTGTAGCAGCTGCAGTGGCCTGCGCCGGGAACTCAGCCCATCTCCTCACCTCCAGGAACTTACCACTTGCTCAGAAGGAAACGTTTAATTGTCACACTTATAAAATAATTTTATATCATCACTGGAAAAATGGACACAGAACTATAAATAGCTGATCCATTTACTACTTAAAAAGAGAACAAGTATTAGCATGCCTGCTGGTAAACTAGGGAAACTGGTAACAATAGGCCAGGTTATGTGATTGAAGCAGTTATTTTCTGGGTGAGAGCTGGCATTTTGAAAAGTTATACTAACTTTCTACACCACAAGGTGTGGAACCAAATGGGAACACCATTTATTGACTCTCTGGTTTAAAAAGATAAGTTTATTGGGATGCCTGGCTGGTTCAGTTGGTGGTAGATCATGGGACTCCTATTAAAAAAAAATGATTGATTGATTTGAGAGAGAGAGAGAGAGAGAGAGAGAGAGAGTTCTTAGGCGTGAGCTGGGGAAGGGGCAGAGGGAGAGAATCTCAAGCAGGCTCCCCGCTGAGCACGGAGTGGCCTCAGAGGTCAATCTCAAGACACTGAGATCAAGAGCTGAGCAGAAACCAAGAGTCCGACACTCAACTGACTGAGCCATCCAAGTGCCCAGAGTGCGGGACTGTTGATCTCAGGGTCATGAGTTCAAGCCCAAGCTGGGTATTGAGATTACTTTAAAAGGAGGGGAAGGTAAGTTTATCTTCAAACAAATAATAAACAATATCAGCAAAAACCTAACCTTAGGAAATAGTTTACCCCTCAAATTCAAGAGACTAGATCAAGTGAAGAAGTACTCAATCCTTCAAAATCAAGGCTGTTTATAAGGATAAGGATACCAAGTATATGGTGACAAGTCACCTGTCTCTAACTGCACAAAGCTAAAACTAATGGCAACATCTGATTTAGAATGAGGAAATGAGATCATGAATTTGTAAGATAATGAAAAGATACTATAAGCCACTACAGCAGGTTGTGAGATCTTAAAAAAGAGAAGTTTCCTTCATCACAAAATATATTCTAACCTAGAAAGCATAAACGGGTAGCCAAAACAGGGCTTATAAACTAATTCAAATCATCAGTGTTTGTCATGAAGTTGTAAACTCTGAAGCTCAACATTATATAACCGAAGAAGCTTTTCTACATTTCTACAGGAATGACGAGCAGTGATGATGATGATGACAGGCAGTATTTTCCTGACCGGCTGCTGGGTGCCAGGCACAGGGTCGAACCTTTTATGTGTGTGATCTGTTCAACCCTCACAGTGATTTACGTAAGAAAAGGGTGTTTTTATAATCCCCATTTCACAGTTGAAGACATGTAATACGCTGCTAATGTTTTCCTCATTCACCAAAAAAAGCAAATCTCTAATATACTTAGTTGTAACAAACAAGCATGGCAAATACCTCCCTGTCTCATTGCTTTATCTATGTCAGGATAAGTATTTTGTTTCAGCGAAGTGTGAAATATGTATATTAACTTTCATCCTCTCCTCCAAGACAAAATGAGTGCTAGTCAGCAGTAATCTGCCGTCTACTTACCAACAATTACCCCAAATTGTAAAGTTTATGTCGTGAGTCACCATCTTAGACTCAAACCATCCATTTTCCAATTAGAAATGTTTAGTCTGTAAAGTTAGAAATTGCTGCAAGCAATGGATCAAACTGCCAAGAGAAAGAAAAAGGCTGTGTGTTTTCCTTTAATGTAAAAATGTTCACGCTAATCTTTTGGTAGCCTTTCTTGATTTGCACTTGACTTGAGGCTTTATGAAGTCTTTAACCTCTCTATGGGGATGGCAGAAAAAAAGAAAAAAAGAAAAATTTGGTCACCTCCCCTTTGCTTTTGAAATTTGGTATACAGAAAAATCTAACAGCATTTCCAAGTTGCTGGAGGTGTTTACAGAAGGGAAAATATAAGGACATTTTTAATAAAATGTATATAAACATCAGCTCGTCTTATTCCCAAAGGATTTTCCAAATTAAAATTAAAAAATTAACTGAGTTTTGGAATAATCTGCACTAGAGTATAAAACATCGAAAGCAAATGAATTGCTAGATCCAGATGCAGGTATCATGCAACCTCACATATACAGGTTAAAACCCTTTGAGAAAATAATTCAAATGTTATATACGGTGGGGGGAGAGGACATTTCGCAGACACGCCAATGAGCTGTAAAAAACTACAGATATACAACATTTCACTATATTCAGAAACAGAGATGCTCCTTACTGAGAAACACAACCCAAATAAGAAGTGGATATGGCATTACATATACCCTTCCCCTGCCTTATCTGTTTTCTTCTCCAGGTTTCCATGAGTAAATGCAGGTACTGTTTTTCCTTTATATCTACCCTGAACAAAGAAAGTTCAACACATTTTCCCCCCCATTTCTCTCTTTTAAGCTGTGCCATCTTGTCTTACACTATAATCTTCCACTTTGGAGGACAAACGAAAACAAAACACGATCTTTAAAAAATAGAATTATTTCAATTGAAAAAAAAGTAATACAGTGGTGATTTGCTTCATTAATAAAACAGACATTTGGAAAATATTCAAAACTCTAAATTAAGAGTTCTTCTACCCCCACCCACTCAGTCTTCATCTTCAAATAACTTTCCTTATGGTTCCATTTAACAAAATTTAAAACGTAAAAAAAAAAAAAAAAAAAAAGTCATTTGCATGAACCCCCTAGTGCCAAACTTGATTGCATTCATATCATTCACTTAATTATTATGGAAAAATCAAAACAGAAAATCAGTACAACTGATTAGCATTGCTCAAGTGCTCCTATTAGAAAAAAGAAACACAGCAGGTAGAATTAACTCTTGCTGCCTACTAGGAAGACAAGCTTTGCTTATTCTCACAAAACCCTCAATAAATAATCAGGTTGAATAGAATCCTTACAACGGATGAATCTGGGTTCTGATGATAGGGAGTAGTTTATCAGTGTATTAAGGAGAAATAAATAATGGGGCGTTGACTTGCTAATTTATTTTTGCAACAACAGAGGTATAAATGATGCCAGACGAGCCTTTCTGCCTCTTAAATCTATTTCCTTCCTAGAATCATTAAGTACACTCAGAAATAACTTGGGTGCCCTCACCCAGTTTTTTCTCAAGCTCATTTCCCTAAAATCATCTCACAGTTTTCTAAGTGAAAATAAATTTCATGATTAAGAATAGTCCCATTTCCACAATCTCCACCCCCTCTCCCGGCCCCAAAAGCCACAATTTTATTTGATCACTCCATCATGTTATCTGTAAATAACATACTAGCTTTTCCTCAGAAAGGCTTCCCAAGTCGGGCAGAAGGTAGCATGCTGTGTTCTTCCTTGAGCTTCAAGCCTGTGAATAGAGTATCAAAGCTCCAGCTCGGGGAGGAGGGCGGGTATTAAAGATGGCAAAAGTTACTCATGCAACTCTTGATCTCAGGGTCCTGAGTTCAAGCCCCACGTTGGCAGTAAAGCTTACTTAAAAAAAAAAAAAAAAGAAGATGATGATGATGAATGCTTACTGGTTGTCCTGAGAAGAACCCCAGATAAGAATTTCCACAGAAATACTACTTTGCAGATAAAAAGAATCCCAGAGGCACTGTTGTGATTTCTGTTTTCATCGTCGAAAGCTAGTTATTCTAGGAGCATATGACTTTAACCAAGCATAACCCTTTATCTGAAGCAATGCAAGTACTTTATATTGTGTGTGGGTGTAAAGCCTCATGCTATTTTGCTCACAACAAACATCACAACAGAGATATTCTTCCGAGTCACATTAAATCATCTTATATGGGTGGTCACACGACATTCTTTGGAAGACTCTAAGAATATAAGTTAAGTGAGTGTGGCTATTAACACCAAAAAATTTTATCAAATTCTATGCTACAAACTTATAATGGTTTTGTAAGCAACCAAAAAAAATATATCCCTAAACATTAGCAGGAAGTGTGGGTTTCATAGCAGTTCTGGCATTCACTGGACACTTCACACCAAATAAGAACTAAGCAAAGCCCTGGGGATGCCAGGCACTGGGCTACCCTGCGGAAGCTCACCAGCCACACGAAAAATGGCTACAAACGAACCATTTCAATACGGCATGATGCAAGCACGGGGAAGCCCAGAAGAGGTTGTTGTGGGAACAGAGAGGTACAGTCTCATCTACTTAACCTGCCAACTCCACACGTATTATCTAGATAGCATTAAGGGGTAGTTTGGGGGGGGGGACCCTGATCACCCACTTGTCCTCAACTTTGGGAAGTGCTCTAAAACACCCCTAGGAATCCCACCCACCACAAACAAGACTCACTAAGGATCTAAGTTCAAGCAACTGTGAGGGCAATGATGACCCTCAACAGGTCAAAATCTACTAGGGACAAAAATTCTAAATAAACTAGTATTTGCCAAATGAGTCAATGAAGAAATAAATGGCCAGAGCTTTAAGAGGAGGGAAAAGTCAATGTGGGCAGTAAAATTTCATGAAAGAGGCTGAACATGAACAGAAGCGTTCAAAAGGAAAAGAACTAGAAATCACAAAGTATCAACCTCATGCCTTGCACTGCACATTCGTAATCTCATTGGCTAAGATTAAATGTTTCACTTGAAATCAGACAATTAGAACAGCAGAGATTTGAACCAATCTGGCAGATGACTACAACATCTGTGATATGTTCTTGGCATCACATCCCGGTAAAAGGAAGCCTTGAGTAAATGAAAACCATGGCAAGGGGCCATGAGGCAAAGAGAGGAGTGGGAGCCAAGCCTTGCGGGTAGAGAGCAGGAAGACTTGTAAGGAATCCTGAGAGACGGTGCTAGAAAAGTAGGCAGAGCTCACTGATAAAGGGTCTTGTGCACCAGGCTAAGGAGTTCATATGGTTTTATCTTGCCTGCCATGGGATACACTGAAGTCTTTGAGCAGGGTGCATTATTGGATGAAAGAGGTGTTTTGGAGATTAACACAGAGATTAACATAAACTTTGCAAAATCCAAGGAAGGGAACAGGGACTGGGGCCAGAAAGTAGGTGGAGGTTCGTGCATTCAGGTATGGGGTGGAACTGCCCTTGGCGGGGGTGGGGGGGTAGACTAAGGGAAGTATGTGAGAAACCAGTGAAAGAAAGAATTGGCAAGACTGGGAGAAATCACAGAAAATAGGGTCAATATCAAGGACCCCTGGTGGCACCTGGGTGCCTCAATCAACTAAGCATCCAACTCTTGATCCCAGCTCAGGTTTTGATCTCAGGGTTGTGAGTTCAAGCCCAATGTTCCGCTCCAGGCTGGGTGTGGAGCCTACTTAAAAAAGAACAATAAAATAAAATAATAAAAACTAAAAACTAAAAAAAATTAACAAAACAAACTTCTGATGGTGATCACGAAAAAAAGAAAGTAAAAACACCCAATATCAGAAATACAAAGAGAGACAGAAGAACAAGAAATGTTTGGGGCACCTGGGTGGCTCAGTCAGTTAAGTGACTGACTCCTGATTTCGGCTCAGATCATGATTTCAAGGTCCTGAGATCTAGCCTGACATCAGGCTCCGCAGTCCATGCTGAGCATGGAGCCTCCTTAAGATTCTCTCTCTCCCCCTCTCTCTGCTCCTCCCCACCCCTCAGCTGGGCACTCTTTCTCTAAAAAAAAAAAAAAAAAAAAGGACAGCTGTTGTGGCTTAAACCATTATGAATTGCAGTTTTATTTGCTCGGTTCAATCTACTTATCTCCTTTTGGGGAAACAATACCTCTCTTTTTTATAAAATAAAGAAACTTCAAGCACTACTTCTCATTCCAGGGTTCAGTGAATAAAATCATCTTGATTTTCCTAAACTTCTCATGATTTAATATTCCTCAATAACATTCCCACTCATTCTTCTCAATCTAGAGTCCTAATTTATGTGGCCTGTTCATTAAAAAAAAAAAAAAAGCTCTATTATCCCTTTTATAAAATTTACCCTTTCTTTCTTTCCTTTTTCAACAACTATGCCTCAGCAGCCCTAATTATACCCTAGGGTTGTAGCCAACCTCCAGGCTGACCTCCAATGATCCTTGCCTTGTGTCAGTCCCTTTCTCAATGAATAGACTGTGTAACCAATAGGATACTGCAAAAATGACAGAGTGTAACTTTGAGACCTACGTCATCAAAGGCAATGCAGTTCCCATCTTGCTTTTTGGATCACCATTCTCCGGGAAGCCAGCTGCCACGTCCTTAGGACACCCAAGTAGCGAAGTAAAGCCTCAGGGGAGGCTTCCCGCCAACAGCCACGCAAGTGGATCCTCCAGCCCCTGTCAAGCTTTCAGGTGACTGTTGCCCCCAGTGACATACTGACTCCAACCTCATGAGATCCTGAGCCAGAGACCCCAGCTGAGCTTCTCCCAAATTCCTGACATGCAGAAACAGGTAATGCACATTGGCTGGTTTAAGCCACTAAGTTTGGAGGTAACTGGTTACAGAGCAATCGAAAGCCACTACGTCCGTATTTTAATATGTCTATACCAAAAATATTTTGTTGGACTTCCGAAATGCTCTCAGTAATGCTCACAATTTTGTTGATATCTTCAGGAGCAGTCTCGTACAGCAGAAACCACCTGAGAGGATTCTGAAATCTTTTCTCTGCATTGTAACTCCTGGCAGGAGCCCCTCATCTTCTAATTACAATTTCAGCTATTTTGCTCTGAGAGGCATGACCTCGAGATGCCTGTGCTTTGAGGTGTTATCTGCTGCTTTCCCACATAATGCCTTGTCCTAGATTATCCTGCCATTTATCCTTAATCATTAGCATTTGACTATCTAGAAGAACTGACCTGCCTCGTGATAACCTAGACAGTTCGTCATGTGCTCCGTGCTATACAGGTCACTTATAAAATACTAAATGAATGGATTCTAAACTTTTCTCTGGGTTACTTTTTCATTTACAAATAAATGTTCCTTTTACTTTCCTGCCTTTGAACTAGTCTTCTATGATTATCTCTGATAATATATATGAATTGTATATGCAATAAATACATAAAAATTTAAAATAAATAAATAAAATTTATATGTTAAATAAATATAATTTAATTATTGTTTTGCTTTTAACTCATTTTGAAATAATTTCAAATTTATTTGAAAGCTATAAAAATAGAACAATGAATGACCTTCACCTAGACTTGCTAGCTTCTAACATTTTGCCACATTTACTTCATCACTATCCACTTACACACACACACACACACACAAACCTTTAACCCTTTGAGAATAATTTGCACTTTACCACTATCCATTTACACACACTCAACCATTTGAGAGTAATTTGTACATAAAATTATGCTCCTATGCCTCTAAATACTTTAATGTGCATTTCCTAAGAACAAGGACATTCACACATGTAACTGTAGTACAATTACCTAAATGAAAAAATTTAACATCGGTGCAATATTACTATCTAATCTAGAGACCTGATTCAAATTTCAACAACTGTCCTACACATGTAATTTTTTTTTAAGATTTTATTTTATTTATTTGACAGAGGGAGAGACAGCCAGAGAGAGGGAACACAAGCAGGGGGAGTGGGAAAGGAAGAAGCAGGCTCCCAGCGGAGGAGCCTGATGGGTTCAATCCCAGAATGCCGGGATCACGCCCTGAGCCGAAGGCAGACGCTTAACGACTGAGCCACCCAGGTGCCAGAACACATGTAATTATTTTAACCATCTTTCACACAGAAATTTTTCAAAGTCTTTGCTGAAAAACAAACAGCTGTTCTTTCAATCAGCAAATCCTGGCGAAGACAGACTTTGCCCTCAGAGAGTTTGCAGTTGAACACGCGCGCGCGAGAGAATCGTGTCTATGATAATGACAAAGCAATGTAAAATGGGATTAGGGTCAAGAGAGGGTTACTGAGTAAGTATGAGAGTTGAGAAAGTCTTCCCAACTGGTGAGTGGGCAAATGACACAGCACTGTTGCAGATTCTGCTGGGTAGATGGAGCAGGGGAGGTTGTACCCAGAGAAACCACGAGGAGCAAAGGCAGAGAAAGAAACTTCCCAGAGGCAAAGGCAAATGGGCAAGATTGTCTGGGACACAGAATGGAAAACTGAGTGAGTGAAGAGGAGTTTTAGAGCCATGTCAGGACTGGTGCTGAATATCATGGTTTAAGATTGACTCAAGGTACAATATCTGAACACCTCATGAGACCTCAGGCAAAGAATGAATGGGTTTGAGAAAAAGGAACTAGAAAATAGAACTTGATCAGCCCAAGAAGAAAGGGAGACTTACTGCCTTTTTCTTTCTTTTAACCGACAATACAGATTGAAGAAGCTGATGGGTCAGCTTTGACCAATCCCCTGACACAATACCAGCAGGAAAAAAATCCAGTTGCAATAGAATAAATAACAAAAAAAGGGTAATTTCCTTTAGACAAAAAAAAAAAAAAAGTCAAATTATAATAGAGTGGAAAAAGAGAAAATATATCTCTCTGACATACAGCAGGATACATGGGTATCATCAGAATCTTCAGTCTTCCCTTGCACATGGGGTCAGAGGCAGATGGGGACAGGAACGGGAAGCCTATGCATTTGCAAGGTCCCTTTCTTGGGACGATCCTTTGCAGTGGTGCATACTGCTATAGTAGGAAGGATGATGACACTCCTTCTGCCCCCATCACTGGCACGACAAGGGCCACCCATATGTCACCTGGTCTCCCAAATCTGGGTCATTACACTAACCCTCAATTCCTTAGATATTTACTATTAGGGCACCAACTCAAGCCTTCCTTTCCCTGAAGATTATCTCTTACTTAAGAAAACACAGAGGAACAAAAACCTTATGATGGGAAGAATTTCTAGGGGACCAAGACTTTAGAAAATTTTCCTAGAGCATTCTTCTATTTTTTAATACTTCATAACAGGCCATATAATTTAGGTTTGTAACACTCATTTGGCTCCCAAAAGTTTCCAGGGCATGACACATATCTTGGGGTCCAGAGAGCTTTTACACTCAAAAGCAGAACAGTAAGAGTTTAAGGCCTTAGGGGCTCCAATCAAAATCCTTTCATTTTTATGGAAGAAATAATTGGATCCCCAAGTTACAGTGACTCAGCAATATCACAGAATGAATTTGAGAATGGTCCTACACTAGAACCCAGAAATCAGGGCTCCTAATTTCAGGCAAATCATCTTCACCCAGTGAAAAAGACACAGTATTTCTAAAATAACACTCCACCTATAGAATGGAGCAAGAAATGCTTCTTGAAATTCATTAAAAGCTAGATTCTCCAAGTGACTAAGCTATTTCCTGGCCAAAACTGAGAATCTGAATTAGAACATACAAAAGGTAGGGGTGCCTGGGTGGCTCAGTCTGTTAAGTGTCTGACCCTTGATTTCAGTTCAGGTCTTGATCTCAGGGTCATGAGTTCAAGCCCCGCATTGGGCTCCATGATGGGAGTGTTACCTACTTAAAAAAAAAAAAAAAAAAAGGAAAAGAAAGAAAGGACAAAAGGTATTTCCACATTTACACTGTACAGCTGTTCCAAATAATCAGGGACATCGGGACTCAACTGCCATTCTTCCCAGGGCTGCTCAGTTCTGAACCACTAATCCAGACCAGGATGCAGAGTGACCACAGACATGGCTTGCAGCAGGCATGGCCACAAAGGAGTCTGGATACTTTCATCCTCATGGTTTTAAGCCCACATGGTCAAAAGCTTTGAAGATTTGAAGCAAAATGTGAGGAAATTGCTGAGGAAATATAAGTAGGCGGAAGAACATAATTATTCGAAGTTGCATTTGGCCAGGACATTAAGGAGAAAATACTTGGGTAGCCTTCCCTTCCACCTCCGTTTCCTCACCAACGGCATATATATGCAAATATGAGAAGCCACAACCCAAACCCCAACTTTATGACTCTTAAAATAGGGCTTTGTTTTAGTAGATAAAGTACTACATGCTGAAGTAACAACACCACTTCCTGTGGTATCTAGACAGATCTTTTATTCACAAAGTGACCCTGTCTGACCCTGAATAATGGTTCAAGAACAATCTCATATTGATAGAAAGTTAAGGGCCATTCTCCATACTACTTCCTTCATTCACATTATCCACCATTCTCTCTTCTGATGTTCCTGCATCTCTGTACTTGTCTTCCTTCGCCTTTTTAGGGTAATTCAGGATCCGCATGCCACGGGGACAGGAAAGTACAGCAACCAAAGAAAATTCTAGTGTGTCCTGGCATCAGACTCTGATCACTGTCAAGTCACTTATCTTCTCTCTGCTTTCCTTCCCTTTCATTAATATCAGTCAGGAAAGCGGCTTGAATGGCAAGAAAACTTATAAAGAGAGTTATAGTTTCCATTTGTCTTATGAACTTACAGAATGCCTAAGATTCATCAGCTTTTGTGGGAACACAGCCTGTAGTAGGAAGCTGGTCCAATACTCTTAATTTTACAAACGGTAATATCGTGGTCCAAAGAAATTCAGTTTACGCCCAAGATCACAAAGCTCTTTCATAAATAGCTTCTCCTTAGGCTGATATTGGCCCAAATTTCAAGATCCTGTCAGTGTGTCTTGCACAATATTATGAACTGCTGCACACAAAGATAATCAAGACGCAATTACATTTTTTTCCTGTGGCTGATGCCAGTCTTGATAGAATATAAATACACAAAGTATAAGTCTAGGGTTTCTATAAAAGTTTAACACTAAAATATTGATGAAATGTCCAAGACTTTCATAAGGCAACTTGTGAATGCTCCTTTTCATTTCGAGGAGGAGGAGCTCACGATGAATTATGTCTACTCGATCTGTGCATCGAAGGAGCAAATTAGACATAAGGCTCATAGAAGTTCTGCTAGTGGCTGTTGCAAAAGAGCTGATGAAAGGTAAATGGACATCCCCCAGTTTCTTCACTGTAATGATGCTTTTTGGTTTTATGTGGTATTCTTGGTACCTAGAATAGCACCTAGCAGAGAGGAGGGCACTGAAAGCATGAATGAATGAATGATAAATGAATGAATGAATTTAATGAATAAAGTATAAACAGGAGTCAAATATGTGGATTTGAAAGATTTTTAAAATTAAAAAAATTTTTTTTAAAAAAAATCTTGGATCTAGTAAGACCACTTTTGAGTCTAGCAAGATTTGGAATTGGTAAATAGGACAAATAAAAATCTGTTGAAAAACAGATACTTCGAGTCATGAGTTTTTCAAGAATTAGTCATTTTCATGTACCATGAGACAGTTGTGCATCCACTATGTACCTTAAATTACCCTAAAAATACTTGTCTTTTTTGTTTTTTGTAAGTTCGGGGGGGGGGTGCTTTGACTTTGTTAATTTGAAATAGGGCAAGTTTTGCAACTTTTATGGGCATTTTAGGTTTTTCTTTCTTATTCTCAGCCAATTTTGTTTGATCTGCTTATTGGAAATGTTTTTCATTAATTGATTTCTCATAATTTTTCAGGCATCAGTCAATGCTCAAGTGGCAAAATTGTTGCAAAAGTTGTCATCTCTTACCCATTTATTTATTTATTTTAAAGATTTGTTTATCTATTTCAGAGAGAGAAAGAGAGTGAGGGGAGGGGCAGAGGGAGAGAGAGAATCTCAAGGAGACTCCTTGCTGAGAGTAGAGCCCAACAAGGGGCTTGATCCCACAACCCTGAGATCATGACCTGATTCGAAATCAAGAGTCAGCCACTTAACCAACTGAGCCACCCAGGTGCCCCTTACCTCATGCATTTATAAGCTTTGTATATTCTAGGATGATTTTACTTTTTTTTTGGACATATCATCTGATCACTTTATCTGCTTTCAAAAGTACTTTTAAATTCATTTTCACCCAG
This sequence comes from Ursus maritimus, assembly GCF_017311325.1. NCBI lineage: Eukaryota > Metazoa > Chordata > Mammalia > Carnivora > Ursidae > Ursus > Ursus maritimus. Next base: position 64,645,111 of record NW_024426663.1, read on the forward strand.
TGATGCCAACTATATCTACTAAGTATGATCTCACTCTTACAATTATCACTTTTATATTTTAGCAAAACCTTCTATTAGGAACGAAGAAATGGCCAACTTTTGGTTAACTATTCCTGAAAGCGTCATTAAGTTTTTAAATTTCATTTTAACACTGAAATATGAAATAAAAAGTTGAGAAATATATGCCTCTGTCATTTTTCATCCATCTACTTTATTCACTGTTCTAACTAAAGCAGTAAGCAGGTAGGTAGTATTGGTCCTTTAGTTTGACTTTTTATTGTAAAGATAAAGCAGGTTTTACTAATAGCAAGTTTAACACTGAAGTCTAGAAACACTAACTTTTGAATAGCTTTTCAGTTTGACTGATTTATTCTTTTTACCAAGCAACTTCCAACTGGTCCTCCATGCTGCCCCCAATTCTGTCAAAAAACAAATCAGAGTATCACACCTCTATATTTAAAAGGTTTTTTAAAGATTCATTTATTTATTTTAGAGAGAGAGCAAGAGTGGGGGTGAAGGAGGGGAGGGGCAAAGGGAGAGAGAATCTCAAGCAGACTCTATGCTGAGCACGGAGCCCAACACTGGGCTCAATCTCCCGACCATGAGATCATGACCTGAGCCAAAACCAAGAGTCAGACACTTAACTGACTGCGCCACCCAGGTGCCCCTATACTTAAAAGTTTTTGAGAGCTTTCTTTTTTCAGTAAAGTCCAAACTGGCATTCTTTCATTCAAGATAATCTCCATCTAGCCTTATCACCCAGAAAGTTCTCACATGTATGAATCATTTCTATATATCACCTGAACGGTACTTGCTACCTGACTTTCCCAGTTATCCTTCAAAAGCAAATGCTACTTCCTCTTAGAAGCTCTCCCAGGCCAATCTACACATCCCTCCTTGTTCCCATCCTCCTGGTGCATCCTGAGAATAGATGATGTGGACTTTTTCAGACTAGAAAGGCATGCTATTTTATTCACCATTTTCTTATTCATGTCTCTACCAGCTGGTGAATTCCTTCATGTCAAAATAATACATTGTTCACCTCTACATGTTCCTGCTACATATGAGGGGCTCCATAACATTTCTTGCCTACTGATTGAATGAATGAATGAATGACCCATGGGAAAGACAAAGCTCAGAATATGTAAATCGTTGGTTTGGATTTCGAAATATTTTTCTCAATATATAGAGGAAGAAATGGAAGGTCGAGATTGTCCCATTTAATTGTTAAACTATACCACTGCGAAGGAAAATCCCAGAGTTGAAACAAAATGACTACACTACTACGGATTATAAATATAGAAAAATAATGAAAGCTTTGCTGGAGAAATATGTGGTTCAATTAGAGAAAAAATTTTTGTTGTTTTGTAAGAGAATTCTATGGATACTTTCAAGGGCTTAATTAGTTGTTATTCTGTAAATTCATTGAAAGGTGAAGGCCTTCTTTTATTCTCAGTAAGTGGCTCTGCTCTGACATGGCTACATGTAGTCATGACCTACTATTCATCTCAGCTACAGACACAGTGAAATGACTGTGAGCATACATTGGAAGCAGCAAGGGGATGGTCCAGGATGGGCTGCAAGTCAGGCAACAGAAGTAACAACGGAAGGTACAGGAGTCAGGGGTAAAGGAACAATGAAATAAACCTCTCAATGACAATGTTTTATTATGCTAAGAAGAACACTTGAGCCCCCATGGCTGAAAAGCACAATTCCTAGGGTACACTGTGTATGCTGGTATAGGGACCCATCTCAGCAAACTACACCAGAAAAACAATGTCTGGGAACCCCAGTAATTAGCAGATTATTATAGTCTACAGTAACTACAGGACTGCTCTGTTTCAATGTGTTCATGAAGTGTAATATAAATACAAGCTAGAAAAGGGAAAGAATATATTATAAGGGAATTGAAAATATATGTTTGAAATACAGACAAAAGCAAAAAGAAGGGGCTCGTATAATTTTAAGATTTAATTCTGAGAAGCAACTAAGGTCTCTGATGGTCTTTGATGAAGGTCACAAGGTGACTACAAGTAAAAGAACGTTTCAATGGACCCCAAATGTACGTAAGTGTCTGTACATTCCCTAAATAGGGCAAGGAAATGAAAAGCACAGGTGGGCATAAATACACACGAAGTATAATGTTAAGAATAAATAAATAAATGACATTAACATTAAATATTAAACATTAATGTTAAATAGTATACATTAATATTAAAATAATATTATTTATAACATTAATATTAAAGTAATTACAGGTTTCATGGTGAATATCACCTCTGCTTTTAAAAGCAAATGCTGATAACTCTTTATGGGCAATTTGCACCAGAGAAGCTAAAGGTATTTGAATTTAAGGCGTGAGCTCTAAAGTCTGCAGGGCCACAGGCCCAATTTACAACATTCTGTTTAATCTCTTTCCTTCTTCCATTCTTGCTCTTTTTAAAATGTCATTTCCCTTTTGCTTTTATTATAAATCCTCTTCCTTGACACCTTTTTTAAAATTTCAAAATCTCTAATAGCAATATCTTCACTTTATCATAAATAATGGAAACTACAGATAGCAGAAAGCAATCCAGTTTAAGCTGACCCCATCACACTGAATACATTCATTTCTTTCTTAGGAAGAATCAGTTCCTATAAACTGTATCACTGTCATTTGTTCAAGGTGTTAAACTCTCTAATCATTTTATTTAAAAAGGAAAACTAAAACCTAATGGATTTAAACTGCCCATGAAGACCATCTCAGTTGAAGAATCTGTGGAGGATGGAAATGGTTTCCTGCAGAGATTATATTTTTTCCTGCCCTGCTAATTTTCAAGGGTCTATGATTCATTTCTGTAATTCCCTCGGGTCAACATGTAAGCCTCACTAAGTGTTTGAAATTCAAACCATTACATAAGCTTCCTGTCAACTTATTTCTCTCTCTGCAATAATTTATGCTCTCATTAAATATCTAGTTAATGATGTGTTGGGACCTAAGTAAAAATATCCTTTAGTCTTCCCACTAAAAACTGCACAGAAACCTCGGGTGGAACCAACGCTGCACATCCTTCATCTGATACGTGTTTGTTACCTGAGGCTGCGGGTCGTCTTTCCACGTAGCCATCCCACCTCCTCAACTTGACTATAAACGCCTTGAAAGCAAAGCCCGCGTCTTGCTCTAGTCTTCCCCTGCACTCATCCCGGATCCCACTTCTCTCCACATCTGTAAGAATATAACAGATGCTCAATAAATGGTGGTTAACTGAGCTAGATCAAACCGTGGGGCTACAGGGCATTGAACACTCACATCATGGTGGGCATTGATCTGAGAGATTGAAGGGCGATCAGGGATTGCACCCTGTGACTCAGGGGCAGTTCACATGAGTCCAGAGGCTTGAGGTGAGAGATTGATAACTAAGGGTAGGATGGGAAACAAACACCTCAGTTGGGAGCCCGGGTGACTTTGAGAAACCATGCCACCAGGAGACAGCGCATCTGTCCAGGGCCGCTCTGGCTTGGCCGAGTTGCCACTTCATCTAGAAGGCCTATCCATTAATGTACAGAAGAATTTCCCCAACAAGAGAATAGAATCTAACACATGAGCTGTGTTACCCCAGAAGATCTTGCTGTTCTTAGGAAAAACAGAGGAAAACTAATCTGAATCTTACTTAAAGAAAAGCTGAGCCTGGCCTGCAACTGAATGATCCTGACCACAGCATCTTTGTTTGAACCACAGGTCTTTCCTACTGTATCTTTGTTGTTTTTTTGTTTTGGGTTGTTTTTTCTTTTCTTAGATTTTTATTTATTTATTTAGAGAGAGACAGAGAGAGCATGCAACCAGGGAGAGGGAAAGAGAGAATCTCAAGCAGACTCAGATCTGAGTGCAGAGCCTGAGGTGGGGCCTGATCTCACCACCCTGATATCATGACCTGAGCTGAAATCAAGAGTCCAACACTCAACTGGCTGAGCCACCCAGGCATCCATGTATCTTTGTTTCTTAAAACAAATTTTAATGTGGTAAAAATCTGAGTCTAAACAGGCTTGCTTTCATATTTGTCAAGAACATGTTTGACATCAATGACAGAAAATGTTGCCTATATGGATAAAGGTGGTAAAAAGTGAATTACAAATATTAGGTGTCAGATGAGTCAACAAATAGGAAGTAACATTAAGGTTCGTACACCTTTACATGTATGTGTATGTACAAATGTTAAATATATACAAATTATAAGTAGGTCAAGTTTAACATAAGAATAGAGATTAAATCTTGATTATGCTCTATGATTCACCTGCTTCATGTGGGTCACATTAAGAGTTACATTTAAGAATAGAGTCAACTAGAAATTCTCTTGGAAATATCCTGAAAAACTCAAAATTATGCATTAGGAGACAAGGAAGTGAATCAATAACTTTATAAAGGGATCCAGAACCTTTTCAAAATGTTTTTTTTAAAAGATTTTATTTACTTATTTGACAGAGAGAGAGACAGCCAGCGAGAGAGGGAACACAAGCAGGGGGAGTGGGAGAGGAAGAAGCAGGCTCCCAGTAGAGGAGCCTGATGTGGGGCTTGATCCCAGAACGCTGGGATCACGCCCTGAGCCGAAGGCAGACGCTCAATGACTGTGCCACCCAGGCGACCCCCTTTTCAAAATATTTAAAACAAAATGTCTGCCCAAATCTCTATGCCTATGGCCACTGTGGATTAGAAACAAAAAAAATTATCTCCATGATATAAATGCAGCTGCCAAATCCACACTATTCAGTAGAGCCGAGTCAGAAATGCACAGAGCACTTGGCTCTTTCCCCAGAGCGCCACAATCACACGGAACCAGCTCTGAACTGCTCACAAAGCTCAAGAGAAAGTTTCGAGCCATGTTCTCTTGCTATTAAGGACATATATTTTTTCTACCTGTCCCAGGCCGTTAAATTCTTAGATTCATTTTCTTTAATGATGAGCCAGACTCATGTTCATCATTAAAAAAGAAAGAAGGAAAAAACAACCTTAATGAAGACATTTGCCTTAGAAACTGCCACAATCAAAGACAGACCTTTTCAGATGTAATTAAATTTTTTTTCCAAGATAATTTATCCTATTAAAATATGGTAATTTACCATGGTTTCAGGTTATCTGAAACCTTTCTAGGATTGAAAACCGAGGTTAATTTCTTGCTATAAGCAGTATAATTTGAACCTAAGAGAATCAGGGAGCATTTTATATTCATACAAGCATGCAGAACCTAAAAATGTTTATATGGAAGATGCTTAAAGGAATCTGATTGTACCCCTGGAATCTCCATATGCTTTGGTATGGGAGTGCAAAGGGCACTACAGAAAGAATGGAATTGTCCTCCCCCAAACTGATCCCTTTCCCTGGCAGCACCACTGGCTGATAAGGACTTAGGAAGAAAGCCCTTGCAGCGATGTCATTTTTGACAATATCGGTGTGCCCAATTCAAAAATCAGCATGATTGGAGGTTTAATGAGGCACTTTGTTATTCCCTGCAATAAAAAAGGAAAAAATAGAGACAGAGTTCTTCAGGCTTAATTACCACATCTGTTATTAGGCACTTTACCGTGATTGACTGGAGTGTATGTCGGACACAGTGCCAAAAAAGCCTCCCCATAAAAGCAGCTTCCCGCTCGCTGCCTGAATGGCATCGGTCTCTGTTACCACCAAGATTTCCATGGCAAACAAGCAAAGCTTGGCTCACACAAGCCCCTGTGCCAGCTGAAGGCACTTTTTCTTGGTGCCAGTGAAGCTGGTTGCAGGGCCTGGTCGGCTTGCTGTGACTTTTGCTCCTCTCCTTCCTTCCCTCCACCCCACTTCCCTGCAGTCCATGACATACGGGACACTGTTGGGGAGGCCCAGGAGCAAGGGGAGGCGATCAGGGGCTGGGCTGTGGTTTTGTTGGGATGCCTACTTGCGGACACTAAAATTGGGGATTATCGTTCAGTCATGCTGCAGGTGGAAAGCATTTCCCAGCTTCTGGGGTCATGATGACATTAAAACACACAGCGAACAGGCAACACCAAGAAGCTGGCTTCTCAGGATCCCAGGCCCTAGGAACAAACCACCAAACTTGCCTTTTAGGAACGTAGCATCTCGTTCTGCAGCGTGCGTGTCAGAGAAACTTACTGCCCTCCTTCCTTGTCCCCAGGAAAGCTCATCATGGATACTTCAGTCTAGGCATGCAGGCAAGTGTGGATCTACTCATGAAACCGCAGCTCCTTTGAAAAGGGTTGCTTTTCTAAAGTATGCCACCGTTCCACTTTTTAAAGGTGCAAAAACCCAGATACCCACAATTCAAGTGACTGTGCAGGCAGGCAGCAGCATGGGGACAGTGACTGGCACAGGCAACCACTCCTCAGACCAGACCCACAGGATAGCCAGGAATGTCAGAGCAACCTCAACCCTGAGCACACGCCAGGTAGGGACACACAATCACCTAAAGTAAACAACAGCCCAGTGCTGCAGAAGTTGTGACACGCAGTGGCAGCAGAAGTCAGAGGAAAACACTACAACACAGATAACCTATAAATACATCCTTATGAAACAGTCAAGTGAAAAGAAGAAGGTCCTGGAAGTGTTCTCTCTCTATGGACTTTGCTTCTTGAGGATGACATTGTATTAAGGGACGATGCACTCCTCAGTTGCTGTTTTCTACCAAGCAATACCTGTGGCGTTTTGGATGCATGGCTTCTGTTAATGGTGATTTGTGCACAGAATATAATCCCAAAATAATAACGAGTAAAGTGTGAGAAATGAACAAGCAGGGAAAGGATTTTCTGAGCGATTAGGAGAGTCTTACCAGCATTTAATAAAAATAAAAGGAACATATGGTGTGGTGTTTTCTAAAAAGGAATGAACATTGATAAAAGCCATTATCGATACCCTTAGAGAAATGCCTATGGAACAACTCTTTCAGTCCTTGGGATAGAGACCGGATGCCAGTTCCCTAGAGGTTTGCCTCTAGAGCCTGCCTCATTTTCAGTAATCTTTCCAGCCTGAGGAGTGGAAAAAAAGAGCTTTAGGAAATAGATTTCAGCCTTCTCAGACAAATGGCAGTCCAGTTTGGTGTCATACACTTCCTGCCAGTCATGATTACCAAAGGGCCCTCTCATGTTCCCCAGACTTCTTAAATCTGGCCTTTCTCTCCTTGGCCCGTATAATATACATGATTGAGGCTCTTTTCAAACTAAGCCTTTTCCTCACTCTCTCTTTTTTCTTTATCCACAAATGAGACTTTGTGATCCCTTGAGAAGAGAAGAGAGATGGGTAGAGCACGGTGAAAGTGAAGTCAACCAATTCTGAAATTATATTAAGGCCCTCTGCAAACAAAAAAGAGAGCTATTTCAAAGCAAAATTCCCTCAAAAGAAAAATTTCCATAAGTCATGAATTTTGTGGTATTAGAGAGGAAGGAGCTATATGTTAAAATATTTAAAAGCAAATTGGCAATGATCTCTTGGGTATGATACCAAAAGCACAAGCAACAAAAGAAAAAAAAAAACAGATACATCAGGCTTCGTAAAAATAAAAACCTTTGTGTGTCAAAGGATACTATCAACGGAGTGAAGAGGCAACCCACACAGTGGGAAAACATATTTGCAAATCATATATCTAATAAAAATCCAGAACATTACAAAAAAGACACCTGTACTCAACAACAATAAAAAAAAGCAGGCTAATTTAAAAAATGGGCAAAAGAACTTGAACAGATATTTCTTTAAAGAAGCTATAGGAATGGCTAATATACACAGGAAAAGATACTCTGCAACACTAATCATTAGGGGAAGGCAAATCAAAATCACAATGAGACAGCGCAGCACTCCCATTAGTATCGCTATTATCAAAACACAAAACAAACAAAACCCCCAAAATGACAAGTGTTGGGGAGGATGTGGAGAACTTGGAACCCTGTGCTTTGCTGGTGAACAAACAGCTTCTGTGGAAAACAGTATGGCGCTTCCTCAAAAAATTAAAACATGGAATTACCACATGATGCCACAATTCTACTTGCGGGCATATAGTCAAAAAGAATGGAAAGCAAGGACTCGAACAGATTTGTACATCAAGGTTCACGGCAGCATTATTCCTAATACCTCCAAAGTGGAAACAACACAAATGTCTATTAATGGATAAATGGATAAATAAAATGTGGCATATACATATGGTACGATATTATGGCGCCTTAAAAAGGAAGGAGATTCTGACGTGATGCAACATGACCTTGAAGACATCATGCTAAGTGAACTAAGTCAAAACAACAAACATTGTGGGGCGCCTGGTTGGCTCAGTGGGTTAAGCCAATGACTCTTGATTTCCGCTCAGGCCATGATCTCAGGGCTGTGAGATGGAGCCCATGGTGGGCTCCATGTTGGGGGTGTTTGGGGAATCTCAAGTTTGCTTGAGATTCTGCCTCTCCTTCTGCTCCTTGCCCTGCTCACACTCTTTCAAAATAAATAAATAAAATCTTAAAAAAAAAAAGACAAATATTGTATGATTCTATTTATTTGAGGTATCTAGAGTGGTCGGCTTCACAGAGTCAGAAAATGGAAATGTGGTTGACAGGGGTAGGAGGCAAAGGGGAAAATGGAAAGTTGCTGTCTACTGGGTACAGAGTTTCAGTTTGAGATGATGAAAAAGTTCTGGAGACAGAGGGTGGTGATGGTTGCACACCGTGTGAATATACTTAATGCTTATCAGAACCCTACACTTGAAAATGGTTACATGTTAATTTAGCAGAAAGAAAGAAAGAAAGAAAGAGAAAGAAAGAAAGAAAGGAAAGAAAGAAAAGAAAGAAACGAAAGAAAGAAAGAAAGAAAGAAAGAAAGAAAGAAAGAAAGAAAGAAAAGAAAGAAAGAAAAAGAAAAGAAAGAAAGAAAAATGATATCTAGAGGAAGCCAAGTTCTAAGGAGTAACGGATGTCTGCCCAAGAGATAGGGGACTCCTGTTTGCTTCTTTTTATTACCCATCTGCGTGATTAAAACAAACATTCACACGTTCTTCCACAGCTCATGCACGGACCTGTAATCTGGTAGCGGGAACCCGAGGCAAATGTCAGCAAGCGTAATAACAACAGTGTAATCCTCTGTTGGCCCCAGACCCATCACCGCCTCCTCCCAGGGCCAGAATATCATCTCTCTTGCTCCCCCAGAGAGCTGTAACACAGACAATTCCTCCAGAACCCAGATCCAGAAACCCAAACAGCGCCATCTGACTATCTCTCAACTTGAAGCAAACGGAAACCAAAGGGCATGAAACATTTCAAAGCCACCGTGCCAGGTCAGAATTCTGGCTCTCTGCTCCTTGCTGGCCCGAATTCTGAATCGATTGTTTGACTTGGAACAAAGGCACGTAGGGGGCTGGCTGGACTTGTGCGCGCTTCTTACTTTCCTAGAGGAGTTCTAAGGAATTTGAGGTTTTGGAGGAACTTGCCTTCCTCGATTTTAATTCTGAATTCTTCACCTTGGATTTTCTGGGTCACAACAAAATTGCCTTGCTTTGGGGTTTGAGTCTCCCATCCCTCTCACTGCTAATGAAGTTAGAGTTACACAAAACAATGCCTTCTTGAGTACAGAATGCAGCTCTCAATCCCCCCTGGCAGGTAGTCCTGCGGACCAGTTGTTATTTATAATACCTATAGGGAGAAAAGGGCTTAAAAGATCAAGTCACACTGCACTTCCCCACAAAGCAGGCCACAGCTGTACCCCGGCTTCTGAGCAACTGCTCTGGAGGAGACAGCAAGACCTCTGTTGTCCTGCAGGGTCCGCTCAGGTCACCGCATATGGCACGGATTAGAGAGTCCCGGGTCCTCTATTGCCCAGCCGGGCAGAACACTCCCCAGCCAAGGCTCTGTGCCATCACCTGACTCTATTCAGGGTCTCTTGGGGAACAGGAGCAGATACCAGACTTCACAAAATGTGTAAAAGCTAATGGTTTTCCTTTCTTTCTGTCTTTCTCTCTTTTTTCCTCTTTCTTTCTCTCTCTTTTTCTTTCTTTCTTTTTAATTTGCATGTTAAGTTTTAAAAAGAAAGACAGAACAATTCATTTTTACCCATTTTCCCAAATATCTCTCATAATGGAATGGAAGCAAATGTATCCACAGGAGAAGGTCTGGACTTGGTCTGAAGTTAGCTCACTTGTGAGACTTCCCTGAAGTTACACTTTAAGAGGCAAGAGTCCCACACGTTGGTCTCAGGCTGTGCCGCAACCAGGTGCCGACACAGACGAAGAGCCCGCAGACACACAGCTATCCCAAAGCTCGTCCTCAGCTCCTGCAGTCCATAGAAGGGAGGAGAAAGGGTCAGCTCTCTCCATCACACAGTTGTGCTTTCTTGCATTTGGTGTCTCAGTGGCCACGCCAGGTGGCTGCTCCAGTGAAATCGTGGCTCTGCTCGAGGGGTGGTGGGCCATGAGCCCTCATGGTGCAGGGACGCTGAAGGGAATCCATTTTAGAAAGCTCTGTTCCCATTTCAAGGTGAAAGTTCATTATTCTCTGAATTTTGTCCCAGGCCCCAAAGACCTGTAACACCTAAGAGCCAGATCCCAAATATGGTCGAGCACACTAGCTTCAAAGAAACCTTGGCTGTTGCTGGCATCAAGACCCCGACCTTCAGTAATTCATGGAGTAACACCTATCGTTCCCCTGACACTCACCTTTGATTAGACCCTACTGTGGAGGCCTGGAGCACCATGTACCCTAGATCCTTCTCTAATATAAACCCCGAACCCCAAGCAGGGACAAGTCTCCTTCTCCTTTCCTTTCTGAGTCTCCCAGACACCCCGTCTGCTGTTCTCTACCTGTCCCTGACACTATTCAATCAACTCTGTTTCCATTTTCTCTGGCTCGCATCTGCTTTCCATCCTGCATGAAGCCAAGGACCCTCTTGGCTGGTCTTGGGGGACCCCCCCCCGGGTTCCCAGACCCAGCCTGCCTGCATCACTCACCTACCTTATTCTCACCTGCCCACTCAGCAGCACCCACACACTCCAGACATGGCCCTAGAGACTTCCTAGTCAAGTTCCTGCAGTTGGAACAGGCCTTTCTAATTTCCTCATCTTACAAATAAGGAAACATACACAAAAGAGTTTTTTTTTAGCTGCCGATGATCAAACCCAGGAACAGCTAAATCTCCAGACAAGATCTTTAGCCTCCAGATGAAACACTCATTCCACCACTCAGCGCTACCTAATAGACTTTTATAGGGGGGAGGGGAGTATTCTTCCTCACTCAAGAAACATTTATTTGTTTCACTGAGGAGCACACAAAAAAAATTTAAAAATTTAATGGATTAGTGACACTGACCTTAATGTCTGCATCACTTTTAATGCTTTTCATCGACACCAGGGTTAGAAAACACAAACATTTACCTCACACTGATACAACTCTAAAAGTGGGCAGCTACACTTGTGGGTAGTGCCAAAATTTCATACTTGGGGGATTCTACCAACCTCCCACAACTCAGCATAAAGCACACTGAAGGTAAAACTTGACTGAATCAGGGACACCTGGGTGGCTCAGTCAGTTAAGCATCTGCCTTTGGCTCAGGTCATGATCTCAGGGTCCTGGGACTGAGCCCCGAGTCAGGCTCCCTGCCCAGTGGGGAGTCTTCTTCTCCCTCTGCCTCTGCCTCTGTGCGCGCGCTCTCTCTCTCTCAAATAAATAAAATCTTAAAAAAAAAACACACAAAAACACAAAAACCAACCCACAAAACTTGAACTGAATCAATGGAGTGAAACTTCCCAAAAGTTGCTTTCTCCTTAAGTCATTTTCTTCATCTGGACTTCTTTCCTCTAACCGTGATCCCCCCACTGGGCCCTCAGGGATTCATCTGAGGTCTGACACCAACTGCCCACAAGCATCTTCACTTTCCCTAGCTGCTCAACTGCCAACAAAGGCTGGGCCATAAAAGAATGGGTGGAACAACCACTACACACGGTTTCTTTTCTGTGGGCACCAGGCCACAGCCAGCCAGAGGCCTGGTCATTTCCCCACGTCTCAGGGAGCATGCCGTGGAAGAAATGGCCACAGTATACACTGAAGGGGGTTTGCTCTGCCTGGGGTCTGACTTGTGATGGATTCAACTTCTAAACAGAGATTGGGAAGCTGCTTTTGTTTTAAAAAACAGGTTCTTAGAAGTCAATGACAAAACTTGCTGGCTTCCACAGTTCTTTCCTTCCTCACTGACACTTTGTTCTGAAAATCTGCCTGTCAGGCCTTGGTTGCCCTCCTTATCAGTAGTGGAGCCTGACACACTCACCACAGAGAAAAGAGAGAGGACATGTCAGCCCTTAACACATAAAAACACTGTGGTCTCCCATATGTGCCAGTGAATGAATCTACACACCACTGGACCCTAATTTCGTGGTTCCATTTTTACAAATAGTTACAACCTGGCCAAAAAAATGAAAAAATGCTCTTCCAAATTCTCTGGCTAGACAGGAGTTTCCTTAGGTCAAGCTATGAGAAATCCTTCTTGGATAGAGAGTTAGTATCGCTCTGTCTGCACACCTGAACTCTGGGCAAATTGAGAAAGATCAGAGTTTGGTCCTCTAGGGAGAGAGCTACACAGAAGCACATGTTTGAAATTCTAAAAGCAAATTTAGGGGATCGCTTTCAGAAGATCTCTGGACTTCATAACAAGACAATATCCTCAACCAAAGACAGTTACGCTGGGAGGTGACAAATGGACCCAGTGGGTTAGCTTCTGGGATGATCACGATCATAAAAATCAAGCTCTACAGAAGTGACGGGCTACGGGGAGGCCCTCTGGATGGTCCCCAGAGGCCGCACAAACAAAACTACAAAGCATCATTGACATACTGCCTTGAAAAAAAGGCAAGGATTTTTTTCCCCCCAGCCCTGGCTTGGCAGAGCTCCATACATCATAAGCTTTTTTGTTTTTGCTTTTGAACGGCAGAAGAAAAGTGCCTTTGCTCCAGGCGGGTCTTCACCAAAATAAAAGTAGACCATCTGGCCAGCTCTCCTGAGAAACCCTCTGCACCTGAATCCATGGCTGGACTCAGATGCAATCACGGTCCTTCCTGGAGGAGGACCTCCCCTCCTTGGTGTGAGGAACCATTTCGCCTCTCCTAGCTGAGGTGAGGGGCTGCCTTGCTGGCAAGGCCTCCGTTACTCACCCTCTTTCATAGTCTCTCCCCTTCAGTCCTGTTGCATTCTATGAAAGAGTAGCTAGGGAGTCAATGGCTCAAAACCCGAAAATCCAAAAGAGAAACTGCGAGCTCTTCCTTGCTTCCTGTCCTCCCGACAAGAGTTTACACTCCCCATTGATTATTTCACCACTCATAAGCACCTCCACTAGAGGAAAGATCAGGTGTCTTGGGGAAGTTTTAATCAAGCAGTGATGTTCCCGTGCGGTCTTGCTGGTATATGGCAGGTGACAAAGTCAAGATTATCCATTGGAGTGAAGATTACGACTGTGGGTCGGGTTCAATTTTTCATGTGATTCTTATATCCCTGTAGTTCTGAATAATCTTGACATTAATCAGGCCCACAAAGATTTAAGTTCTTAGTCTATTTTTCTTTTTTAAAGAAGAAAATAGAAAAAGTCAGCATGTCCTGGTCTACTCAGACTGCCTTAACAAAACACCACAGACTGAATAACTTAACAGAAATGTATTTCTCACAGTGGTGCAGGCTGGGAAGTTCAAGGAGAAGGTGCTGGCCAGTTCAGTTTCTGGTGAGAGCTCCCCTCCTGACTCACAGATGGCCTCCTCCCTGTGTTCTTAGAGGATGGAAAGAACGAGCTCTGATGTCTCTTCTTCCTCTTCCTATAAGGCCATCAGCTCTATTGGATTAGGGCCCCACATTATGACCCCATTTAGCCTTTATCGCCTCCTTACAGGCCCTATGTCCAAATATGGTCACATTGAGATAGGGCTTCCATATATGGATTTTGGGAGATACAATTCAGTCCACACAGATTGACCATTTGGGGACCGAAAGGTAATGAATAGAGGTCCTATGGGCTCAAGGAGCTTAAATGCTAGAATCCATTTATTCTAGAAATAGAAGGGCCCTCAAGGTTTATGCACTCTCTTCCCAGAAGTTCCAAGGATTCCTTCCAGACGCACTCCAAAAATGTGCCTCCTGAAGAGGTGGTTGGCTAGTTCACTCTGCTTTGCAGAAGGAGACACAGAGGCACAGAGATCTGAGGTGGCCTATGGCATATGTGATAAGATAACACAGGGAAATTTAATTCAAACTGCGGCTGAATCTCCAAAGGGAGACTTGAGGTGCTAGAGTCTAGAGTGTCAACCACATTCCTCATCACCAGACTCCTAACGCTGACAGGGCAATACCTCTCAGGCCGTTTATAAAGGCTTCTTGATTCAGAATGTAGGAGGAGCACTATCTGAAGCTTGTGCCCAAGCCAAGATCAGGATTGCAGTTTGTTATAGAGAGGAACTTTGTTGTTTTCCTGAAGTATGAAGGCAGCGTTTATACGCTAAGTAATTCGACAAGGTCAACATCCAAAATAGTATGGCATCTCAAAGACCTTACACCTGAGATGCCCCACAGCAGGTCTCTGCAGGAGCCTCCCTGGAATTAAAAAGAGAAGTGACTTTGACAAATCCTTGAGTTGAAACTAATCAGATACAAATAAACAAAATGTACTGAGCATGTGCTATATGCCAGATAGTGTCCTTTACACTCATTATACTAAATAATCCTCGTAACAGGTCTATGAGAGAGCTACCATTATTACCCCCACTTAACTGATAAAGAAACTGAAGTCTGGAGTAACTGGTTCAGGATACATCTAGTACCCATTGGGACAAACCAGGATTTAAATCCAGGAAGTCTGGTTCTGGAAGCCACACTCTAAAACACTACGTTAGAGCACACCTAGGTCTTAACTTTCCAAGTACATTCGTCTACTGGACATAGCAGTCAGGGCTTGAAATGTGTACTAGAATGCAAATCCAAGAGCACAGAGACCTTGTTTATCTTAGGTATCATCCCATACCAACCAAGGGAAATCACATGGAAGGTAATAGGTGCTCAATAAATATTTACTGAATAAATAAAGAACAGGTTATGTGAGATTTCATAAAATCACTGCACTATTTTCCTCATTGCCTTCAAATTTTTATATGATGTTCTACTCCTGTCATCACTGGTGATCTTTTGCTATCCACTGCCAGGTGAATTTAAGCAGCTTTAAAAGATTTTCCAACTTGGCTCCAACATACACCTCCGACCTCATGCGCCGATACTCCAGTATAAAACACTCCCCTCTAGGCACCTCTGCCAGCCCTTACCCCTGCCCCTCCCGCTCTCGCCCTGGCTGTGTGCATCTCTACTAACTGGGGTTATCTCTTCACTGATTATATGAAACTCACTTATCTTACAAAGTTCAGTCTCTTCTAAGAAGCTTTTTCTCATCACCAAAGTCACAGTGATCTCTCCCTCTACTAAGAAGGATTCACTTGGAACATATCACCTGTTTCTTCATCCTTTCCTGTCTTAACACACAGCCGGAGGGCAAGGGCCATGCCTTGTCATTTTCGTTATTCTCCCCAACATACAAAAGGCTTGGCTCAAAGACATCAAGAGCAGAGACTGACTGACTGATGCAGATACATCTCATTTAAATGCAAAACACCTACTGATGTGTTTTTTAAAAAATCAATGTCAAAAAGATTTTATTGAGGTAAAATACACACAACACAGAATTCATCATTTTAACCACACTGTGCAAACATCACCATTACCTAGCTCCAGAACACTTTCATCACCCCAGAAGGAAACCCCATACCCGTGATACAATCACTCCCCATTTCCTCCTCCCCGGGCCCTCTGCAACCACTAATCTACTTTTCATCTGTATGGATTTGCCAATTCTGGACATTTCATATAAATAGGATTATACAGTATGTGGTCATTTGTGTCTGGTGTCTTTCACTTAGCATCATGTTTTCAAGGTTCATCCATGTCCTTGATAGCATGTATCATATTTCATTCCTCTCAAAGGAATGAGTAATAGTCCATTGTATGCATATATGACACTTTGTTCATCTAGTCTCCAGTCAATAGTCAGTGGATACTTGGGTTGTTTTCATCTTGTAGTTATTGTGAATAATAATGATATGAGCATTTGTGCACAAGTTTTTGGTGGAACACTTTTTTTTTTAAAAAGATTTAATTATTTGTTTTAGAGAGAGAGTTTGCGCAGTTGGGGGGGGGGCAAAGAGAGAGGGAGAGAGAGTCTGAAGCAGACTCCCTCACAACCCTGAGATCATGACCTGAGCTGAAACCAACAGTCAGATGCTCAACCAACTGTGCCATCCAGGCGCCCCTGGAACACTTTCATTCTGCCGATACCTACTAGGAAAGAACAAATTCATTAACTAAAAGCCTCATCCTGATTCTATAGTAGGTATAAAACTTTCCTTTTAGTATAATACTATCTTCATTAAAGAACATCCATGCCTGCGAATAAATTTAACTGTCACATTCCAGAATATTTTAAATTTCTTACAGCTTATTTGTGTCAGAAACTATTTTCTAACATCCGTATTTAATTAATGGGATCTTACTCAAGCCCTTGGATGATTCTTTCATAAAAGGCATAAGCAAACCTTATTCCTGTTAATTATTCTTCCCTATTTTAAGATTATTTGGTATTCCATAATGATAACTGATATTGATTGAGAGCTTACTATGTGCCTACCACTACGCTAAACGTAACTCTCTTCTAAGTACATACTTTTTGCAATTCCCCAGTGATGGAAAGAGGCTTGGAGAGCTTAAGTAGCCTGCCCAAGGTCACAAACGTCCAAGGGGTGGGCATGGGATGCTGGACCAGGTTGTCACATGTCATATGGTAAATGAGAAGACCAGCCAGGACTATACGCTCAAAATCTTGTCTCTTAACTCATGACTTTAGTCACATGTTTGTGTAAATCAACAGCTAACCTTGAAGTCCAACACCTAAAGGAAGTGTACAGAATGGATACGCAGATGTCTCACAGATGTGCCAGAATGGTTTCAAAGCCAAGAACTCCAAGTTCTCCTTCCAAAAACACAAAACAAACAAACAAAAAAACTTCCTGTTTTCTGTTTGAGTCTACTAGCTCCACATTGTAGCAGCAAGCTAGAATGTTCTACAGGTATGATGACCCACACTGGTGATGGCTGATGTCCCCTAGATAGAAAAGGACCACAGGCCACTCTTGTGCCAGAAGCATCCTCTTGCTGATGGGGATGCTCCATCTTCAGAGGTATTGCTCCTGGAGCTCACTGTGGTGCTCAGGAGGTGATGGCCGAAATAAGCAAGAGAGAGGAGCCCAAGGCCCCACACCTCCTACCGCTTTGTCTCAGCAAAATGGGAGAGAAAAAAAATGAAAGCGTTCCAGTATTAGACTTCAGGAAAGATGTTAGCTAAAGACTCAGAAAAAATACACATTCTATAGTGTCTTTCTATGATTTTTTCTGACTGATTACAATGAAGGAGGTGAATAATGGGAATGATATTGGCTAGTCGGTCAACTTGGAGGGATGCTTGTGTTTTAGATGCTCAAGACTGGGGCTCTGCTGACCCTGTTGATCTCTGAGGCACTGCATTTGCTGCCTAGAAAGTAAAAGCAATCAACTATGCTGGGGCTGGCCCACTGTTTTCTGACACCGGGCTCTACCAACTACGGAAGGGCAGGCAAATTCATGGATATTTAAAGCTCCAGGCCTTCCCAGCTACACCAAGATCCAAATTATATGACAGTTGGGGTTCCCAAAGTTTACTGTTCTCTATCACTGCTACAGCTTTAATTCTATACTAAACATTATGCTTTAAAAATTTTTTGAGCTTTTTAAGTATAAAATCCATACAAAAAAAGGACACAAACAGAATTGAACAGCTCAACACATTTTCACCAAATGAACACACACATGTAACTGACGCCCAGATTAAACAGAACCATATTTGCAATTCAGAAGCCCTCCTGGGGGCAGGGCTTTAATTCTGATACAAAATGAACTCCCAACAAACATCCTATGCCTAAAAAAGCATTTAGTGCTACTTGGGACATAACCACAATAAAAGATGACATATTGCTTCCCTGTTTTTTCAACAAAAGCTGCATCCACACAGAAGTTCAAGCAGAGCGTGGTACTCATCCCTCATAGCATGAGGAACGAGCCTCTCCAAATCACAGGAATGGAGCCAAATGAACAACCTAATGACAACGAAGTAAAAATTAATTAACTCATCAGGAGCATGTTTAACACAATCCTTTTGCCACCTGCAAAGAACAGTCTTCTCTTCCCCTTCTCCACTTCAAAGGCACCTACATCACTGGTAAAAGCAAATATCCACTCAGTAAAGTATAAACAAACTGCAAGGGGAGGGGGAACAGAAGTCTAATGAAGAAACTAATGCCACTTGCCTCTCTGCAATCCACTTGCTTCTCTTTCTTTAATGGATTTACAATGATAGTCTATCATCAAGGTACAATGACAGACTTAATTACAAAGGGCTCTAAGTGACCTCAAGAAAATCATATATTGCCCTCTCCTGGGTACAAACCTCCTTCAGCCTAATCCTCCCAGTTAGGAAACCTCTTATCTCAGAGACAAAAGGATTCCTACTGGCCAATGAGCACTAGCTGCCAGAACACTCTTTGTAAATGGGCTCTCCACAGCCCACTACATCCAGAAAAGGCTTTCCCCATTTTACTCCACTCAAGGATGTGTCTAGCTAAGAAAGAAAGAAAGAAAGAAAGAAAGAAAGAAAGAAAGAGAGGAAAAATAATAGCCACCTACAAATATCCACAGGAACCAGGAACTAAGTTTCCTTTTGAAGGAAACTTAGAGTCAAAGGCTGAATGAATGACATACTTTTTCATAAAGGGAGTAATCAGGCTAAATGAACAATTCTGTGTGAAAAGTCTGTGACCTTTGCTGAGGCTATGACCTTGAATTTGAATCCTGGGACACAAAGAATGTAGCCAGTTGTTGAGCTCTGGATTAGATCTTTACAGGAAGTTTGCAAGCCTTTTCCTCCAGGGCTAGAATCCAGTTTGGAAGTTGGGGTGAGGGGTGGTATCGAAATGATATCTAGGGAATCCCCCAACATCATAAATGTCTAAATAGATGCATAATTTTCTAATGGAATTAACTGTATTTCAATCTCAAAAAAACTTCTCAGCTTCACATCCTATATCTGAATTTAGATTTGGAAGGATTACGAACACATTATGATATGCACAGTAACCATACCCTGGAACAAAGAACCATTCTATGAGGTCAGAGGTCTTGATCAAACACTTTCAGATCAAACACCTGTCTTTGATGAACCTGGGGAAAAGAGGCATAGAAAATGTGCCTTCTCATGGACAAAGAGGTCCTCCTTTTTTTTTTTTTTCAGATCAATAATAAAACCCTGCAATAAGTCAGTGGAATGTACTCGGAAACGATTCTTCATTGGCCAAAGATCAACTGGGAGTTCTAACAGACTTGTTCCCCCAATGCCACATCTCACACTCCCAAACCAGATTCATGATGCTTCCACAGAATTACTTTCTTCCTTCCCAAATCGTACCTCAGACACATTGCTGCAAGTAGTTTAACTGTGAAAGGCCTTGACCTCCTTTCTTTGTCTCTCCGATTCAAGTGTGTCTGTTTCCTTGGGGCTACCAAGCTCAGTTGGATGGCTGGCCGGAGCAGAATGTAGCATCAGCCAACCCCGGAACAATGGGCCCCTTTCTCTGGCTGTCACATGAACAGCGTTGTGTTACAGCCATTGTCCCTGCAAGCAGAGAGGGAGAGGCACGGGTTCTCACAGACTAGCTGTTCTCCCTGACCCCCTCTGACCAAGTCACTAAAATATTTTACAAGAAGAAGAAAGAAAAAGCAAAAAGAGTTGTGCCTTCTGAATGGAGCAACAGAGCCCTAACAAGGATTACAGTGCATCCGTGGACCACCTGCATCAGAATACCTTGTCAAAAATACACATCCCAGACCCCCACAACACACCTACTGAGTCCAAATCATGAGAGGGGAGCCAGTATCTGCTGGTGATTCTCAGGCCTCTGTTTGAAAATAGGCTGAACAGAGGCCTCAAGTCTTGCTAACCTCACCCATGGCCTGAGCGTGCACATCTCTCTGTTCAAGAAAGGCACAGGGGTTGGGGATAGTTGACACCATGGGTACCAGATCTCAGTGTGGGGGAAACACCAGGAGAAGACAGGTGAGAATGATCAGAATGATGAGGGCACCAAGGAACATGGAGAATGAGACTGGAAACTTAAAAAGAAAAAAAATAGCTGGCCAAAAGAGAAGAGGAATTTGAGAGTAGGGCCAGTAGCAAGAACAAAGAGGGAGGTGGAGAAAACCTTGCAGGAAGACTCAGAAGTATTCTGGCGGAGGCTGGAGCCTTCAGAAAAAGACGGACAGGAAGAAAGATCCAGTGGTGGTGTGGACAGATGTCTTTTAAAAAATATATGGTTTTTTAACTACTGGGACTTCATCAAGATAAAAAGATTTGCACAGCAAAGGAAACAGTCAACAAAACCAAAAGACAACAGACAAAATGGGAGAAGATATTTGCAAATGACATATCAGATAAAGGGCTTGTATCCAAAATCTAGAAAGAACTTATCAAACTCAACACCCAAGGAACAAATAATCCAATCAAGAAATGGGCAGAAGACATGAACAGATATTTCTGCAAAGAAGATATCCAAATGGCCAAAAGACACATGAAAAAATGCTCAACGTCACTCGGCATCAGGGAAATATAAGTCAAAACCACAATGAGATACCACCTCACACCAGTCAGAATGGCTAAAACTAATTAGTCGGGAAATGGTAGATGTTGGCGAGGATGCATAGAAAGGGGAACCTTCTTACACTGTTGGTGGGAATGCAAGCTGGTATAGCCACTCTGAAAAATAGTATGGAGGTTCCTCAAAAAGTTGAAAAGAGAGCTACCCTACGACCCAGCAATTGCACTGGGTATTTACGCCAAAGACACAAATGTAGTGATCTGAAGGGGCACCGGCACCCCAATGTTTATAGCAGCAATGTCCACAATAGCCAACCTATGGAAAGAGCCCAGATGTCCATTGACAGATGAATGGATAAAGAAGATGTGGTGTGTATCCATACATACACACACACACACACACACACACACACACAATGGAATACTACTCAGCTATCAAAGAAATGAAATCTTGACATTTGCAACGACGTGGATGGAAGTAGAGGGTATTATACTAAGTGAAATAAGTCAGTCAGAGAAAGAATTATCATATGATCTCACTGATATGTGGAATGTGAGAAACAAGCCAGAGGACCATAGGAGAAGAGAGGAAAAAACGAAACAAGATGAAACCAGAGAGAGAGACAAATCATAAGAGACTCTTACTGTCAGGAAACAAACTGAGGATTGCTGGAGGGGAGGGGGGTAGGAGGGATGGGGTGGCTGGGTGATGGACATTGGGAGAGTATGTGTTGTGGTGAGTGCTGTGTATTGTGTAAGACTGATGAATCACAGACCTGTACTCCCGAAACAAATAATACATTATATGTTAATAATAAAAACAAAATAAAATTTAAATAAATGAAACACTAAAAAAATATGGGTTTCATATTTTTCATTTTAAATAAATTATTAAATAGTACCCAATAAAAATATATAAAATTATAATTAATATATATAATAATTTTAACAATTAATAATTTCATGGTTTAATAGCTTAAAGTTTTAAGATGTGAACTTCCTCCACAGTCCCAAGCCTTAAAAGCCAGCCACTCAGAGCTACACATTGGATGATATTTTACAAAGTGAGAGAAAGAAGTTGTATCTGTATTTCAGTGGACAACTTCATGTCAAAAGAGGACAGTACAGCAGTGGGGCAAGAAAGTCTCTAAACTGGAAATCTTAAGGGAAGCTGTGAATTCAGATCCAGATGATGCTAGAAGAAACATGGCCCCTGACCCCATCCCCCACCCTCCAAAAGCCCCAGAGTTGTTGACTGAATTAGCCGTTTCCTCATTTCACACTTTCTTGTGGAGCGGGGCTCCATTTTTACGTGAATCCCAGTGGATGCCCCAAAGCACATTTGGTTTATATAATGAAATAGTAGCATTGTAATCTGAGGGGCTCCTCTTGTGGACCTTGTGTGGGGGAGCAGGCAGAATTTCGTCCTAGAGCCCCTGTGTGGCTACCATGAAATGATTCTCAAATGTTACCTTACCACTCCTGTAGAATGGTTTAGCCACTATTGCTTGAAGATGTCTTGCCAATGCCTGCAGCTGCATGTTTGCTGAGCTCATTTCCCTGTCTAAAATCTGCCATAACTCAAATCCTCTCTCTTGGAGGCCCCCCACATGCCAGGAAACCTTTGGTGAGCACGCTGAGCCCTCTCCCTCGGTTGAACTCTCGAAGAAGCTCTCAGAACCTCCCACTGGTCTTCCCTACACCCAGCCTTACCCAGTCAGTTGTATTTTTTTTTATCTTATTTTTTTTAAAGGCAAGAATCTCAGTAATTCCACAGAATAATCATCCCTATGCCCCATACACCTAATAAATAACAGATGGGCAAAAATAAAACTCAAACCCATTTCTTTTTTTAAAGAACACCAAAGTCACATCTTGTCATTAATTCCTTGTCCAAAACATAAAGCACCCTTCTGAAAATATCAGTGGAGGTAGATATTTTAAATTCTTCATTTTCATTGCAGATTTAATCCCCTGGGCCCAAAACAAAGATTTTATACTTCCATTTTGTTCCAAAAGGAAAAGGTAAATTTGTGCTTTGATTTTCAATTAACCACCAAAAACTTTTTTTTAAAGAGGACAAATATGATTCTTTACCAGAAGGTATTTAAAGGGTACAGCGTGGGATGATCACCTGTGGTGAGGTCTGAGAATTAACCAGATCTGTGCAGCTCATCCAGATCAGCCAGGATGTTCATGACAAGGCACTCAGTCGCCCTCTGGGATGGGGCCTCCTTGCTCTCAAAGATAAGATGTTTTTAACAGATGCTAATATCATGCACATGTACCTATCAAGATGAGGCTTCCCGTGCTGAAATACTGTTTTCTTTGTCTTGGAAGGGTTGGGGGAAGGGTACAATTCATTGGTCTCTGAGTAGGCAATTGAGGTGGTTAAAATGCTTTACATAGTTTCTTTATCTAAGAGCATAAATCACTAGAAATGAAACAAGAGAGGAAATCACCAGAAATGTAGTTCCATAATAGCAGGATATATGATCACATTCACACTTTCCGGACTAGCTAATGGCAGAGTGCGCATTATCAGGTGACATCCACGTGACGACCCGTAGTTTTGCAAAGTTGTATAAAGCAAAACAGCAGTGGTTTGTACTTACTTTTTTCCCCATCGTATGAGAAATCCTCTCATTAAGTGCTATAAATTAATCTTCTGCCATAACCGTTTGTAAAAGAGTTAGAATGACCGCCGTGAAAAATCATCTTAAATTGTGAAGAAAGGAGAGACTAGAGATAAATACAAAATCTTGGGGAATTCAGATTGAATGAATGAAGAGATCAAGGGACCAGCTAAGAAACTTACAGAAGTACGCCCAGCTGCAACTTAAACTCAGGTAGAAAAAGCTCACTTCAGAAATAGAACTGAAAAAGAAGACACATCAACAGCATCCAATGAATTTTAGTTAATTCTTAAAATTAAGCTAATCTTGAATACAGAATAGTGGGTACACATGCTTGAGAAATGGAGAGCACGGGCAGTTTTTAATATTGCGTTGTCTGAAGTCCAAACAATCTGGATGTTTTTACTCCACGTGCTGATCCTGCTACTTTCCTGCCCTATGTCACTGGAACTTTCATGCATCGGCCTATGAATTAATACTATTCAGGGTTTATTTTATGGTGAAAACGTCTGTGAGCTAAAAGTTCAATTTTTGCAACATGATCATCTTTACCGTTACTCCGTGATGTTTGTTCACTCGTTCAAATGTTATTGCCTGTTTCTATTATCACAAAAATGAGTGGG
This sequence comes from Ursus maritimus, assembly GCF_017311325.1. NCBI lineage: Eukaryota > Metazoa > Chordata > Mammalia > Carnivora > Ursidae > Ursus > Ursus maritimus. The sequence continues at coordinate 64,669,101 of NW_024426663.1, forward strand.
AAATGAAACAACCAAAAACCTCAAGTTATAAAGAGAAGTTTTGGGTCTCATAAAACTTAATGTAACTGAGACAAAAATGCAGGTAATTAGGCATGCCAAAAATGGCAAATCTTTAATCTGAATCAAGACATTTATTGAACTTAAACAGATCAACTGTTGTTCAAATGAGAAGGAAATCACCAAAATTACAGAAAGTTCAAAGAAAGAAAAATTAAAGAAAGGAGTGAACACTGAACGCAGTGTATGAACGGCTAGGTAGAATGAGATATTTGGTACTAATGTAGCTCATAGGGCCAGCATCCTTATAAAATGTAGGCTTTTGCACCATCAATCTTTGGACCTGCTTTTAAGAGGGCATCCTGTATTAAAGTAGGAAAAACAATACTAAGCCAGTCGCCACATTTATGATCAAATATAAAAATACAAAGTTATGTATAAATAGGCACAGGGCAAAAGTGCTTTTATTGGCATTGGCGCTGCCATCCCGGTGCCCCAGGACTGTCATGCACAACCAAAACCATCCCAAAGGTGTCATAAAATCATCTCTTAGATCATAGTGCTGCCATACTGTTGAACATGTCACATTAATTTGGTGGCACATGGTGTTTCTTAAGTCTTAGGATATTCTATCTTGCCCATTTACCTCTCCAGGTTACTAACTTTGTACACTATGTCTAGCCAAATTGTAAATTGTCAACTGGCTTCTCCACCATCCTGAGTGTGCACATGGTGACTATCCCAAACACTTCGTGTGCTAAGAAAAATCAATTAGCATTCATTCATTCCATCTTCCCCCACATTCTTTAGGCATTTATCATGTGACTATGATGTGCCAGCCATGCAGATAAAGGCTTAAAATAAGGAACGGTAAATTCGCCAGTTGCACAAATATCCAGATCACGAATACAGCTGACATAATGTAATAGATGTCATATTAAAGCCATCCGCAAAGTAGACTCGCAATCACAAGAGATATCACTAAGTTTATAAGAGAGAATTAGGAAAAGTTTCAGAGGGTTGGTCTTACTTGAAATACATTCAAGTAAGTATTCATTCATTGAAATACATTCAAGTATCTTGGAGGATAAATGGGTAGTAAGTTGTTTAGACTGAAAAGAGGAGCAAAGATATCTCTAGCAGAGAAAAAAACATACACAGAAGTAAAGGCAGGCAATGCATGGTTTTAGGAAGAGGAACCAGATCAAGATTAGTGGGGCTGGAGGCCAGAGGAAGAGGAAAGTAGAAGCAACAACCCGGAGAAGATGTGGTGCGGTCTCATGCATCATGTTAAAGAGGTTAGGCTTTACGGTGTTAGTTCAGCTGCGATTTTAGGTCACCTCCACCATATTCATTTAGGGATCTGCTCCAATGCAGATGTCTGGCCCTTGCATCTGGGGTGAAGCCCTGGAATCTGCATTTTCAATAAGCACCTGGTGACACTGATGCTTACCATCTGGGGAGCGGCCAAAGATGTTTACACAAGGTGAAGACACGATCAGATTTGTATCTTAAAAGGTGCTATAAGACCAAGCAGACAATCATGAGGAAGGTAAATTCACTGCTTCTACATGAGCATGTGACTTGGGTTTGCAATAGGGAACTTGCAATACTCACATTTTCCCATATCCCCCGAGACTTACTGCATCTGAATCAAAGTGGAGGGGGTCAGGATTTATACTGGGTTGAGCTATATGAAACCCATTTCATGTAGGTCAAAAATGGTCAAATTTTGGCAATTTCTCACAGTTTAATTAAGCTGAAAATAACTAATGAAATATAAGCAGAGCTAAATACTTTTCCTTTTTTAACTAATTATCAGTGCCATTACTCACTTGGTTAACATGCCATGATGGAAGTGACAAAATTTATGTACCTAAGACAAATGTTAAAAGAAAAAAAGGTTCAAAAGGCAATGACCAATGAAGTAAAGCAGCTAATCTAAGGATTGTGGAGACAGAAGGAACCCTGGAGATTATCCAGTTCTTTCCCCACCCGCCTCCCCACAAACTTACATATGATAAAACTGATGGGAGAAGTAAAGTGCTGGAGGTTCTACTGAATATTTTGTTCAATTCCTTAGCGGTATGTCCCCTTCATTTTAACAGATCTTGAAATCATTATAGCTAAAAAGTATTTGGGATTTAATTCATGGAGAGCTAGTGTCATGTGATGCCCTCAAATGCTTGAAATGGTGGGGGAGGGGAAGGCGAGACATAAGGCAAACACTCATGCATTTTAAAAATGAAGCCAATGAACTCAAATAACATGGAACCTAGACCAGTGCTTGAAATTCCATAGATGCTTAATAAATATTTATTGAACGAATGAATGACAGACCTCTAAGAAATAGGTTAAAGGAGGTACATTAATGCACGGCATTTCTAAGGCAGTGTGCAGGGTGAATGTGGATTTCCCACCTGCCAGCCTGCCCCAAGCACCCTCTGGAACCCAACAATCACCCCTCCTGTAAAATCCCAGTCCTGCCACACGCACTTTCTTTCCTCTGAAAGGGTCCTAGCAGAAAGCAATACAAAGATCGTGTGTGAGATAAATCTGGCAACACATCTAGTTCTAGGTGGGACTGGAGCCCACACGAGCACAGCCTTCAAAGCTCATCCCAACACAAATAACAGCTAACACTTAGCTATATTATGGTGATACAACGGTTGACAACGTTAGCTATAACCTCATCAGAGTAATAGCTAACTACCTGCCAGGCTTAGCACTCCAGGGGCATTAACTCATTGAATGCTTTTAACAATTCTAACAATAATAAGGATCATTATTATCATTCAGATTTTATAGATGCAGAGAGAGAGAGATTAAGTCACTTGCCCGAAACCACACAACTGGAAAGTGGGAGGGCTGAGAGTTGACTTCAGGTTCCCTGGTCCCAGAGCTTACCCTCTACAAAACTCTTTGATCTCAGAGCTGCAAAACAAAAAATACTCTGCAGGCTGACCTTTTGGAGCAGTTGTGTCAGGAATATGGCACTTCTGTATAAAAAGATCAGATCCTAATCTTTTCATCCATAAGGAATGAAGCATCTTTAGTTGAGAAAACTATATACAAAGTGAGACCTAGGATATAAAGTAGAAAGGCAAGAAGAACCAGCAAGGAATGTCACTGTCCTCTGCCTAGGAACAGCATGGATTTCACTGCCTAAGAACTTTTCGACTAATAAAACCCCAAACTTTAACCTTCCTGTAAGAATTTGGGTCCTCCTATGAGGATATTATCTAAAGAAACATCAAATAAATCACGTCACTTCATATACTTAAGAGTACCATCCTTAATTCCAGAAAATTATAAAGACAAAAGGTTTCTCTTAAGCCAGGGCTAAACGTCCAAGATCAAAGTTATTTAAAGGACTAACACAAGATAGATCTTTCTATGGCTTGAAGAACGGCTCCTCCCAACATTCCCTGAGGAGCCTGGCTTTGCAACCAGGAAGAGACCCCTCTGATCTAAATCACCAGGGGGTGATCCCGACACCCCTAAAGGACGCTGAGAACATAGGAAGAGGGAGCATCCCAAGTCTGTGCACAATGTGAATATCAAGTACTGGAAAAAAGAAAAGTTTGGAAAACAAGTCAAGATCCCAAGAGAAGTAAAGGTGGTCTGGAAGAAAGGGTCCTGCTGAAGCTGCTTTTCATTCTCAGTCTGATTCCACTCCCCAGATCTCCCTACATCCAGTTTTGACACCCGTCAATAGAGAACACACACAGATAAGGCAATGCAAGGGCAGAAATCATGCAAAATAAAATGCGTAACGGAGGTGTCTCTCCAGGAAAAATACTCCAGGAAGTTCCTATACGGCCCCAAATGACAAGACCAAATGTAAACAGTAACAATAAACCCTTGAGACAACGAAAACAACCCAGCCTGAGCCCATCTCGCCCTACCTCACTCTGCCCCCGCGGCTCCTGACGAAGGAAAATATGCCCCCAACCCCTAAAAAACCAGCTAGCGTCCGGCCAAGGTCCAGCGGCTGCCAGAACAGAGTTTGCCCAACTCTTACCCAGGTCCCGGGATCCTGAGATTGGCAGCGCAACCCTTTCTGTCCGGTTTTGACCCCCACGCCAGCCAGCCGAGAAGCAAAATCTGTTGTAATAGCGCAGTCAGACTCCAAGTAGCGTCCCAGAAGACAGCGATACCTGGGGGTCCCCGTTCAGGCTCCAATGTGGACACGCGGGAAAGGAGGCCGGTCTCGGCGCGTTTCCAGACCCCTAGTTTTGCGCACGAGGGAAGTACTCGCCGCAAACTTAAACAAGGTTTTCCCGGTCTGGCCCGAGATGCTGGAGGAGGAGGGGAGTAACCCGAGCCGGGGCTGGGATGCAAGCAGTTGCCGCTGCAGCAGCTGCTGCCGCCGGGGCAGTGACCGCAGGGGGGTGTCGCTCGGCGCAGCGCACTCCCTAGTGCCACCGGCAGGATCCTACCGGCCAGACTCCTGAGTCCCGATCGAGGGTCGTCCCTGCCCGGAGCGGCTTCCACCGCCCAGGAGTGACCCCAGCAAACAGTTCGGTCACGAAGTTGGCAAACCGTGGGGTCACGCAAGAAATGAACCAAGGGGTAGTGGAGAGTGCGCCCGTCTGCCTTTAGTGAGCGCCCCCGTGCCAAAGTCTCTGGGAGGTGTTCTAGACCCTCTCTAAGGACTTGGGGTACTGGGGACAGCGCTGGAGTGGCCAGCTGGATGGACCACACGTCCCCAGTGGTGCCAGGCAAGGAGCGCAAATGTGGGATGGAGAAGGAGTGGGTGACCCAGTCGTGCCAGAGTGTGCGATGCGGCAACAAAGTGCTTGGGAAGGTGGAGTGAGGAACTGGAGGGGAGAGGGGGGAAGTGAGGGAGCCTGCTTTACAGAGGCGGGGCAAAGAGAACTCCCGGGACCCGCCAAGAGAATCTTTCCAGGCCCTCCGCCAGGCTTCGCGCGGGGATTTCTTGGGGAATGGCTCCCTCTGCCGACTAGCTAAGGAGGCCCCGGGAGACAGACAAATCACAGAAAGAATGATGAAAAGGTTTTTCTCTATTTGTGGGTTGGCCAAGACGTGAATTCTGCAATCTGCTTCTCCAACTGTCCACGTTCTTGTTCTCCACCAAAGAATTCCCCTCTTCCGAACAAGCCAGGCAGACACAAACCGCAAACTGCTGGACAGTTCTTATATTCAGCTGAATTCTGTCGCCTACCCCCCCCCCAAAGTCTTGTGCTCTATACCCACGCCAGATCATCCCCTCCTATCAGGTTTCTCTTGCTTACATTAATATGAACTCTTTTTTTTGGAGACAGCTCCAATGTATATGTGTCTCCAGTCAGTAACAGCGTCTGCAAACAGTCCATACTCAAAATTACGCTTGAATGAATGGAATGAATAAGCATAGATCACCATCCTCCTAGGTCACCCCTGGAAATTCCCAGGGGAAGAGTGCATTTGCTTGATTGTTTACCAGACATCATTGCCCCTTCTTCTGGTTAACAGCACCTCCATTTTTCCTTTGGGGGACCACTCCTGCCACACTTAGTTCATTCTGGATGGGGAGGTCTGTCAGAATGGTCCAGCTTTTCCAGGTCCAAGAGCGGGCACCTGACCTAAGCTACTCCCTTTAGACCTTCTCTGCCAGGAATGTGAACTTTGATCAGAGCAGCATAAGGACCAATAAATCTAGAGCTGCTGGGCCAAGTCACTTAAGTCACTTAATCCCCAAAGCTACCTTGCTTTATGTTTTATGAAACCTGGTTGCTCCAATGCCTCTCATTTTTTTTAATCAACTATATTGAGACATGATTTACACTCAATGTGTTGCACTCATAATAAGTGTATGGTTTGATGAGTTTTGAGCAACATGTACATGCATGGGGCCACTACCATAATCAAGATAATGAATGACTCCATAATGCCAGAAAGTTCCTTTGCACCCTTTTGAAGTCAGTTTCCCACACACCACATCATTCCAGCCCTCTGAGCTGCTTTCTGTAACTACAGATTAAATTTGTCTTTTCTAGAGTTTCTAGAATGGAATCACATAATATGTATTTCTTTGTGTCTGGCTTCCTTCACTGAGCGTAATGTTTCTGAGATTCATTGATCTTGACTATATCAGCAGATTGTTTCTTTTTATTGCTGAGCATCATTCCATTGTATGGCTATACCACAGTTTGTTTTCCCATTCACCAGATGTTGATGGACATTTGGGTTGTTTTGAGTTTAGGCTCATTATGAATAAAGTTGCTAGGAACACTGCTGTACAAGTCCTTTTGCGGACATATGTTCTTTTCCTTATTTTCCAGCACTGGAATTACTGGTTTATACAGTAAGTGTATAATTATATAATAGTTATCCAAAGTAAACTAACACCTTACATTCACACCAGCAATGTATGACATTGTTTCACATCAACAGTTGGTACCATCCGTCTTTTTATTATAGCCATTCTCCTGGATATACAGTGGTATCTCATTATGGTTTTAAATTGCATATCCCTAATGACTAATGGCAGAATATTGGTCTATATTAATTTTCCATGATCATTTGGTCTGGCAGAAGGTTCATCAATTTTTTTAAATCTACCTAATGATTTTGCAACCCTCTCAACAAAGAAACTAGTGCCCCAAAGGTCTTCTGCACAAATCATCACTCCAAAGCCTCCTGCCTACACTGGCATTCCCGTTCCCTCTTTACTAACTCAGCCATAGCTTGTCTGCAGCCTGGAGGTCCTGTTGAGTCCCTGCACCCTCTGCAACTCCCCACCCAAGTTGCCTGTGAACTAGTGTGCCTACTGAGACTCTCCTCTCTCTCCAGGACCCTCTGTGGCTCATCTGTGGTCCAGAAGATTCCCACAGAGTTATTCCTCACTCCACACGCTCACCAGTGTTTTGCCTGCACTCCAGACAGTTGCTTCCTGATAGCTAAGAGACTTCAGAGCAGCTCTAGCCTAGGCAAACCAGTACGCTATCCAGTATACTGAATTATACCTTCCCCAGTGAGGTCTAAACCCTTTCCAATTTTATTCTTTCTTAAGCACTTTCCTGGCCCTAGGGTAACACGCAGGATTGTCATATCATCAGTTGCTTTTCATCAGAGTCCACAATCCTTTTTTTTTTTTTAAAGATTTTATTTATTTATTCGACAGAGATAGAGACAGCCAGCGAGAGAGGGAACAGAAGCAGGGGGAGTGGGAGAGGAAGAAGCAGGCTCATAGCGGAGGAGCCTGATGTGGGGCTCGATCCCACAACGCCGGGATCACGCCCTGAGCCGAAGGCAGACGCCTAACCGCTGTGCCACCCAGGCGCCCCCACAATCCTTTATATTAAAATGCCCCAGTTCAACCGACAGTGTGGCTTCTATCTTCTGATCGGACCCAGACTGATGCACTGTAATAAGGCATGACCTTTCTAGGGTCTCTACTGAAAGACCCCAGATGTTCACTGAAGACTATGCACTCTTCACTCTGCTTATCAGTCCTGCAAAGGCTCTGGGAATGATTAGCTTTCAGTATCAGTATGTGCCTACTCTTGCACAGTTTTACCCCATTCATCATGGCTTATTATTCAACAATAGAAAGACCCTATGCAAATTTCTGGAAGTCTTTCCTTGTCTTAATCTTTCCACGTTGGTGCACTGCCCTCCAAATCTAGTCACACCAGCTTCCCTGAATTCCACTGTCTCTCCTGTGCTCCCCTGCACTGTAGGCCAGGAAGCAGCTCTAGTCAGAAAGCCAGAGTGATTCTGGGGTTCACTGCATTTGCTTACCTATTCTCAGGGATCACAGTTTTTTGGTCCAGTGTCTAAAAAGAGGTTTTTTTTTTTTCCTTCCATGTATCGTGTCTAATTTTTGTTTTGTTTTTTCATGTATCATGTCTAATTTTTGTTTGTCTTGTTTTATTTTTGTTTGTTCTGCTAGAGCATAAGTCCAGTCTAGTTACTCGTTTACAGCCAGAAAAGGAAACTCTTTTCCTTTAGTTTTAGGAGCTATTCTTGGGAAAGAAATTCCTCCATGTTTTCTGTGTTATTCTTTCTACGTTTTTACTTATTTTGCTTGAATTGGATAGAATTGGTTTCTGATGCTTTCATCCAAAGACCTTTGAATGATATACATGTGGTACCCAGCATAAACACATAAAGCATTTCAGATCAAGCCTTGAATAACCTGGATTTCAGCGAGACTTTTACTAACATTTATTCTGAACTCTATAGCATTATTAATATAAGGTTTTATGGGCTTTTGTTGGTGGTGGTCATGGTAACTATACGATTCTGTTAACAGAATTTATAATCTACTAAAACTCAATTACTATTCATATTTGCTATTAAGCCTGACTTTTAAAAATATTATTTATACAATTAGTTGGGACTTCCATAGTAATTTTACAGGACTATTCATTTAGTCCTTTGAAATTCCATTTTTCTATATGCTGTCAATCTTTAGAATTTGAGAACTTGGTGGAGCTAATTATTGTCCTAGTATGTTAACTAGCCAGCTCAAAAGAATGAAATCTGAAATTTGATCAGCAAGCCACAATACTCTTCAGCAAATACTTATTAAACATGTCAAAGACATATTCTAACAGAGACCTTATTCTCTGTTTATATTTATTCTCACCTTGTAGTATGGTCATTCAACCACTTATAAAACTACAACTCTATGATATCCAGCCCACTTTCTTCATCTGATCCACAAGGACTTATAGGATTTTTTTTTTCGATTACCTTATAATTACAGATCTATTCTCATCCCTTCAATTCATTTGTCTGGTAATACTTCCAGTAAAAGAAATCAAGTCAGCCTAGTAGTTCTACCTCTTAGCAAACAAGATTAGCTTTTATACGCGTGACTTCCCCTCTGTAGTGCTCTCAATCATGTCTTTAAATCTATGATTTAAAAGCTTGCTTAGTTACATCAACAGACTAGAGTTCACAGAATTGACTTCTTTCCCATTAAAAAAAAGAAGAAGAAGAAGAAGAAGAGGGCACATTGCAGAGTGTTAATTTATAAATACAGCACAACGTTCACATTTTTTACTTCACTCAATCCTAACAGGAAGTATGTATCATTATTGCTGTTCTACAGAAAAGGAAGGCTCAGAAAGATCAATTAACTTACTCATGCTCACCTAGGTAGTAAGCGGCAAAAGCAGGTGTGATTTCAAGCACCATGCTCTCTCTATTGCTTCACCTGCCTTTGAGCTACATTTACCGATTCTAGTCTCCTGATAGCCCACTATAGCTCCCCCAATTTCACCAATGTGCTATGTTTACTTACTTCCCCCCCATGGACCTTGAAAAACTGCTTTGTAGGGTTGATTTAGAGTCTTTGGCTCAGGAGTCTTCGAAGATCTTGGGTATATACAGTTTCATCCCCCCACCCCCGGAGAAATACAAGTCAGACTGAAATAGATTGGATCTTTAATCATAAGACTCAGCCAAAGGATGGGGAGAAAGAGCAAGGTGGAGTTCTGGTCCGATGAGGGTTCCCTCAGACTCCCTCTCTTCAGTCTTTTCCTCTTGACCTAGATTTTCTTTACACTTCTTCCTCGAAGATGACCCTTGTCTATCTTTTTAAAAAGATTACTCTCTTGGGGTGCCTGGGTGGCTCACTTGGCTAAGTGTCTGACTCTTGATTTCAGGGTTGTGGGATCAAGCCCCGCGTTCGCATCCATGTTCAGCAGGGAGTCTGCTTGGGATTCTCTCTCTTCCTCTCCCTCTACCACTCTCCCTCTGTCCCTCTCCCCACTCCCACGTGCTCTGACTCTCTCTCTAAAATGAATAAATAAGAGGCGCCTGGGTGGCTCAGTTGGTTGAGCATCAGACCTAATTTTGGCTCGGGTCATGGTCTCGGGGTCATGGGATCCAGCCCCACATTGGACTCTGGACTCGGTGCAGAGTCTGATTGTCCCTCTTCCTCTGTTCCTCCTCCCCCCACCTACTCTCTTAAAATAAATAAAGTCTTTAAAAATAAAATAAAATGAATAAATAAATCTTTTTTGAAAAGATTACTGTCTTTTAAAGATATCGGTGGGAAGAAGGGAAGACACAGGACAATGAACAGGAAAATTTTATCTGCAGCCCGTGACCATGAATTAGAAGTTAGGGGCACTTTTCTGTCTACCCTTAGGTAAGACGTCTCCACAGATGTGAAGGATCTTGGTATTCTTGTGGAGATGAGGAACAATGGGATTAAAAACCCACCTGTATTTCCCTTGACTTAGTGTTTTTCAATTTTTTTGGTTTCATTTTGGTTGTTTTTTTTTAATTTTAACTTTGCCTGTTATCTCTAAAAATTACTTTTCAGCTTTATTGAGCTATGAAGGCCTATAACACTGCCCAAATTTAAGGTGTAAAGCCTGATAGTTTGAGACACTTTTATATTGTGAAATGATTACCACAGTAGGATTATTTAACACATCCATCATGTCACATAATTACCATTTCTTTTTTGTGGTGAGAACATTTAAGATTTGCTCTTAGCAACTTTCAAATATGTAATACAGTATTGTTAACTATACTCACCATGCTGTACATTAGTTCCCTAGAACTTACTCATATTACAACTGGAAGTTTGTTCCCTTTGACCACATATCCCCATTTCCCTTAGCTCCTAACCCCTGACAACCACCATTCTACTGTCTGTTTCTATGAGTTCACCTTAATTAGAATCCACATATAAGTGATATCATATGGTATTTGCCTTTCTCTGACTTATTTCCTTAGCATAATGCCCTCAAGGTTGATTCATGTTATGGCGATTGCCAGGATTTCCTTCTTCCTTCCTGTGGCTAAATAATATTCCATTTTATAGATACACCACATATTCTTTATCCATCCATTTCTCAAAGGACATCGAGGCTGGTTCCGCATCTTGGTTACTGTGACTAATGCTGCAGTGAACATGGGGATGCAGATATCACTTCGGGGTCCTGATTTCACTTCCCCTGGATATATACCCAGCAGTGAGTTTGATGGATCATATATTAGCTCTACTTTTAACCTTTTGAGGGAACTCCTTACTATTTTCATAATAACTGAACCAATTTATAGTCCCACCAATGGTGCACATGCCTTTCCTCCACACCCTCATAAACACTTGTTATGTCTTATCTTTATAATAAAAGCCATTCTAACAGGTGTAAAGTGATAGTTCATTGTGGTTTTGAAACGCATGTGCATCTCCCTGATGATAAATGATGTTGACCATCTTTTCACATACCCGTTGGCCATTTGTATGTCTTCTTTGGAAAAGTGTCTATTCAGGTCCTCTACTCATTTTTAATGAGCTTATTTGGTTGTTTTTGTTGTTTCCTATTGAGCTGTGTAAGTTCCTTATATATTTTGGACATTGACTCTTTATGAGATATAAGTCTACAAATGTTTTCTCACATTCTGGAGGTTGCCTTTTCATTTTGCTGATTGTTCCTTTTGCTGTGCAGATCTTTAGTTTGATGTAGTCCCACTTATTTATTTTTGTTTGTGTTGCTTGTGCCTTTGGTGTCATATGAAAAAAATCATTGCCAAGACCAACGTGAAGGAGCCTTTGCCCTATGTTTTATTTTAGGAGTTTTATGGCTTTGGGTCTTATGTTCAAGCCTTTAATCCATTTTGAGTTAATTTTTGTAAGTAGTCTATATTGGGGTTCCAATTACTTTCTTTTGTGTGTGATTATCCAGTTTTCCCAACATCATTTATTGAAGAGACTGTTCTTTCCCCTTTAAGTACTTCTTGGCTCCTTTGTCAAATGTTAGTTAACCAATATTCACGGATCTATTTCTGGTCTCTTCTGTTCCACTGGTTTATGTGTCTTTTTATACTATACTGTTTTGATGACTTTATAATAGAGATTGAAAAAAATCAATGTGATGCCTCCAGTTCTTTCTCAAGAATGCTTTGACTATTCATGGTCTTTTATGGTTCCATATAAATTTTAGGATTTTTTCTCTTTCTTTAAAAAATTTAATAGAAATTTTGGTGGGGATTGCCTTGAGTCTAGACGGTTTGGGTGGTATGGACAGTTAAACAATATTAATTCTTCCAATCCACAAACATACATTTACTTTTATCTTCTTTAATTTCCTTCATCAGAGTCTTAGTTTTCAGTGAACTGATCTTTCACCTCTTAGGTTAAATTTATTCTTAAGTATTTTATTGTTTTTAATGCTGGTGTAAAGGCAATTATTTTTTCATTTCATTTCCAGCTATTTCATCGTTAGTATATAGAGACACAACTGATTTCTGTATGTTGATTTTGTATCTTGCAACTTTACTGAATTTGTTAATTAATTCTAACAGTTTTCTGGTGGAGTCTTAAGGACTTTCAATATAAGATTACATTATCTGCAAACACACGATTTTATTACTTTCTGACTGGATGTCTTTTATTTCTTTGTCTTGCATAAGTACTCTGGCTAGAACTTCCAGGCTTATGTTGAATAGGAGTGGTAAAAGTAGCACGTTTTTCTTGTTCCTGATCTTGGAGGAAAAGCTTTCAACCTTTCACCACTGAGTATGATTTTAGCTGTGGGCTTGTGATATATGGTCTTTAGGTTGAGGTACATTCTTTCTATGTCAAACTTGTTGACAAATTTTTATCATGAAAGGATGTTGTATATTGTCAAATGCCTTTTCTGCATCTACTGAGATTATCATATGATACTTATCTTCATTCTATTAATGTGAGATATCACATTTATTAATTGCATATGTTGTAACCATCCTTGTATCCCGAGGATAAATCCCACTTGCTCATGGTGTATGGTCCCTTTAATGTGCTGAATTCAGTTTCATAATATTTTATCGGGAATGTTTGCATTTACTTTCATCAGGGATATTGCTCCATAGTATTCTTGTCCTTATCTAACTTTGGTATCAGGGTAATGCTGGCCTTGTAAAACAAGTTTGAAAGTGTTCAGCCGCTTCAATTTTTCTGGAAGAATTTCAGAAGGATTGGAATTACTTCTTGAAATGTTTCGCTTAAGTGTTTAGAAGAACTCACAAGATAGTCGTGGGCTTTTTTTTGTTGGGAAGTTTTGATTACTAAATCAATCTCCTTACAGGGCATTGGCCTGTTTGGGGTTACTTCTTCATGAGTCAGTCTAGGTAGGTTGTACGTTTTAGGAGTTTATCCATTTTTTGCAGGTAATCCCAATTTTGGCATGTAATTGTTCAGGTACCATCTTACGATCCTCTGTAATTTTGTGGTATCAGTTGTAATATCTCCTCTTTTATTTCTAATTTTATTTGTCTTCTCTCTTTTTTTCCACAGCATGCTAACTAAAAGCATGTCCATTTTACTATTCTGAAAAGCTAGCTCCTAGCTTCATTGATCTTTTCTATTGTTTTCTGGCCTCTATTTTATTTATTTCTGCTCTGATATTTGTCATTTCCTTTCTTCCATTACTTTGGGCTCAGTTTGTTCTTTTTTCCAGTTCCTCAAGATGAAAAGTTAGACTGAGATTTTTCTTTTTTCTTTTTTAAAGATTTTTTACTTATTTATTTGACAGAGACAGCCAGCGAGAGAGGGACACAAGCAGGGGGAGTGAGAGAGGAAGAAGCAGGCTTCCCAGCGGAGCAGGGAGCCTGATGCGGGGCTCGATCCCAGGACCCTGGGATCACACCCTGGGCCGAAGGCAGACACTTAATGACTGAGTCCCCCAGGTGCCCCAAGATTTTTCTTTTTTCTTAATGTAAGCATCTATCACTATAAATTTCCCTGTAGAACTGCTTTTGCTGCATCCCATAAAGTTTAGTATGATGTGTTTCCATTTTGTGTTTCAAGATATTTTTTTATTTCCCTTTTGATTTCTTCTTTGACCCATCGGTTGCTCAGGAGTGTATTGTCTGATTTCCACACACTTGTGGTATTTTCTAGTTTTCCTTCTGTTACTGATTTCTAGTTTCCAACCACTATGGTAGAAAAAGATATTTGCTATGATTTTAATCTTCTTAAATTTGCCAAGACTTGCTTTGTGACCTATCATATGATCCACTAGCCAGTGCCCCAAAATGTGGAGCATTTTAAAGGGGATTAGGTATTTTGGGTGAGCAGGGATGAGTTGCAATACTTCATAGGAAGTCTCACTGAGAAGGCACTATTTGAGTTAGAAATGAAAGAGGTGAAACAGGAAGCCACACGTGCCAGGGAGAGGGAATAGCATGGGACCTAAGGGGGAACAATCACTAGTGTTTTTGAAGAGAAGAAAGCAGATCAGTTTGCTGGAGGGAGTGAGCAAGAGGACAGGAGGTCAGTATGTCTGGAGTGGAGTGAGCAAGAGGACAGGAGAATATGTAAAGAACTCTTACAACTTAACAAGAACAACCCAATTAAAAAAAAATGGGTGAAGAACTTGAATAGACATTTCTCCAAAGAAGATACAAATTACCAACAGCACATAAAGAGATGCCCAACGTCCAAAAATGCAAATCAAAACCACAATGACAAACCACCTCACCCCTATAGAAGAGCTACTATAAAAAAATGGGTGGGGCAGAAATAAGGGTCAGCAGGATGTAGAGATATTGGAACCCTTGTGGACCATTGGTGGGAGTGTAAAATGGTACAGTCTCATGGAAATCAGTATTGCTATTCTTAGAAAAAGCAAAAATAGAATTAGCATATCATCCAGCAATTCCACTTTTGGGTATTTATCCTGCAAAATTGAAAGTAGAGTCTCTAAAAAATATGTGTAAACCTATGCTCATAGTAGTGTTATCTAAAAGAGCTAAAAGGTAGAATTCATCCAAGTTTCCATTCACAGATGAATGGTTATCAAGGTATGGATATACATACAGTGAATACCATTCAGCCTTAAAAAGGAAGGAAATCCTGACACATCCCACAATATGGATGAACCTTGAGGACATTATGCTAAGTGAAATATACCAGTCCCCAAAAGACAAGTACTGTATGATTTCACCTGTGTATTGAGAATGGTTACATTCATAGCGACAGAAAATAGAATGGTGGTTGCCAGAGGCTAGGAGAAAGGGAAATGGAGGAGTTAATATTTAATGGGTACAGAGTCTCACTTTTGCAAGATGAAGAGTTCTCATGATGGATGGTGGCTAAAATAGCCAGGGGCGCCTAGGTGGCTCAGTTGGTTAAGTCTCTGACAATCAGGTCATGATCGCAGAGTTGTGAGGTGGAGCCCCACCTGCACTGGGTGTGGAGCCTACTTAAGATTCTCTCTCTCTACCCCTCACCCCTTAACCCCCACTCACATACACTCTCTCCAAAAAAGATAAATAAATAAAAATAAAATTGCCAGGAACTCTCAGTAGTGTTAGAGTGATAGCCACTTTCCTACCTATACGGCTCTCCACGGGGTGATACCCAACAAGATACAAAAACAATAATACCTCTCACCTTAGAAAACCTTTCTTTGATCCTACATGACTACGGTCTCATTTTTCTATTGCAGTTTAGAACACAATTTGGAAAAGCTGTCAATACTCTATGTCAAATACCTCTTTCCATTCTATATTTGCTTGTCTCCAAATAGACTTTCAATCCACTACTCCACTGTAGAAGGATACTCCAGACATAGTATGTGTAAAATCTATCAACCTAGCAGCACTCCCTGTGTGATACATGCCTTTGGAAACGATCTGATGCAGGAGGGTTTTATTGAATCACATCTACTTCCCCCTGCCCCGATGAATCAGTATGGAATGATCTAATCAATTTGCTTATCTTTACTATTTCTACAATTTTCAGGATAAAAATAGGAATAACTGAAGAGTGCCTACTTTTAACTTCATAATGGAAATTGGCCAGAAAGTTTTTATATAGATTATTATATAGTATTAAATTAATACATATTCTTTCAGATACTTAATTATTGTAATTATGAACAAATGATTATTTGTTTTAACATAAAAATATATAACTTCTTCCCATAAATCTCCTCTTTTGTTAAGCATGAGACAGTCATTTCATGAACCAGGAGGGGAGTTGATGTCAATCTCAATATACTATACCTATTTAAATTTTTAATGGTTCCAAGTAATTCTGCATGATGATTCAGATACGCCCACCCTGGGCCAATATCACTTTGTGTTTCCATTCACTGGAGGCCAAATTCCATACATGGTGAAGAGAGACTCTCCAGGTGATGGTGATTCAGTTTCATTTAAGTGATGACTCACCACAGTCCAACTTTTACCTAGCTTTTGTTCACTTGCCTTGGTTTCATGAAAGCGTTCTCCACTGGTCCTTATCAAGCTACATGCACATTACCAGTTAACCTCATTTCTCCCTAAGCTGGATATCTTCTTAAGTATATGTCTGTTATCTCAGCTATACCCCCTTTCTGTGTTGGATAAACATTCACCTTCACAGCAGGGCTACTGCATACAGCTGTCTGATGTGTGCTCTGCACAAAGACTCCAGCAGAGTGGTCAAGTGGAGCTAAATTCAAGCATGCTCTGCTCCCAAATCCTTATAGTGGCCTGGAATCACTGGAGAAGGGAAAGACTAACTTTGTCAACTACAGGTATGTGTTTTCCTCAGTTGCACAAAGCATCATTGAGGCTAATAGTAATCTTGCTTATGAGATTTGATTACAGGAAGAGACTTCCCTTCAGGATAGAAACACAAAGGACAACCATTTACTTCTTCAGACACTTTTGCAGCTGGGCCTTGGACATGTGACTTAGGCTCGGCCAATGAGATACATATACCCTAGACTTTGATTTGGGAACTGGGACAATAGAGATTTCTTTTTGCAGCTCAGGGGAGGCAACATCCCATTCTGTGGAGTGGCAGTTGCCTCGTCAGGATCCAGGGCTAGAGGTGTTGGTGATAAGACCCCCAGCATCTCGTTATCCGCTGGTGGGGCAGGGCTTCCCATACGGTTCTGAGGAGTAATTTTCACTCTGGGTACAGAACCTCACTCCATCCCTACATCCCTTACTGACCTTTCCCTCCAGCCTTCCTAGTGTTTCACTGAGCACCCAGTAGCTTCTCAATGAATTCCCGTTCTACTTAAACTACTCAAAGTCTGTTTTTTTGCTGTGTCTGTTTCTTTTGTTGAAGAGTCTGAACTCAGTGGGATACTGACGTGAAACCCTTTTATTTTATTTTTCCAACACTGTCTTCAGGTGTGTTTTGATGAAGACGGGTTTTCTGCCCCTTCACAACATCTTGGGTAGCTCTGGTAGCATCCCAGACACTTTGAGGTTTTACAATATCAGGGCCAAAGTAATCCAGTTTACAGTTTGAATCTCAAATCCATTGTGATGCCGTTCCCCTCACGCTGCCCAGGTTTGACCAGCAGTGAAAATTGTCCCGCCTTGGGGAATTTGGCGTGCTTTGCTTTCTTCTTCTTCCTCTACGTTTTCTTCCTTCCTCTTTAGGGCTCATCTTTTTTTTTTTTTTTTTTTTTTTTAAAGATTTTATTTATTTATTCGACAGAGACAGAGACAGCCAGCGAGAGAGGGAACACAAGCAGGGGGAGTGGGAGAGGAAGAAGCAGGCTCATACCGGAGGAGCCTGATGTGGAGCTCGATCCCATAACGCCGGGATCACGCCCTGAGCCGAAGGCAGACACTTAACCGCTGTGCCACCCAGGCGCCCCAGGGCTCATCTTTTCTATCCCTTCTAGAGTGTTGGGGTCCCAAAGGAGGAATGAGGAAAGGACCGACATATCCCGCTTAGCTGCTGCTGCTGTGTTCCACACTGGATGGCCAGTCTTGGCTGACGAGGGGATGTCTGGATGCTGCTGGAGTGCAGTGCAAGCATGGGCTCTTTAGGAGGCCTTGCTGGGGCTCCAGTTGCACCGGCCTCTGACATTTGGTCTCACAGTTTCCCATCTGTTTTGGACCCCCTGAATGGCCTCCCCCAGTTTTATTTTATTAGGTTAGTTGAAGTTGACTTTTATTGCTTAAGGACAAGAACTTTGTCTGACACAGCAAGCATTCATATCGAAGACAAAAGGAGATCACACCACAGGAAATGGTGGGATTTTAAAAAAAATACTCCTATCATTGCCACAGTCCCTTCTGGTCATCTGCTCTAAGTTTCCTTTCGCGTACAGTGATGAGAGTCCTCACTATGCAGATTGCATAGATTTATTTATTTATTCCAAATTGGGTGTATTTACTGTGTCAAATGTTACAATTTTAAAAAGCAATGTCAGAAAGATATCCATGTCTTCTAACATTTTCTGATCTTGGTGTGTGAAAGGTGAAGCTGATTTCCTGTTGAACTGCTTCCAAGCAGGATATCAACCCACATGAAGTCTACTTTTACAAGAATATCCCAGATAGGCATGTTGTTGTTTCAAGAGCTTCTGCAAACATACTATTACACCAGGAAATAGGCCAGCAGTGCTTTTAGAAACAGACAGTCCAGATAAATCCAAGAGTCATAAAAGTAATTTCACATTTAAATAAAACGAAATCGAATTTTGCTACTCGAGGAGAGTCTGAGAAACAGAAACATCCACATAGGAGTTGGTTAAAATGTAGGCCTTGCTCAAAATATTGAATCAGAGTCATATATTAACAAAATCTCTAGCTGATGAACATGGACATTAAAGTTTGAGAAGCAGGGGAACACCTGGGCAGCTCAGTCAGTTAAGCATCTGCCTTTGGTTCAGGTCATGATCCCAGGGTTCTGGGATTGAGTCCCGCATCGGGCTCCCTGCTCAGTGGGGAGTCTGCTTCTCCCCCTACTTGTACCTCTCTGTCAAATAGATAAATAAAATCTTTAAAAAACAATAAAATAGTCCATATTTTTATACTGCTTTCACCTTCTAATACCCTATATAATCTACTTACTCATTATGTTTATTGTCTGCTATCTGTCTTTTCCCCATTAGAATATAAGCTTTTCAAGGGCAGGATATATCAATACTAATATATCTCAAGCACCAAGCAATGTCCTTGTGCATACTAATGTCTCAAAAATAGTGAATACATTTTAAACATAAGTTTTATAACTCAGTAGAGCATTTTTATTTTCCACTTGGAAGTTACCATTTTTAAGTAGAAAATTATTTTAAGAGCAGAGAGGTCTCAACATGAATTTCTTTCATTCATTTAACACATTTGCCCAAACGAGAGTTGCACAAATATCGCTCTCAGTAGATTCTGTCTTATCTCTCAGATTATAACTATCTCACTCTTGCAATAAAAGAAAAGGAGGAGGAGATGAAGATAAAGAATTAATTAATCAAAACCTTTAACTTTTCCGAAAACCCAGGGAATTTTTGTCAGCCTCCTTTGTTATTTATCTAGCATAACTCTCTGGAATACTAATATTAAATCCTGAGATTTGCAGTTTTACACGGCCATGATGGATTCACATGAGGGAAGAGGAAGTGCCCCCGAGGAGTCTTTCCTGAGACTTCTTGTACATTAATTCACTTTGGAGCTTTCCCATTCAGGAATATCATTCACATTAAATCAAGAGAAGACTGTTCGACTACAATGCAGCGCTTCACAGCTTTTTTCATAATACATTAAAAGGATAGTTATGTTTATATGGCATATTGGGATCAACAAGGGAATTGGAGCCCTTTGCAAGGCTCCTCTGATGACCCAGACTCTCAGCCACCCTTAGGGCAGCAGGTGACCCACTGGGTGAGGGGCTCTGCTAGGTGACATGATATCATAGGAAGTTAATTCTTAGCAATGATAAGTGAAACCAATCTTCTATGATACACATGGGTTACAACTTCAGATTGTTTCCTACGCCAGATATTCTAACAAATATACCCTACTCTCAAACTTTCAAATTAACAATCCTTTGCATTTTGAAAATAAACATATGAATCTGGTGGGAAATCTCCTCACCTCTTCTCCAGCCCACCATCCTGCTTTAAAAACTTTTCTATCTCCCTAATATAGCAGAAGGTGGAAGCCTGAGAGATAGATTTCTCTGACACCCTAGCCAGCAGAGCTCTGAATGCATTTTTAGGCTCCGTCTTATAGATACACTCACATAATACCTGAAAGAAAGCAGCGAGGCCCAAGTCATTTTTCTTCTTTCTCTGGGAGCAGTAGAAGGTATAGCATGGGCCTTTCAAATGTGAGTTTCTGGAGTGGCCTCTGTTTCCCCTCACATTCACCCCATCTTGGAGCTATGAAGTACCAGGAGATATATAGGAGTTTCCTGCATGCTCATGACTGGCAAACAGAGGCTCTCTGATCTTCCATGGTAATGCACCAAAAAGTTAGTGGTGGCCCCTTGCCTAGCCTCCTTCAGCCCCTGTAATGGGGCTGTGAGCCCCTTAGTCCTTGTATTAAGACCTCTCCCTGATAACACCGTTTTATGTTGTCTGGGCTGTGAATGAAACATTCTCCTTAGGAAATAAATCCAGAAAATCCACTTTTTGATAGAAGACATTTAGCAAACATTCAACTTTCACTTTTGTTTTATGATAACACATATGTTAATATTCTCTAAACTTTTTTCTGATCTATTAAATAGGATATAACGGGTAATGGCTGGCAAAGTGTTCGCTGCTCACATTTTAACAGGCTCCCATTCTTTAAATTGCCTATGATACTACCAAAAGAACTATGGTTTCTGCCCCACGGGCTTTTTAGCTGAGAGTAAATTAAAGAATACCAGGCTTTTAATGTTCTGTTTCTGCACTACCCAAAACACACGAGCAGAAAGTCAAAGGGAGGTGGATCTCTATATAAAAATCAGGGGCTCTTTCTAGAAAAAAATTGTGAATGAGTTTAGGGAAGCAAATATTCACTATCATTTAACTACCTAAAAGTGAAAGTAATCTTTAATTTGTCCATTACACCAAAACAAATTACCAACAGATACAAGATTTAAGCATTAAAAGAAATGACCCATTAAGATTCTAGAAGATTGTCTCAGTAACTATTTTTAAAAGTCTAGTTGAAGAAAACATTTTCTGAGTGTGACATCAAAGGCAAAAACTGCTAAAAGTAAGTTAGGTTTTTCAAAACTATTTTCATTTTGTAAGCTTGAAATACATCAAAATTAGAAACAATGGCACCGATTAGCTAGATTTAACTGTTGTTTACATTGTGCCATTGTTACTTCATCTCTCCATTTTTTGTTTTATCATTCCAGAGTAAATGAAAAATGTCAAGATTTTCCTCTTAAATCCTTCAGCGCAGATCTCCAAAGAGTTGGAATATAGTCTAACAAAACCACAATACCTTGATCACACCTAACAAAATTGACAATAATTCTATCACATCATTTAATACCTAGTATCTAATATCTCCCCCCCTACTTTTCTGGCCCATGACACTGACTTTTTTAAGAGTTCAGAGTGGTTTTCTTATAGAAGATACACATTCTACACTGATTATTTCTTTATAGTCTTATCTCACGTGACTTAAGACTGTTAGATTCTATTCTGACAAAAAGGGGAAAACTGAGACAGATATCCAGAGCTGTCCAATAGAACCTCCTACAATGATGGACATGTTCTATGGCTAAGCTGTTCATCGTGGAAGCCACCGTCACATGGCTATTCAGCACTGGAAGTATAGCTCCTATGACTGAGGAACTAAATTTTAATTTAATTTAATTACTTTAAGTTTTAAATTTAAGTAGCCACATGTGACTAATGCCTACTGAATCATGTGTCTAACATAAAAGTGGATGTAATGTGGGGCACCTGGGTGGCGCAGTCAGTTGGGCATCTGACTCTGAATTTCGGCTCAGGCCTGATCTCGGGGTCATGAGATCAACCCCCGTGTCGGGCTCCACACTTTTTAACATACTTTTTAACATGTTATGTAATATATTTTCATATAGACTTGAATGAACCTGTATATTTGACTTTCAACAGCAGAGAAGTAAAGGCCTTTGTTCACTTCAGGAAGCTTCATGATTAGCACCAATTTCTATAGTTATCTGGTATATTCATGATCCACATTTTAAAAAAAAATCTCAGAAATAGGGGAGTCATTCTGCCGTCTGTATCTACATTTTTAACATGTATACATAAGGCTTAAGAGTTACAAGTCACATTTCCTGATATAGCCAACCCTGTACATTCACTTTCCTTTCAAATTATTTATAGTATGTGGTTAAGATTGGCTATACCAAACAAGGACAACGGAATTCAACACTGGAACTCTTATTCCAACTTAGAAAAAAAAGACCTGTTTTCCCATGGGATTAAAGCTTTAAAGATTGGAGCTGGAGCTCCTGAGAGCCTGCCTGATAGCTAGCACAACACAAGGAAAAGTAGAAATGAGACCTAGAGAGAAAGAGTTCCTTCTGGCCCCTGGATCCAACCATGCCTGCAGCAGACAATGTTGAATGAGGAAGATTCGGTCTCTATGTGTCAGTTTGTGAGCTGATAAATTCTTTGGTTTTTCTAAGCCAATTAGAATAGTATTTCTTCCTGTCTTTTGTACCTGAAAGGGTGCTGTCAAAATTTAACAACCAAGAGAGCACAGAATTTAGAACCAGACAAACTGGATTCTAATTTATCTGTGATCCAGTGTACCCATCTAGAGATACTGGGATAATTATGCCTTCCTCTTAGGCCTGTCGTGAAGACTAGATTAGCATGATGTGTGTGTGAGAGACATTCTGAATATGCTAGTTCCCTTTTTTTTTTAATTTCTCTAGAGCTGAAATGATATCATATTCTTGAGTCCTCACACACTGTTTTCCTTTTCTATCCATCACTTAGAAGTTTTCCATTTATACACAAATATAATGTGAACCTTCATTAAAAATTAATTTTAATTTAATTAAAAATCGAGAGGGGCATTTCCTACAACAGGTGACGGAATGTTCCCCATCTAGTTTTATAAGACAGTCAGTTCAGGGAGCAATCATATTTGTCTTTGAAGATAAAATGGACTCAAAATGATGGCCGTGAATTTGTGTTGCTCTTCACTCTATTCCTTTCTAGTCTCTGTCATCCAGATAATGGGGATTTAATCTTGCACAGGCTTTGGTCATATGGTGCAGTTTCCTTTGCCTTCTTAAATGTAACCATGTGTAGAATCTCCTCTATTGGCACAGAAGATTTACTCGCCTTTTATAATCATACTGGATTTAAGTTAAGTAGCTTGATAATCAGACAGAATATAATTAGCTAATCATTTACAGGATTACCTAGGCTAAAAATTGACACAGTAAAATACAGTAAGCATGTTTATGCCCATCTAAATCCTTACATTAATAAAGGTGATCAGATTATACAATTCAAATGAATTTCCAAGAAAATATCCCTGGCATAGAGGATTAGAAATATATTTAAGCTAAATTTAAAATTCAGGAAAACCAATCCCACAGCTTACTTTCCATTATTTTTTTTCCCTTCAACTAAGCTCTTAAGCTGAATAAATTAAAGTCTCCAAGATGTTTAAACAGTTCAGTCTATATTAGTATGCTATGGTTCATTACTGAATACAGTTGTAAAACCATTGCCAAGTTGCCCCAATACCTGTATGGTCATAACTGGAAATCTCTACCAAAGGCATCAATGTCCTGCTTACCTATTAATTTTAGTTCCTTGTCTATAATTACTCGTCTCCTCCTTGAGAATCTGTCTCTCTTCCCCAAAGTCTCATCCATGTCTCTGGAGCTCTGCATCACATTCATGAAACCATATTCCCAATCTGTCGGGCAAAATGCTGCTTTCTGTAGTCTAATAGTGTATCTAAAATAATCTCATGTACCTTTAAGATTTTTTTCATTCTTTTAAAAAGCAAGATATAGCTCTCAGAACAAAAGCACATGAAACACAACTATCTGGAAAAATATATGTCTGGGTTTCTCTTAGGCTCAATTTTAGAATTGTGAGGACTGGGAAGAAAGAAGAACACAGAAGAGAAAAATAGAATAAAGTGAGTTGGGCCCTATATTCTCTACACCTCTCAAGTTATAAGGGTGACAAAATGATTTTAGACAGGTTTAGGATCTTTGAATAAAAGGAGACTTGTAGCCTGCTTTCCATCTAGATATCAAAGAGACAGCAAATCCTCACAAAGGCTGATGTTTAGTTATTTTCTGCATAGTATAGGCTAGTTCCCACCCCTCTAAGTGCTCCCTCTCACAGAGGCTAGGTTTCCCAGTCTCCTCTGGTAGGAAGGTTTTAGTTCAGGACCTGACAGTAGGAAGAATTTGTGCAAGATTAAAGTAAAATGCTGGGACAACTGGGTATTCACATGTAAGAGAATGAAGTTGGACCCCTACCGCATACCATATACAAAAATTAACTCAAAATGGATGTAAGACCTATGAACTAAAACTATAAAATTCTTAGAAGACCACATAGGGGTAAAACATCACCATGATCTCAAATTCCACAATGCATTTTTAGATATGACAGCAAAAGCACAAGCAGGAAAAGAAAAAAAAAAAAAAACACAGATAAATTAGACTTCACCAAAATTTAAAACCCTTATGGACCAATGAACATCACCAAAAGGTGAAAAGACAATCCACAATATGAGTGAAAACATTTGCCAATCATATATCTACTAAGAGACATGTATCTAGAATACACTGAAAACTGCTACAGCTCAATAATAAAAGGACGAATAATCCAACTAAAAATGACCAAAGGCTCTGAAGAGACATTTCTTCAAAAAGATACACAAATGGCCAGTAAGTACAAGAAAAGTTGCTCAACATCATCAACCATCAGGGAAATGCAAATGAAAACCACAATAGGATACCACTTCCCACTCAGTAGGAAAGCTTATCATCATCCAAAACAAAACAAGACAAAACAAAACATAATAACAAGCGCTGGAGAGCATGTGGAGAAATGATGGAACCCTCATACACTGCTGGTGGGAATATAAAATAGTGCAGCCACTTTGGAAAACAGGTTAGCAGTTCTTCAAAAGAGAAACTCAGATTTACCACCTGACCCAGTGATCCCACTCCTAAGTCTATGCCCAACATATATACATCCATCAAAAACTTGTACATGAATGTTCATGGCAGCATAATTAACAGCTAAAAAGTAGAAACAACTCAAATGTCCCCTGACGGATGGATGAATAAGATGTGGTCTATTCATACAGTGGAAGAATATTCAGCAACAAAAACAAATGAAGGACTGACACATGCTTCAACATGAATGAGCCTTGAAAATATTATGCTAAGTGAAAGAATCCAATTACAAAAGAACACATATTATAAAAATCTATATGAAAGGTCCAGAAGAGGCAATTCTACAGAGACAAAAAGGAGATTAGTTTTTGCGTAGGGTGGGGGGACGGTGGGGGGATGGGAGGAGGATGAATAGAGGGATTGGGAGTGTGGGGGGGTGATGTCTGAGGAGAAAGCGTTTCTTCAGGAATAATGAAAATGTTCAAAAACCGATTATGGTGATGGATGCACAACTCTGTGAACACACTAAAGCCAGGGAATTATACACTTTGCATAGTTAAAAGTGTTCAACTGCGCGGTATATAAATAAATAATCTGGTTTTTTTAAAACGATTGAAGAAAAGAAGGAAGCCAGAGCTACACCAGGCTTTGGCTGTGGCAGCAGCATGCCCTTGTAACAACTGCGTTGGGTCTGCAGGGGCAGAAGATCACAGGCTCAGAAGAATTCGGGGTTAGACAGGTGTGCGCGCCTACAGGGCAGGAGCAGCTTCCTGGAATTCCTGAACATTGACTAACTCCATCTAACCCCCCGTTTTTCTCTCTTCTACCCCTTCCAGTGTTTTTTGTGGCTTAATTCCCTATGTCAATCTTGTTCTGCTTGAAATTTCTAGAGGGGTTTGTTTTCCTAACTAAATCCTGGCTGATATTATTGCCTAGAGAGCATCTATCCTCCTCATTCTCTCCCTAAAAAATTCCAAATTTCTTCAGGGACTCACCCCTTCTCCGCATAGCCAAGTACCTCAGGCGACTGATTTCTACTCTCAGCTTCTGGGTTCAACCTGATTTTGGTCTAGCGGTAATCCCATTCCTTTTGCTAAAAATTGATTCAAAAATAAGCATGTGATTATAACACTCAATGTTAACTAACTGGAATTAAAATTAAAACTTCAATTTAAAAAAAGGGAGGGGGGAACTAGGCATGTTATCCAGCCACAGCAACAAGAGATGAAAAGGGTTATACCAGAGACATAGGAATGTTCTACCTCATTCTGAAGAAAGAAGCTTGAGAAGCCAATTAGATACAAAAGACAAAGCTGTAATTTCTGCAGGTGGCTATCATACAGCCAAGACACAAATCCACTTTAAAGTGAAGATCACAGGCAGAGGGCAGGGTAGAGAGACAGAGAGAACCCAAGGCTTTGATTGCATTTTTCAACTGTTGGATCAACACGCTTTGAAGCTCACCTCACCTCTTGACTCCTTATATGAGCTAATAACTTGTCTTAAGGCGGTTTGAGATAAGTTTCCTGTTACTGCTAGAAACATCTTACTTTATGCTCTGAGGCACCCTGAAATGGCAGACCCTCTATGCAGACAGGGCTTGAGGTAACTCCCCAGTTTCCCGCAGCCCCAGAGTGGCAAGAGACATTATCCAAAAGTTATCTCCAAACCCTGAGAAATTTAGCTGAGAGGCAGCTGGTGGACCGGGACGGGGCTTGCAGCCAGAAGAGGAGACACAACCAAAAACGATGTAGGAATGTGAACATCATGACAGGAGGGTAATGACAACCAGGACCCAGGTGGGTTGCTCCTTCACGGCGAATGCCAGACAGGCTAAAAGATGACCTGGGGTTACACCTTTCCCACTTGACATCTCAGTGTAACTTAAAGCCTCTCCCCAAAGCCCTCAAACCTTGGGAGAAGGATAATAACCTTGGGTTAGTTTTCCACCACTGAAGATGATGGAAGCTCAAAATAGAGACTGCTGGATGATAGAAAAATGAAAGAAGTTATGGGTTGAGAAAAACCATAACCCTAAACGTGTACATTTCAATATGCAGAACTCATTCTTTGGCCAGTGGGTGGCAGGAGTAGTATGATTATATTGATTCCCATCCCTTTCCCAGATTTACCAACCTTACCATCATGGAGGATCACAATCAGCCTTATCGAGTCCTCTTTCCACTGCCTCTCCTCATCTGCAATTGTTCAGAGTTCAAGAGCACATCCTCTGGCAAATGGAATTTTTATTGCAGTGGCTCTTGGGTGCAATCCTGACCAGAAGGTTTATTGTAGAACTGTGACCTCACCACCCCCTGCATTTCAAAAAATTGATACATAATTAGGTAAAAGAAATTCAGAGAAATAGCCATGAACTCGGTCCTGCAACCCTATCGCTTCTTCCTTACATGTCTTTCAAAGTCATATTGTTCCAAATCTGAAGCAAAGGATAAATTTTTAAAAATTACTGACGGACAATATTCAAGTCGAAGTTGTTCTAACTTGGAACATGAACGTACTTAACAACTCTTTCCTCTGATTAATTTTGTGAATTTAAATGGCACAGGGCTTGTAAGGAGCTGTCATCATGATTTCACTTCTTGTTTCTTAACTTTCTTCTTCCTAACTTATGTTCCAATCCCTTAAAACCAATCTCATTTCCTCAACGTTGCCATAGATTACCCCAAGGAGAGATGATTGATGTCAACACAAATGTCGTTTGGTCCCTACGCTGAGATGAAGAAAATTTTCCGCGCAAAGCAAGAATACTGAACACAATTGGAAAAGGAAAGTTAAATATCAGATCGATGGGTCTCTGATTCCTGTTATCAACCTTCTATTAAAAACAAATTTAAACTCACTGACTTGCAGAAAATAATTTCATCTTCATATTTCACCTCTATGTTAATGATATTCTTTAGGGAAGCATTTGATTGAAAATGTTACTGGAGTAGCAGAAACAGATCTTAATTTTTCAATGAATTTTTAAAAAGTCCTTTTGCTTTTTGTGCTAGCTCTTACAACTTTAAAAATTGATGTGTAATATTTAGCAATTATGTACATACCTATTACCAAGAAATTTAAATGAAAACTATAGTTATTCTGTATCCTGTCACCAAAAACTTGAGTTTCTGCCTAAATCTGTTTGCTAAATACAAATCTTTCATGTAATATTTGAAGGTTTATTTTTAATATTTCTACCAAATGTTGGCTTACAATCTTGCAAATTAGACCATGTGTTATGGGTTACCATGTTTGCTGAAATGTTTGCTATAAAAAACCATGCATGTTTACTTAAAATTATAAGCCAGATTTGTCAAACAGATTGGTTTTACCCACCAACTTAATGAGCAAGAACCCTCTGGGGCACTACCTGATGTAGCTTGAATTATTCCAACCTGTGTAGAAGGAATGGAGATTTTCTTAGCATTAACATTTCTTAACATTTAAAAACAGCGCTTGTAAAGATGGATTTGAAGAAAAGGGTCGAACAGATTAATTTCAAAACACAATGGCAGGCAGAGTTTCTAAATGGCAGGAATGGACAGCCACAGTGGCTTCTGGGTATCACTGAGGAGAGGAGAGGGCGCAGAGGTCTCCCACGGGGTGCCAGTGGTTGATGTGAGGTGGAAAGACCAAGGTGACAGGCGTTTCCTCTAGTGCCTCATAGTCAGGGGCAGTCACATTACCTCCGTAGGGGAGTTCCACGGCACCGTTCCCTGGAATCTACTAGAAGTGCTCCCCCCACCCCCCAAACAAGAGTGTAAACCACGGCACCCAGCAAGTGGGAGCTCCAACGTCAGCACAAGGAAAAGGAATGTTTCTAGGATGGCAATGAAGGGGAGATCCTGACAAAGCTGAGCATCGAGTCCAGAAAGGAACCAGTCCACTCTGAACTGGAAGAATGATCCAGCACGCACAGTTTTAAGCAAAACTGAAATTCTCAGGCTTTTCTCAAGTGTGTGACCGAGTTGAGAAGTTCTTTTTTTCTTTCATTTCTTCCTCCTCTCTCTCCTCTCCCTTGCTGTCTTAATTCTGTCCATTGTATCAGTAACAAAGCAAATTTAAAAGCAGACAATTATTGGGGCACCTGGATAACTCAGTCTGTAGAGCATGCAACTCTTTATCCCAGGATTGTGAGTTCAAGCCCCATTTTTAATGTAGAGTTTATTTAATAAGAAGAAGAAGGAGGAGGAGGAGGAGGAGGAGGAGGAGGAGGCGGAGAAGAAGGAGGAAAGCAGATGGTTATTAACTTCCAGAAAAGCAAGTTGTCCATGAAGGGAAAGCATAGAATACTGTGAGACTCCGCTGTGTATAATAATATCTACAGAGACATACTGCTTATAACATCAAACATTGATAAAATCCAAAATATTGTCAGGGTGAAGAGAAGCTGAAACATGAACACATTTTTAGGATGTGTATGTGTGTGTGGGAGGCAGACTGATTGAGATTTGAGAAGTAGATCACAAAAATGAGTATTACCTTTCACAGTAAGAAGAGAATCGATAATCTCCAAAACTGAAAAAGAAAAGCAAAACTTAATTAGCAGAAAAATCCTCTTGTTGGAAAATAATAAAGACATAAACACCAGTAAAAACGGCTCAAAATGTTGGGAACTATTGACTTGGGGAGTGTGAATCCAAAGCTAGGAGGAGTAAAGCCGAGGACTGCTGCTATAAGTTAGCAGAACTCATCATACTTAAAGTGAATATGTTTAACTTTGACAAAAATAAAGATTAAAATTTTAT
This sequence comes from Ursus maritimus, assembly GCF_017311325.1. Classification (NCBI taxonomy): domain Eukaryota; kingdom Metazoa; phylum Chordata; class Mammalia; order Carnivora; family Ursidae; genus Ursus; species Ursus maritimus. Next base: position 64,698,642 of record NW_024426663.1, read on the forward strand.
ATAAGAACAATTTCTAAATCCCCCCCCAAATTACACCACTACTTTTGCTAGAATTCCATTGAGCTTATAAATGATTTAGAGAGAAATGACATCTTTATAATGCTGAATATTTCTTTCTGGAAAGATGGTTTGGACTGTTTCTTTCATCCTCAGAGTTTTATCATTTTCTTGTTATGGGTCCTGTAGGTTTTCTGTCGTTTGTATCAAGGCATGTTATAGTATCTTTTGCTAGCATGATGACATTTTTTTCCATTATGTAACTGTCATTAATAGATTTTTAAAAGCCCTCTCTATTTTTTTGTAACTTTGCCACCTTCCTGCACACTTCTCTTCTAGTATTTTTTTAAAAGATTTTATTTATTAATGTGACATAGAGAGACAGCCAGCGAGAGAGGGAACACAAGCAGGGGGAGTGGGAGAGGAAGAAGCAGGGTCCCAGCAGAGGAGCCTGATGTGGGGCTCGATCCCAGAATGCTGGGATCACGCCCTGAGCCGAAGGCAGACGCTTAATGACTGCGCCACCCAGGCGCCCCTCTTCTAGTATTTTTTCAACTGATTGTCTTCAGTAATTGTCATTGTATATCACAACTTTCCTTCTCAGTGCAGAGGACTCATTTGTTCGACCTATTCTATTGCATTGGTTCCAACTTGTTGAGTACAGCTTTATTAACAGAGTGAGTAGTTGTATTGCCGTCAAGTAGAATAAAAAGACTTTTAGTGTTTCCCAACATGAATATTATTTTCTATTGATTTCAGGCAGAAATTTGATCATCTATTTATTTTCTTTCTAGTATTTCCCTTGTCTAAATACTCGTTCATACCTTAGCATTAGCATCTGTTTACTGGTCTCTTTTCCCCCCTAAAATGTGTGTTCCTAAGGGTACGGATGGGTCTCTGATTTTACCCCAAAACTGAGAATAATGCGTGGCTGTACAAATTTGTTGAATGAGTGTATCAATCAATGACAGACAGGTTACCTCTAGACAGTCAGGTGCTTCTGCGTCTCTGTTAGCCTACGAAAAGCATTAATATTTGTCATACCATTAAACCACGTTTGCGTTTAATGGACTACACATTATTACTTCGTTGTGGTTGGACTACCTGGATTTCCTGGTATTTTGTTTTAAATGTCTGCCTCTGTGCTGGGGGTATGAACTGTAGGTTTGTTATGGGTTATCTTTGTTGGCTTGGTTTCAGGGCGTTGGCCATATTAAAATGATTAAAATATTGCATGCATAGTTTTAAAAGAATATGGATTAGCTGCTAAGTCCAGAGCATTTGCCCAGAAAAGACTCTGTTTCCTGGTGCTTCAATTTCTTCAGCCTTTAGCATTCTCTTATGTTTTGTTTTTCTTTGTTATTCAAGATGTGGAGGAGCATGCTTTCATTATAAAAAGTTAAAACTGTACATAAGTGTAAAGACTGAAAATACGAGGCTGCACCTCTTCCAGCACAAGCCCAGAGGTAGCCAGGGTTAACAGTTTAGTACTTTTGTTTCAGTATTTTTCCTATGCCCTTCCATATTTACAGGCGCACGTACAAGTGCGTGTGTATGCGTGTGCACGTGTGTGTGTGTGTGTGTGTAAAATAACAAAGCCAGGAACTGTCTTGAAACACTTTTTTTTTTAACCTTCCTTGGAAAGTTTCCACCTATATATTATTAAAAATATAAAATACACAGGGACATATAGCTAGCTCCACTGGCAGAGTTTGGACTCTTGATCTTGGAGTTGTAAGTTCAAGCCCCACGTTAGGTGTAGACATTACTTAAAAATAAAATCTTAAAAAAATATGAAATATACATTCTTCATCCTTTTTAGTAGTTGTGTGGTATTCAACATTATGGCTTTACCAGAATTTATCTAACTGCTCTTCTAATCATCAGTATTTGGCTGTTGCCCCTTTTTCACTACTACAAACAACCCTGCTGTGATCATTTTCATACACAGACCTTTAGTCCATGCCGATTCTTTAGAATAAAGTCCTCAATGTGGAATTGCTAAGCCAACCAAGATGGACAGTTTTTACGTTAGTAGATACTGGAAAAATTGCCCTCCAAAGAATGTTTACCCTCCTACCAGCAGAGTATCATTTGCCACACCCTTACTAACCCTGGGTATTATCAAGCTTTTAGATTTTTGCTAATTTGAGGAGTAAAAATTCCTTATAAGGTACCACATTAATTTACATTTCTCTGATTTCCAATGAGGTTGAACTAGTTTAGCTTGTTGAATATCTATATTACTTTTCCTTCCCATGACTCATATTTCTTAAAAGTAAACTCTATGCTCAACGTGGGGCTTGAACTCAGTCCCCAAGATCAAGAGTTGCATGTTCTACCTACTGAGCCAGACAGGTGCCCCCACTGTTCATTTTTCTATTGGAGTGTTTGTCTTTTCCCTATTGAGTCATATCGATATTAATCCTTTGTTAATATGATGCAAACATATTCCCAGGCTTCATGTTGTTCATTAATGTTATTATTATGTCTTTTTAATTTTTATGTATTTAAATATGTCATTATTTTCTTTATGACTTTCACGTTTTATATCTTGCTGAAACAGGATTTCTTCATCCCATGCTTATGAATGTTTTTTACCTTCATCTAATACCTTTACGTTTAGTTTTGTGGATATTGGGTAAGGTATGGGTGTAAGTATATTTCTCTCAAAATGAACAACTCATCACCCCAGGTGTATTTCTTTCAAAATTGATAACCAAACTTCACCCTCATTTGAGAAGTAATTCATCTTCTTCCTACTGATTTGTTTACCATCTTTATCATTAACAGCAGCTAACATTTACATAGTTCTGACCATATTCCAAGCCCTCTTCTAAGTGCTTTTTCTTTATTAACTTATTTAGTCTTCTCAACAACCCTAAGATATGGGTGGTGTAATGGTCCCTATTTTACACATAAGCCAATTAAGGCAGAGTTTAAGTAACTTAACCAAGAATGCACAGCGACTACGCCTTGGCTTGAGACTCAATGCTCTTAACCACGGTGCCAAATTCCAGTGTATGGACTCCTGTTTCTAAATTCTACACAATCTTTATTCATCACTATCTCTGCCTATACCTGCACCAACCCTATACTTCTACAATTGTATTTTCAAATGTGTTTTAATCTCTGAAAGAGAAGTTACTACAATTTCTTTCTTCTCAGGGTTTCCAGGCTACTACTTGTGATTTTTTTTTTCTATCACGTAACCTATAGAATCAGCTTAAGTTTCATATAATGATTAGAATTGCCTCACATTTCTAAAATAACTTAAGAAGATTTATATCTCAAAAATAGTGGCTTTCCATTTAGAAGGGGACTATCTGCATTTACTGGATCATTTATTTTTTTCCTAGAGCTTTATAGTTTTCCACCTATGAATCTTATGTTTTTGTTAGGCATTTTGTAATTTTTCTTTCTGTTGAGAATAGGTTCATTTTTTCTGTTTCATTCTTTAATATATTGTTGATAATATATAGGAAAGCATTGATTTTGCTATGCTAATTCTGTACCTAAACCTCATATTGAATTCTTTATTGATTCTAGTAATTTTTTCTTGATTTCTAAGGCAATACCTTATTTGCAAATAACTATACCTGTGTCTTTCCTTTACAATATTTATATATATTATTCTTTTCTGTCTTATTGCATTAGACTCTCCATTATTAAGATTAAATAGCAACAATGCTGAGAGAAAATTTATCTTATTTCTAACATTAGGAGGAATGACTATAAAAAATATTTTATAACAAGTATTTGCTCTTGGTTTACACTTACCTTTATCAGCTTAAGAAAGTTTCCTTCTATTGCTAGCTTGCCAAGAGTTATTGCTTACTTGTTTTTAATCAAGAGTGATGATTGCATTTTAGCAAATGCATTTTTGCCCATATTGAAATGTCATGAGTTCTACCCCCTTTGATCTATTTATATAGTGAATTACATTAATGGATTTCCTTGTGTTGAGTCATCCTTGCATTAACAATAGTTCTGTGTGCCAGGAACTATGTTAAACACAGTAATTAGATGAATACGCATTTAAGACTGTTGTATTTTCTTGATGAACTGACCTTTTTTTATTATGAAATTTATTGGTAACTGGAATATTTAGTGCATTCTCAGTCATTGTAACTATTAATATGGTTGCATTTAATTCTACCATCTTGCAATTTGCTTTTTATTTGTCTCATCTCATGTGTGTTTCTTTGTTAGTTCTTTTCTGCCTTCTTGGTCCCATAAAATATTTTTTTAGTACTCCATTTTATTGTTTCTTTGGTTTCCTGTGTGTGCGCATGTGTGTGTGTATTAGTGATTGCTCTAGGGATTCCAGTATACATCCTAAGCTTATCACAATCTATTTCTATTTAATATTATAACATTTCATGTAGAATATAAGAAACTTCCAAGTGTAGAATTCCATTTAACCCTGCTGCAATTCTTAATGTGTTACCCTGTGTTACCATTACATATGCTAAAAATACCACAGTGCATTATAATGTTTGCTTGAACCAGTCAATTATGTTTTAAGGAAATTTAAAGATAAGAAAATAAAATTCTTATTTACCCACATATTTACCATTCCCAATTATCTTCATTCTATTATTCTAAATTTTATCTGCAGCCCAATGAAATTTCTTTGATATTTCTTTTAGGGCCATGACTACTATCAGGTTATATTCCTTTCAAAATATTTTTTGACCTCCATTCTTGAAGATTCTATCAGGTTATAGCCTATCAGGTTATATGCCTTTCATAACATTTTTTGATTTTCATTCCTGAAGATTATTTTGAAAGATATACTCCCTTGGGTCTTAAGAGATTCTTAGATCTGTAGAATGATTTTTTTTTGCCAAGTTTTGAATATTTGGGGTTATTATTTCTTCAAATAGTTCTGATCCATTCTTTTTTTCCTTTTCTTCTGAGGCTTCAATTACATATGGGACAAATGATACCATTCCACAAGATACTGAGGCTCTGTTCATTTTAGAAAACAGAGAATACAATTTATTCTGTTTTTCAGTTTTGATATTTTCTAATTAATCTATTTTCAGGTTCTTGTACTTTTTATTCTGCAGTGTCCAATCTCCTCTTAAGCCACTGAGGGAAATTGCCATTTCTAGTATTTTTAATTGATACTTTTATACAGCTTGTATTTCTCTTTTGAGGTTTCCCACCTGTTCACTATATCCATTTTTTTTTTCTTTTAATCCTTGAACATGTTTACAACCACCATTTTTTAAAGATTTTATTTTTAAGTAATCTCTACACCCAAACGTGGGGCTCTTACCCCGAGGTCAAGAGGGACAAGTTGTACTGATTGAGCCAGCCAGGCGCCCCTATAATCACCGTTTTTAAAATGTGTTCTAACTCTGAAGTCTGAGTCATTCTCAGGATCTCCTCTGATTGTCTGCTTTTTACTTTTCTTTTTAATTTTTTTTTTTTTACTTGGCTCCATGCCCAGCATGGAAACCAATGTGTGGGGCTTGAACTCACAACCCCGAGATCAAGATGTGAGCTGAGATTGAGAGTCTGATGCTCAACTGACTGAGCCACCCAGGCTCCCCTTGTCTTTTTTTTATCTTGATTATGAATTCCATTGTTCCACTTCTTTGCATATGTGTAGTAATTTTTTAATTGTATGCTGCATGTTACGGATGATATATTGTAGAGCATCTGGATTATCTTGTCTCTCATTTAAAGGTGTAATGTTTGGTTCTGGCCAGCAACTATACAACTGGTTCATTCTCTTCATCTTTCAGGCTTCATTTTATGCTCTGTTTGGGCAGATCTACATTGATTTTGACCTTAATCCCACGATATGATCTTATTCCTTACTCCAAAAGAGTGGCCTTTCTGTGGTCTCAATTGAATGTCCAGCGGGCTCAGTAAAGTCTTTCTGCCATAGCTGGATCACAACTTTAATTTATTTTGGCATTGCATGACTTCTGGCATTTCCATTCATTTCTTAGCACCACAACAGCTTCTGTCTTGCAGAATCATGAGGTCTTACAAAATCTTAACCTACACAGACAAAGCCCAGAGTAGCTCTTAGCCAAAGAGCTAAGAAGAATCTCCACACAGACTTCGGAGACCTCCCTTCTGTAGAGCTCATTTGTCTCTGTAGTTCTATACCGTGAATTCCACCTGCCTTTTCATCCCCCCGATGCAGTTTCTGCCACAGCTCAGTATGACTTGATGTTCTTCACTTGGGCTCCACTTTGTGCCAAATTCAGGAAGCTGCCCCTGGACATAAAATTGGGTTGAATATGGTGCTCACCTCCTTTATTCCCTGTCTTGCTGAGACTATAGTCCTGCACTGCCTATCTTCCAATGCCTAAAAGTAGTCACCTCACATGTTTGGTTCAGTTTTATAGAACAGTAAATCCAACAGCAGCTCTCCATCATGGTCTTGAAGTAAACTTGTAATAGAGAGGGGCCACTGGGTAGCTCAGTCGGTGGGGCATCTGCCTTCAGCTAGGGTCATGATCCTAGGGTCCTGGGATTGAGCCCCACATCGGGCTCCCTACTCAGCAGGGAGTCTGTTTCTCCTTCACCCTCTGCCTGCTGCTCCCTCTGCTTGTGCTCTCTCACACTCTCTCTCTAACAAATAAATAAAATCTTTAAAAAAAAAAGAAAACACTTGTAATAGAGAAACCTAATTGGTATTTCTTTATCTCTCATTTCTATGTTCTCATTCCCTCTCTTCCTTTCTCTCCCCCCCACCCCCCCACACACTTTGCCATCCTTTGGAATGATAATACTTCCCTTTTTTTTTTCTTTCTTCTCCAATAGCCTCATTTTAAACTGGTCTTAATTTTTTAAAACATGCTTTAATTTACTCTCCAACAGTGTCAAGAATGAAGCTACCAATACGGACCTTCCTAGTTCAACATAAAAACTTTATCACACTTCACTCCCTCCTTCTCCACCTATCTTTTCACCCCACATCTCCAGGAGGTTTTTTAAATTATATACATTTTTCTTTTTTAAATTCTTTGTTATAAATTGTACACAGTTTCACAACCACTTTATAAGCAATTCTTTAGATTTACATCTAAGTTTTTCTTGCTCATTGCTCTTTTTTCCTAAAACATGTCTTTGTCTTTATTAAATTCTTTATTTTGATTACTTTTTGCTTGAAGGTCTACTTTAAGTTGTATTTTTCAAAAAGCATACATGAGTCATATAATTTCTGAATTCTTTTAAATCTGAGCCAGGCTTTCATTTGCCTTTGCATTTAGATAATAGCTAGGCTTGGAATATAATTCTTGGAACATAAAGCTTTTTTCCCCCAGAAACCTGTACATTTTCTCTGAGCTTTTCTAACACTAGTGTTGCAAATAAGGAGTCTAATGCCATTCAAACTTTTTTCCCCTTTAGTGACTTTTTTCTCCCAGCTGACTGCTTCTAGCCAAAACCACCTGGGTATCATTCCTTTTCATTAAACCCACCTAATCTTTGCTAACCCTGCTCCATGTACAAGGCTGAATGCTTCAATTCAGAGAAGTTGCCTTCTTTTGTTTATTTGATTATTGCTTTTCAGTCATCTGCTACTTTCTACTTCTGGAATCCATATAATCATGATATTAATTCTCCTGCTTCAACATTTCTGCCTCTTGATTTTTCTCTTGAATTCCTAAATCTTGAAGGTTGTGCTGTGCATTCTGAAAGAATGTCCCCTAGTTACTCTTCTTTCTATTCCCAAGACTTGATTTTTGCCTCTCGATTTATACTTTTTTTGTAGAAGTTTGCACTTTAAAAAAATAATACATGATCCTTTTGAATCTAATTAAGAAAATTAGCTCCCCAACCCTTATATTCTTCCCTTTATTCCATGGGAAGCCTGTTTTACTAGAGATGATTTGATCTGAATGTTCGAGTCTGATCCCCCTCATTTCAACTACTGTATTTCTTAATTTATCTGTAAAATTTTCTCTTAACCTTACAGAAGAATTAGTTTTTCCAGAACATACAGCCGAAATGTGAATAGTGGCTCATCAGTGCTCCCTTATTCACTCCTACCTGTTCCATTTCCAGTTAAAACTCTTCAGCTTCATAGCCATAGTGACAAGTTTCCAACGGTAATACACAAGTGATCTTTTCATACTCCTTTTATATTCCGTGTATTGTTTCTTTCTGAAATGGGAAAAAGGAAGGGATCAAACACGTGATTAGGATATCATCTTTGTCACAGAAGTTAATTTTTCTTAGACTATGACAAGACAAAATTTCCATTTGTATTGTATTATGTTAAGGATAATAAAATTCTTTAAGAGAAAAAATGGCTATACACGTTCTTTCCTTACAGAGAAGCAGGGAAGTTACCTTGATGATGTCATCATTCTTACTAAAGGGGGGGATGAAATCTTAAGTTACTTTCCCACCACTAAAAACATTTTGAAATACTTTCCTTGAAACCACCTTTTACACTCTTGAATTTACTGATGGACCTCTGTGTCCAACTGTCCAAACAAGGACAAGGAAATATGCCCATGAAAGTTAACCTCTGCTGAATACAACCATAAGGTAGAAGAAACACTGGGAACATCTGCATTTTATCCTGCCAATATGTTCTCTCTTATTCTAGAAGCACAGGATGTCTTTACTCTGTCAGCTGCAAAAATATTATCTCTCTGCAAGAATGAAACAAGTGTGGAATATATATTATGCTACCACATTACATGCATACCTAAGCAGAAAACAAAGAAAATAGCCATTTAATATATAACTCAATTTTGCCTCCAGGGACAGATAAAAACTTTTTATTATAATACCCAAATGGTACAGTACATAAATATACATGGGAAATGTGATAGGGTTAAGTCAGGCTCTTTTGGCTAGATGCTGGTGGCTACAAATTTATCATCTGACACCCATCCTAATCTTGCCTTCCCATAGACATGAAGTAGGCTATATTTTTTATGAGGGCCAGGAATTTGGGGCGAGGGAGACCAAACCCATCACCATTTTTCAGCAGGTCATTAATTTCTAAATGTGTGTGGAAAATAACTATTGGCTGATATCTTCCAGTTTCATTTCAAACATACCTTATACAGTTTGCTTAATAAATAACCAAGACAGTAAAAAAAAAATAATGACAGTAACTAAATTGGTAATTTAATAACTTCAGATGATTCTAGAGGCTTAGCGGTGTTTATACTTTTTGAAATCAATAACTTTTCATTTGGAATCTTAAATCCACTTTAATGAGCATTCTGCTGGCTGCAGTTTTATTTAGGATGTGAGCTTATACAAACAAAAGTAATGGAGGCTCTTTCCTAGATAACAATATACAGTTAACTTTGCAGATCACATGGCTGATTTGAACGTATAAATCTCTGCAATCCCATTATATATGCTCCTCAAACATTTTAAATGCCTTTAACTGGAGAAGAGGTTATAGAAGAAAAGAGTTCTCAATGTGGGGAAACTTCATGTTTCTCAGTTAGTAGCAATATGTCCGAAATGGCTCTTCTAATATTGATTCTATTTTTGAAAGCCCATACACAGCAATAACACAACTTTCTTACAGGCAGCAAATGGAAAACATCCTGTGACAATTCCCCTAGCTTTCTATATAAATCACATGAATTATCAAGGTGAAATATTTATCAACACAAAATAACCTATTCCTCAATGTCTTCCACACTGTTTCCCTCTCTGTAGAAAACCTTCGGGGTCATGTAATCTACCCATATAAAACTAATTAGAAACACCCTCCACAAAACAAGGGGCTACATCTATTGTTATTGTAACCCGCGCTACTCTGCCTCTGTGCCCCAGAGACTCCAGTAGCTCTGAAGTCTCCAGAGGGTGTTCAGAAATGAAACGATAGCTTTTGGGCTCATCCTTTTTTTCTGTGAGACACTGTCCTCCGTTGCACTAATGTCCCCTGGAAGCATTTCAAAGCTATCATGCCCTTAAAACACCAAAACCGTGCTGCATTCCCTTCATAGTTTACAAAATCCTTTATAAAAACAATGATTTCACCTTCTGTTATAATTCCTCTCTTCATAGAGGCTCAAAAACTAGTGAGGTCTAACAAAATCCCTTCTCTTTCCTTCAGCCAAAAAAAAAAAAGGTGCAGATTACACTAACAGATATCCAGGCAGACTCCAAATCCCAGTTTGGGCTGGAGCCCTGTTCCCCATTTGTAAATATCTGAAGGTCACCCTGTATCAATGAATGACCTACTGTTGTTTCATGCACATTCCCTTGCCAGGTGTTAGTAAAGCCCTTCCTTGAGAATGAAGTTAACACAGAGGAAAGCAAGTCAGGAGATGAGGAGAGACTTCCACCCACCTCATCTGAACTTGCGAAACCAGCATCCACCTTTGGTTTCCCCAGTTATGTGTGCCAGTAAATTCCCCTTTCTGCTGAAGTCAGTTTGAGTTTGGTTTTATGTCACTTCCAACTGAAACAATTTTGACTAATATACTAATAATTACCAATTTTATTGGGTTATATAAATATCACTGCCTCAAGAACTTGAAATAACGCATCCCAGAGATTTCCAACCGTGAAAACTATAGCCTGATGAGTGATTTAATTAAACATGTACATATAGATCACTCCCCAAACCACATATACAGAAATGAGGAGAGACAAATCTGAAGAAGGAAAAAAAAACTTGCATTTGAAAGGATGAATTAAAGAGAAGACATCTGCCCAATGTTTAGGACTGGGAAGATAAATGATTCCATTTTATGTTGTTATTAAATTGTATTACTCTTCATTAAAGTTAAATGCATTTAGAGGAATTAAGCTTATCAAAGACTTGGCAATGTAATATAAAAGATGATTCTTTGTTTATTTGACGACATCCTCCTGTGAGTTGATTCACAATTTTAATTTTGGAAAACAATATTTCCTTCACAGGGACTGACAGAATGATGTGAACTGCTGCATCATTTTGCATGAAGTCATATCGATTATGAAAGCAAACAGAAGCCAAGTGACTTAACCCATTTTTCAAGGAGCATTATGACAATAATGTTTCTATATTGTCAGAGGGGATCACATCAACTTAAGAACTGAAATTAGCCTCAGTTAAGGGGGAAAAAAAAAAAAGACCTGGAATGAAGAGCTTCAGGAGATAATCACCTATCCTTTTTAAGGTAAGTACGATGGAACCCGATAAACACAAAAATTGTAAATATTTTTAGTGGAGAAACTATTTTTAAAAGTATGTATTAACTCTATGCACCAGTATAGAGATCTGACCATGGACACCACGGTAAGCAAAACAAATACACAAGAGAGCTTGCAACCTAGTGAGAGCAGAAAGCATTAATGCAATCACAGAGAACTGTCATTCCTGTTGGAGTAAATATTACCAGAGAAATGTGCCTACTGCCCTAGAAGCCCATACTGGGGCTTTACCCTAAGCAGATCGACCAGGAAAGGATTTCACAAAGACTTGATGGTTGAGGAATGATTATACACAAAGTAAGTAAAGAGGGGAAAGAGCATTCCAGTGAGAGGGAGGAGCCATAGGTGTAGAGAAGAATGGGCTAGGAAGCAGAGATCTGAAACAGCACTGAGCCCAGGACCCAGGGACGGGAGGTGGAGTATAAGGAGGCCCAGGCTGTGGAGAAGTGGTCAGTTTCCTCTGAAAATGGTGGGCAGAACTTGAGGGTTTTTAGTGGGGCTTGGTAAGATTAAAAAAAAAAAATCACTTTGGGTTCAAGCTGGATAAGAAATGAGTGGCATGGGGGTGTAGGGGGTGGAGTCAGGATCCAGGCAAGGAACAAGGGTAGGTAGGTGTGGCCGGTAGGAGTTGGGGTGAGGGCAAGATACAGAAAAGTAGAGAATCTTCAGGCCGTTCATCCTCATCCTTTCTTGAGAATCGGCATCATGAAATGTGACTGAGTCTTTCTGTTTTTCACAACTTTGCAATAGGGAAAATTCCAAACATACAAAAAAGTAGAATAACATGATGAGTTCTATGAACTTGACACAGAGCTTCAAGCGTGTCCAACTCGAGGCAAATCTTGTTTAATCTATATGTATCTCCACTTACTTTTCCATTCCTGTATCCAGTTTTTTAAAAATTTATCAACATATCAAACCCTCCAATAAGTTTTGAGAATAGTACAATAATCACTAATTTATCATTCAGGTAGTTTCCCTGTTAACATTTTATTAACTTGTCCCTATGTGTGGATATGGGTGTATTTATACCGCACACACAAACACACACATCTTATCTCTCTAAGAGCAATGGCATTCTCTTACACAAGTATCACACTCAGGACACTTAACATCATCTAATATGTGATCCATATTCACAATTACCTGTTTGTCCCAACAATGTCCTCTACAGCTGTTTTTCCTCCGAATCCAGAACGTAAATGAGGTCCATACATTGCATTTCATTGTCCTGTCTTTTTAGTCTCCATCAATCTTCAAGAGCTCCTCGGCCTTTCTGTCTTTCATGACACTGATGCCTTTGAAGAGTGCAGGCCAGCTCCTGTGCAGAATGTCCTTAAATGTGTGTTTTCTGATTGTTTGCTCATGATTAGATTCAGGTGAAACATTTTGGCAGTACCAGCACATAGACGATGTTGTGTCCTTCTCCATGTGTCACATCAGGAGCCATATGATGTCAGCTGTACTGTTATTAATGATGATTCTTTCAGCTTTTCCACAGGTTGAATTCATATCCTGTAGACATAATCCATTACTGAGGAAACCAGACAAGGACTGCAAAATATAATTTCTATTTCCCCACGAGCCATCTTAATGCCAAGAGACATTAACACAGGTCATTTATACAGACAAAGCTTTGTCGGTGCATATAGATCATAAATAGACAGTGACAGGGAAGGAATATCCTGCAGCAATTAGAGGAAATTGGCATACTTGGGAATTAGAATCGTGAGAAGAAGTAAAGCATGGAGTGCAGTGAAGCCCCTAGCCTCAGGAGCCAGACTGTAGGGGACATCATCCTGGCTCTGCCACTCACTACCTGTGTGACCTTGGGCGAGCTACCTACCCTTTCTGTCTCTGCTTGCACATCTGTAACATGGGAAGTCATGGGACTCATCTTACATGGTTGGCATGAGCACTGAGCTGCTACACACAACTGGCATACAACAAGGTGTGATGATGATGATGATGATGATGATGTTTCCGGTGAAGGACCACTAGCCTCCATGTGTTGACTAAAGGAAGACACTAGGTCTTCTTTATAAACAACATTATCTGAGAGGCACCTGGGTGGTTCAGTCGGTTTAAGCGTCTGCCTTCGGCTTAGGTCATGATCTCAGGGTCCTGGGATATAGCTGTGAATCTGGCTCCCTGCTCAGTGGGGAGTCTACCTCTCCCTCTCTCTCTGCCCCTACCCCCCACACACACTCAGGCACTCACTCACTCTCTCTCTCTCAAATAAGTAAAATCTTTTTTAAAAAAACTATTATCTGAAATTTGGACCCTGTTAGTGACATAACCTGGTAAAATGTCATGTTTGCATAAAATCATGAACATCGTCATCTAATGAGAACTACTCAGGACAGAAGAGTTTTGATTTTAACGATCAGATGACAAATGTTAACATTTCTCAAATCATAAGCAATAATCTTAACAATAAAATGTGTCCAATGTCATTTTCTGTGGAGGATCTGATTACCTCCTGCTCCTTAGTGATGTATGTGTGACCTCTGTCTGGTGTGAAAGCACATCTATAATATTGACATTCCCACAGCCGGATCTAAATCATGTACAGAAAAAGGCCTGCTCAGCGATCTACTCAAGAATCTCGTCTAGTCTTAAGATCACTCATAAATCTTAAAATTGCAACTTGGTTTTCAAATTTCAAAGATATTTTTCTGATGAGGCAATTTAGCCACAGTATCTTTGCTTCACCATCTTGTTTCTGTATACCTGTGTACGTGTGGCGCTGGTCTGGCAGCCCTAGGCATCCTTCCTGATCTTATCCCATTACCTTTTTTTGAAAAAAATTACTTTCTTTTCCCTACAGTATTTTCACTGCTAGTCATTCATGGCTTAATAAAATTACTTAATTTTTTATATACTTTTTCCTTTTAGTGTAATAATTATATTATCAAATAGGACAAAAGAATTATCCTTAACTTTATATTTTTAGGATTTGAGTTTCTCCTAAAATGTGTGACCATAGTAGAAATCTTTTTTCCCTTAACAAGTAATGTAGAAAAAAATTAAAATTTCTAAAAGTTAAGTGACTTGTTATTATTTTAAGAAAAAGGAGATCAACTGACCTATACTGACACCTTCAGAGAAATTTTTTAAAATTTTTAAATTTAAATTCCATTAATTAACATATATTAATAGTTTCAGATGTAGAGTTCAGTGATTTGTCTTATATAATACCCAGTGCTCATTACATCACACACCCTCCTTAATGTCCATCACCCAGTTACCCTATCCCCCCATCCCTCCCCTCCTGCAACCCTCAGTTTGTTTCCTATGATTAAGAGTCTCTTAAGGTTTTTCTCCCTCTCTGATTTCCTCTTGTTTTATTTTTCCCTCCCTTCTCTTATGATCCTCTGTTTTGTTTCTTATATTACACATACGAGTGAGATCATAGGATAATTGTCTTTCTCTGATTGACTTATTTCACTTAGCATAATACCCTCTAGTTCCATCCGCATTGTTGCAAATGGCAAGATTTCATGTTTTTGATGGCTGAGTAGTATTCCATCATATGTATATATATTACATCTTTTTTTATATTTTATTTATTTATTTATTTATTTGAGAGAGAGCGAGCGAGCACAAACAGGGTGAAGGGAAGAGGGAGAAGCAGACTCCCCACTAAGCAGGGAGCCCAATGTAGGGCTCAATCCCAGGACTCCGGGATCATGACCTGAGCCCGAGGCAGACACTTAACCAACTGAGCTACCCAGGCACCCTATAATCCACATCTTCTTTATCCATTCATGTGTCTATGGACATCTGGGCTCTTTCCATAGTTTGGCTATTATGGACATTGCTGCTATAGACATTGGGGTGCAGGTGCCCCTTTGGATCACTACATTTGTATCTTTGGGGTAAATACCTAATAGTGCAATTGCTGGGTCTTAGGGTAGCTCTATTTTCAAACTTTTTAAGGAACCTCCATACTGTGAGAAAAGAAAATTGTAAATAAGTAATACATTATTTACCTTGGTACCATATTATAGCTTGCTCAGAAGAAGACAACATAGGGTAGAAACAGCTAGAGAAAACAGAAAGAGAGGAAGGGAGTGGGGAGAAGTAAGGAGAGGCAAAGGGATGGAACCAATATTGCTGACGCCTAATTCCCCAAATCTCCCCCCACCCAGAGGTTACTGCTTCCATCTCCTATCCCCTCCATCACTCTCAGGCCTGCTTCCCTAAACAGCCCCCTCTGACCTTCCCCCTGCTCAAAAATCCAGACTTACATCTCCAAGTCTGTCTCCCGACCTACACCTCAAACATACACTAAAGGTTTTCTTCTTGTCTTTTATTTTTCAACTATTTTCCTCCATTTGTCAAAGTTAATGTTTATCCCAGGCATCAATTTTATGGTCATGAAACCCAGATGTACAAACATAAAACTCCCTTTATTTCTTCAAAACTGACAAAGCTCACAAGCCACCATTTCCATAGATGGAAGAATACTAACTTTGCCCATTTAAGGAAAACTCGGATACTTCTGAGTTTTGTTGGGTAGATGGATCATTGATGTGGTTGGGTAAATGGATCATCTCCTTGCTCTTTCTATCAATCCTCTAAATTTGGGGGTTGGGGTAATAATTATAAGGCTGGAACAGCATTTGCTACAGAGAAGAGGGAGCTCGGCCTAGAGAAGACAGCAAAATAGTCAAACAATTGCCTAGTTACGATACAGATGAGTTTCTTAAAAATGTTATGGGAGCACAGAGTGAATTTAAAGAAGCACAGAGGGGGCAGACAGAAGCATTAACTCAGCCACAAGGGGCCACAGACATCTTCTGAGAGGAAGCACATTTTAAGTTTCATCTTCAAGGGTGAGTAGGAGTTAGCTGGTTTAAGAAGACGGGAAAGGAAGTGTCAGGGCAAATGAGCTAACACATGGAATCACAGAAGAGTGTGACATGCTTGGGTGATGAAGCGGCTCTGTAATGGCTGTAGCACAGTGACTGTTCAGAAGAGTGGGTAGATGATGAGTCGAGAGAGACAAACAGACCGTCTGTCAAGCCAAGGAACTGGGGTCGTACTCTCCAGCCTTGGAGTCAGCACAAGGGACAGGAAGTCCAAATCAGTCTGCTGCCTGGGTTTGTAGACAAAGTGTTATTGTCACAGTGATACTCACCTGTTCACATGCTATCTGTGGCGGCTTTCATGCTACCATATCAGAGTTAAGTAGTTTTGAAAGAGACTGTATGGCCACCAATGCCTCAAGCATTTCCTATCCAGCCCTTTACAAGAGAAGTTTGCTGACCCTCCCCTAGACCGCCTGAGTGATAAACGTACCCTCTTTAAGAGTATGCATAGACCTGAAGTAGCATTTGAATATCTTTAGCATATTATCATTTAGATTTGTACAAAACTAAAACTACGTGTGAGCATCTCACATCTATAGCTCTTATGCAAGTATAAACATCTATACATTAAATTTAAACTAAAAAAATAATAACACTCAAATTAATGATATTCATTCAATGTGACTGATGATACCAATGGTGTGGAAACAGATTTCCACTCCTAAAATCAAACTCACTGTTCTAGTACAGGTGTTTTTGAATTCGGTAACTTATACCTTTGGGGCCATGGTTTTTACTTATTTAAACTAGGGAAAAACCTTTGTTAAAATAACAAAAGACAGTGATTTCACTGAACTTTATATGTCCCAAATGCCTCATATTGGAATACAAAGTCCCTCTGCCTTCTTATTTTGGGTAGGCTATGGATAATTATAGTAAAGCCCACTGGTACCATAAAAACACTAACGCCTGTGCAGGCACTGAAATCTTTGTCAGCGTTCACTTCTAAGGCAGCCATTCAGGTGATCCACAGTGGCTTAGATTTGTCATCTAAACGAAAGCACACTAAATGTGAAAATATCACAGAAAGCCGCACATCCTGGAGGGTGTGCAAAGCTATTCACAAAATTAAAGCTAACATGAGATACTTACTGTGGCAACAACAAAACAGCTAAAAACAGCTAGTCCAAACTGGGTGAGCCCAAGACGTGGCAAGGAAGAAGAAGGAAGAGGACAGATAGGAGAATATGCAGTGTAGTATCTGGACAAGATTCTAACATGAGATGGTTGTGGGAAGGAAGGAATGCGAAGGGGGATTCAGGAAAGACTCTCAGGTTTCTGACCTGGGCAGATACACTCATTGAGGCGAGCGACACGGAAGAGGGAAAAATTTGGGAGGGAAAGACATTGAGTTTACTTGGGCATGTTGAAATGAAAGTTCCCAGGAGACTAAATCTTGAACCTGAATGAAGGTATGTACATTGGACTGTAGAGTCATGAGTGAAGACTGGCTCCAATACCAAGATTTGGGAGCTGAAAAGAAATAATAGTTGAAGTATCCACATAGAGAAGAAGAAAGTGAGAGTTGGAAAGGTACTAAAAGATGCTTAATCAACAACTGGCCACCAGAGGCAGTTGTATAAATTACACATATGCACCCACAAATATACTCAGTTCGGGACGATCTATACTAATGGCGCAAAACTGTAACATGCATCATAGGAAATACCAGTATGAAAATCATTTATATGCCTTTGGATGGGTACACAGAGGAAAGACGAGTTTGTAGAAGATTTACTTTTGCTTGCTAAAGCTTGGTTTGTTCTCCCAGAAGGCACATTAACCTGAATAAAATGCCAAAACGGTATGGAATGTGGTACTCACTGCTCGGTGCCTATTCAATATCTATTCTCCTTCCTTCTTTACTAACAGAACCTTGATTTTTGTCAAGGTAGCAATGAACACAGGTGAAAGCTACAATTCCCAGCCTCCTTTGCATCTATGAATGGCTTTGTAACACAGTTCAGGCCGATGAAATATAGGTGAAAGTCATTAGATGGAACTTGTGGGAAGGCCCTTTGGAAGGCCAGGTAGACTCAGCTGACTAGACTCACAGGCGCTTCATGGAGTCCCAGTCTCAGCCCTAGACCTCCAACTTCCAAATGTAAGAATAATAAAACCTCTAATGTTTTAAATCACTGTTTTCGGGGCTCCTGTTCCTTGAGACCCAATACAATTTGGACTTACTAGACATATAAAAGAGCAAGAGCAATTTTAAAGCATGCTTTAATCCTTTCCACTTTGAAATCAAGAATGGAAGATCATTTTTATTTTCAAGGCAAATGTGCAAATAAAAATATTATTACCCCTTATGTGAAATCCATGAAAAATGCTGAGATGAAGGAACTGCTTACCAAAAGCTACTTTCTCTACTCAGGAATTGCTTCCTTAGCCTTTCCTGCTTTCCTGCTGTCACTGCTGCTTTGGAATTTGCTGTTATGTGTAATAAGACTCCATCACAAATGTTTGTGGAGGAATCAAGAAATACTCACTGACGATCTTGGCACAGACCACAGTCAAGACTCAGTCTCTGATCTCCCTTCCCACGCTCCACATCCTGTGTTCAGGCTCTCTTTCTTCTTCCCCGTTATCCATTCTCCTGACTCTGCTAGCTGTGTTCTCTGTCTCTTGAGTGTGTCACAAACCTTATATATTAAGGGCTAGGGAAGGAAGGAACTCTGACCTAAGAATCACGAAGCCTGAGTTTATTTGGTCATTTATTCATTCCACAAATATAATTAAGCATTTTCTAAGTTTCTGGCACTGGGTTAAGCCTTAGAAAACAGGGATGACCAAGGCAGGAAAATCCTGGTCTTCAAGATGCTTACATTCTAATGGAGAAAAATGATATATTCACACATAACCAGAAAAATTACAGATACTGAAAAATGCTGTGAAAAAAAAGACATGGGGAAGTGTGGCAGATAGTACCTGTTGGGGGGCTACTTGGGGTATGGCTTTCAGGGAAGTCTTCTCTGATATGTAAGCAGACCTGATGGAGGAAAGGTACTGGCCAGATTCCAAGGAAGAGCATTTCAGGCATCTCATCCTGAGATGAGAAAGGTTCCTATGCCAAGGCAAAGAAAGGTCAGTGTAGCAAGACACCCTGCAAGATGGAGAGAGACCCTAAGCGAGGCCACTAGAAAAAGATTTGCTCATGGAGGGCCTCATAGCCACAGTGAGGAGATTAGATTTTAATCTAAGACTATAGGGAGTATTTGATGCACTTTAAGCAGAGGAGTGACAGACTCCTTTTTTTTTTTTTTTAAATCACTATCGCTAATGGGTGGGATGTGGAATTAAAAATACTGATGAGGACAGTAGTGTATAAATTCCAAGAGTGAAAAGGGGAATGATGGATACTTTAGAGTTGGATCCCCACATGAGAGGGGAGAGAGAGTCACCAAGTTGGCACTCAGGTTTTTGGGAAGAAGGCTTAAATAGATGGTGGCTCCCGTTACTGAGATGGGAAAGTGTTCTGAGCCTACCTTGCCTGACCCTGTGCAATGTGCTCTCCTCAACTTAGAAATGCAGATATTGACCGAGATAGAATAGACAGCCTCAGATAGTTCTTCAGGACTATCACATCATAGTTCAGTTGGGTAATTAGGACATGATATACTTTCTTGCTTCCAATTAGGGGAATAATACAAACTTTGGAACAATAGAGGATGGAACTCCATTAAGCTGCCAGAATGCTCTACAAAGCAATGTGACTTTGGCAAAGAGATTCTCTGTGCCTCAGTCTCCCTCGCTGCACAATGGGATTATAAAACTGACTTGCTTCACTGGGCTGCTGTCAGGGACAAGAAATATCATAATGTCAGACAGCTAGAATATACTAGTGCTCAGGTAATCACACACTCTCCTTTCCTGACAGACTCAATACCTGTTCCTTCTCTTTCAATCACTCTACTTTGCGAATCTCTTGACTCAGGGATTTTCTTTTT
The DNA here is from genome assembly GCF_017311325.1 of Ursus maritimus. Lineage (NCBI taxonomy): Eukaryota > Metazoa > Chordata > Mammalia > Carnivora > Ursidae > Ursus > Ursus maritimus. Next base: position 64,718,617 of record NW_024426663.1, read on the forward strand.
CTGAGGGTGAAGAAACTCCAACACTGGGGATTCCCAGGGCAGAATTTCACGTGTGTCACTTGCTGTGAGAGCCAATCAGCCCTGGACCTCTGTGACTTCTCACCTGGAAGGTGAGCAGTGCCTGAAGAGGGCAACACAGCCAGCTCCAAGCCTGTGGGCTCCAGGTTATCAACCCTAGAGTTTCAAGCTTAACTTTGACTTATTCACCTTTCCCTGCCCTCTAGTTCACCCTCTCCCTGATGAATGGGACTTCAAGAACTGGGTCTGAGAAGAAAGTGTGATGGAATGCTTCCGGCTGCTAGTGAGAGAATGCTCCCGGCTGCTAGTGAGAGAATGCTCCCGGCTGCTAGTGAGAGAAAGCTCATGCCCTGACCTGCCACCCAGATGCCATTTTGCTGCTGCTCGCCATATCCCCTGACACTCAGGGAATGAGATGGGCATGGGAAGGGAGATGATGGGCTTATGTACTGCCCACAACACATTTTTAGTTAACCAAAACTAAAATGTTAACCACCATAAAAATTCACTAATGAATAAGTCCTGTCCTTTTTTAAGTATGCCTTTCTTTTTTTCCACTTCTCTCAATTGTCCATGTTTTCCTTTCAGGAAAAAGCCCAAATAATAGAATTCCCCAAACGTCATGTTTTTCAAAGGTTTCTTGTTACAGACAGAAAGCCGGGTTCTTGCCGTCATTTCTGCTGTGGCAGCTGGAGGGCAGTGCGATTCTCTCTCTCCCCTCCCGAAGCCTCGCATTTCCTCCCATCCCCCAGCTGGCTAAGTGCAGAGGGGAAGAGACACAATGGAGGGAAATATGCACACGTGGCCCAGGAACAGTTGGGGGGGGGTGACTTGAAAAGAAACAAGCAACATCAAGTTCACAGACAGCACATCCTGGTCTTGCTTCCTCCTCACTCACACAGCATTAGCTGCCTTCACACCCACCAAACACATGCTTCCCCTTGCCTCAGCCTGTTCTAGGTCTTCTCCCTACAACCAATTCTTCAAATTCTTCACATGTGAGCTCAGCCTGGCCTCACCCTTGCACGCTCACACACAAACTCACTCAGCACCTCCCTGTCTTTCCTCATCCCCAGCTCAGGGCTGGCCCCCAGATCTTGTGACCTGGGACTGGGAGGTGGAGACTGGTATGTGACAATAAGGCAGACCGTGAAGCAGAGCCTAGTTGCAGAGAGGCTGGCTGCTGGAAAGTTGCCCAGCCCCGCAGGCAGGGAGGGCATAATCGGTGAATGACCCGAGTGACTACTGGCAGACACTTGCCGAGTCCAATGCATGAGCGCCCACGGTGCCACCACTGGTCACAGAAGACTGCTGGTTTTTGTGGGCAGGGCCAGACATGGAACTGGGGCAGGGGAGAGGGAAGCCACAGTAGCAGAGTCTGACATTTGCAGTGAGCTTTGTGCTTTCCAAAACTGAGGCACCTTTGTGCATCTGGTACTTCATGTGAGACAGGCCTAGGTGACGATCCCCTCTTGAGAAGTGAGAAACTGAGCCTGTGTGAAGGGTAAGCAGACTGTTCTCATCAGAACGATGGTCATGACAGAGCTGGGTTACATTCCACTGCTGGGGTGAGAGCTTTACCCAAAACATCATTGACCTGCATAAAATTACAGATCAGGAGCAAAGTTATTATGTAGGATAGCATCTCTGATAGGGCTTTGCAAGGTAAACATCAGATTTCTCACCATCTCAAATATCAAACACATCTTTAGGCCCCTACTATGGCCCTTTAGTATGTCCAAATACTCCAGGAAAGGACAAGGAAAGAGATCATAGCTAAGGCCCAATAGAAAAACAGGTGATCAACAGGAGGGCCTCACCCCCTTCCCCCTCTACAGAACATGCTGGGCACCAAACTCTCACAAGAGGTTTCCAAGCTGGGATGGCCTCCTTCTCTTCCACTCCCTCCTCACTGAATAGAGTCTTTATTGACAGAATATTATATAACTGCATGAGCCCATGATGAGGAGACTGCAGACCATCCACTAGAAAACTTTTCAGAAAGATTCTTTCTCTGCAGCTCAAACACAGAACATTTTTAATACCGTTCCCCTTCTCTGCTCCCTATAATTTTAAGGAAGAGAAAGAAAAGACCAAAAATCAAAGATATCTCAGAGGTAATCTATGGTTTGGAATGAGAAATGGGTGCTTTAATTGTGTTTTTAAATTGATTCTCCTTTTCTAAAGCTTTCCCCCTCCCCCAAAGTAGTGGGAATCAAGGTGAGACATTGCAGATTCTATATTTCTATATTCACTCTAGTAGATTTCAATACCATGTTCTGACTCTCTTCTAAATTTCTTTATGACCTAGATCAGGCTGCCCTGTTTCAGGGTCTATCTATATTGTAGCTTTCATCTATGTTCCAAACATGGTATGTGGGCTGGTGAAGTAACCTACTCTAAGGCCAAATTTGTAGTATGGCTGAAACTAAATTATACTGCTCTAAGATGCCAATACCTAAGCGTCTTTGGGGGTACTTCTTGAAACTGTGAGTCTGTTCATTTTTCTTTTAATTAAGACTTTATTTTCTTTTACTAAAAAATAAATCAATAAATGACTCTAATGTCGAGAGCCAAAGTACATGCCAACAGTAATGTGAGTCACGAAGGCTGTTCATTGGTACAGATCACATTTCTTCTTTTACCTGAAATGTTTCATCTGAGAAGACATTCAAGTAATTTGACTCCTTGCTGACCTCTCAGATATACTACAGATTCTTATGAATCGGTCTCTTGAAGACTTGCACTTCAAGATGGTAACCAAGCATATGTGGTTACTTCTACTCCCTCACAGAATTCACATGGCACGTATGATAAAGAAATACAGCTGGAATAAAATCATGACACCACTGTGAGTAGGGGGAAGAATATCAGTGAGAAATATATTTTGATAAATTTCTTGGGAAACAAGGAAAAGAAGGGACTGTATTACTGGATAAACCAGAATGAAGGAAGCTGAGACCCAGAACACAACTGCAAGAAGGCTACCACGGAGGTGGGAGCCATTCTTCGTGGGAGAGTCCTAGGAGCCCCTAAATGTGTAGATGACAAGAAACAGGAGCAGAAATGGGATGCCAAGAAATAATCAATGTAATTATTTAAAGGACTATTTATGAAATATCAGGTCCAGGTAGCACTTCCCACCCGATTCCTATCCCCTTGTATCAAAACAACTAGATACTGTGGAACTTAAGCTGAAGAACTGCTGCTTACCCATTCCAGACTCACATGTCCTAAAGGAAGACCTTTCTGTCAGTGTGTCCCACCCACAAAGCTCACGGTCAGATCACTGATTCTGCTGGTTAGTAGAGATGCTTGTAAGAGAAGGAGAACCACACAGCAGCAGGGGAAAGCGTTAACAGTCATCTATAGGACTGAGTCTTACTAACCCTCAAAGAAATCCAAAGCTAAGATGAGAGATTTGAGAAGGGACCCAAGGGAAATTTTTGGATTGATGAAATTATTCTCTATCTTGATTATGATGGTAGCAACATGACTGTATATACTTATGAAAACTCATCAAACTAAATATCTTCAAAGGGTGAATCTTGCTGAATATAAATTATGCCTCCAAAAATCTAAACTTAAGAAAAGAAGCACAAGCCCATTAAAGGAAAGAAGGCTGCAGCTGTTGACATATGACTTGGTCTGAAGCTGTCCTGGACAGTTTATCCACTTGTCTAACAGCACAGAGTTGTGACAAATGGAAGGACTGGCTCCATCTTAGCCAAGGCTTTAAGCTAGACTGATTAACTCAGAAACAGAAGGGAGAGAAAGTCCTATGTAAACCAAGTACGCACCAAGTACCAGAGAGTCTAAGGCAGCTTATTTTATTTAATTCAGAACATAGTGATAGGACTGTTTGGGGACGTCTTACATCAGCTTAGGACATCTAAATAGATGCTCAATAAATGGGAACTAAAGGTCATGTAAACAAAAATAAAACAAAAGAGGCTTCTTATAAAAAAAGGAACAAACAAAAATAAGAAAGAATTACTGTAAATTTAAAGTATGCTTGCTAAAGATTTTTACATGTAGTAGAAGGGTTGAAAAATAAAATCAAAGAAATCCTCTAAAATGTTCAACAAAAAGAAAGAAATCAAAGATTTGGGGGGAAAAGTTAAAATCATAGGGGATCAGTATAAAAATCCTATAACCCAGCTAACAAATCTGAAGGACAGAACTAAGAAAATGTATGGTAAAAAATAAAGAAAGAGTAGTTGATAAGTAAAAACAATAAAATGTGGATTATACATAAATATGTTATCTGGCCATAAAAAGAAATGGGGTACTGATATATGCTACAATATGGATTAATCTTGAAAACCTTCTGCTAAGTGTAAGAAGCCCGACACAAAAAAACATATATTGTATGATTCCATTTATATGAAATATCCAGGATACAGAGCATCATAGAAACAGAAAGAAGACCGGTGGTTGTCATGGGTTGGGGGAAGGATGAATGGGGAATGATGGATAATGAGAATGGGGTTTCTTTTCAGGAGGATGCAAATATTCTGAAACTAGATAGTAGTTATGAATGCACACTTTTGTGAATATGCAAAAACCACTCATAGATGCTTTAAAACAGTGAATCCCTATGGCATGTGAATGAGATATAATTTTTTAAAAAGAAACAGTAAGAAAAATCCCATAACTCCAAAAAAAAAATGAGATTTAAGACTGAATATTACGTAGAGCAAATATATAGATGCTCAGTCCCAAAACCATCTTACAGAATTGAACACCAGAAGGGGAAAAAAAAAAAAACCTAAAAAAGCATCAAGAAAGAGTTATTTACAGAAAAACTGAAATAAAACTGTCAAACTTCTCATCTGCAATACTGCTAGAAGACAATGGAACAATGGCTTTTCATAGTTCTGCAGGAATATGTTATTGACAAAATTAGAATAGGAAGTCAGACACCTCTGAGAGTATCTTCTAAAAGAGTAATTTCCATTGAACAAGTAGTATGATTAATAAGTTGATATCTAAGAGTTTAAAGTAATTATCATAACTCAGTAATGGTCTCTGAACTCAGGAGAAAAATGAACACAGTGAGAACTTTAACACAGAGATAGAAAATATAAAAGACAGAGTTAAAAAAAATATAACAAGTGAAATGAAAAAACACTAGAAGGAATCAACAGCAGATAAAATAATGGAGAAAAATGGACCAATAATCTGAAAACAAGATCCTAGAAATAATCAAATGAGAAAAGAAAAAAGAAGTTTAAAAAGCAAGGACAGCTTAGGGGACCTTTAGAACATCAAGCAACTAACATTCACATTATAGGGATCCCAGAAGGAGAAAAGATAGAAAGGAACAAAAAACCTGCTGGAAGAAATAGTGGCTAAAAACTTCCCCTAACCTGATGAAGGAAACAAACATCCAAATCTTAGAAGCAAATCCCAGGGCACTTGGGTGACTCCATCGGTTAACTGTCTGCCTTTGGTTCAGGTCATGATCCCAGGGCCCTGGTACCTGAGCCCCACTTTAGACTACCTGCTCTGCGGAGAGTCTGCTTCTCCTTCTCCCTCTCCCCACTCATGCTTTCTCTGTTATTCTCTCTCTCTCAAATAAATAAATAAAAATTTTAAAAAAATTTAATAAAAAAGAAGCGAAGAGAGTCCCAAGATAAATCCAAACATACCCACACCAAGACACATTATAATAAAGGGTCAACAGTTAAAGATAAAGAGAGGCTCTTAAAAGCAGGAAGAGAAAAGCAACTAGTAATGTACAAGGTAACCCCTCATAAGACTATCAGCTGGTTTTTCAGCAGAAACTGCAGACCAGAAGAGAGTGACACAATATATTCAAAGTCATGAAAGGAAGAAACTTATAAGCAAGAGTATTCTACTCAGCACAATTGTAACTCAGAATTGAAGGAGAAATAAACAGTATCCTAGACAAGCAAAAGCTTAAGGAGTTCATCAACACCAAACCGGCTTTACAAGACATGTTAAAAGCACTTCGTTAAATAGATAAGACAAGGCCATAATTAGAAATAAGAAAATTATGAAAAAAATCTCAGTGATAAAGCTACATATATAGTAAATGTATTGGGTCAACCACCTGTAGCCAGTATGCAAGCTAAAAGACAATGTAGTAAAATCATCTAGACCTACAATAATTAGTCAAGGGATACACAAACAAATAAGAAGTAAAATATGATCTTAAAAACATAAAATGTGGGGGAGAACAAATACAGTGCTTTTAGAACATGCTTAAACTTAAGTGACCATCAATTTATGACAGATTGCTATATACACAGGAAGTTATATATGAACCTCATCGTAATCTCAAACCAGTATCTATAAGAGATACACATACACAAGAGGAAGGAATACAAACATAACTCTAAAAAAAGTCACCAAATCACAAGGCAAGAGAGCAAGAGAAGAAAAGGGAACGGGAAAGAACTACAAAAACAACCAGAAAATAACAAAATGACCATAAGTGCATATCTATCAATAATGTGAATAGACTAAATGTTCCAATCAAAAGACACAGAGTGGCAGAATGGATAAAAAACAAACAAAACAAAATAGAAACATTTATTTGCTGCCTACAAGAGACTCACTTCAGAACTGAAGACATGAACAGACAGAAAATGAAAAGATGGAAAAAGATAGTCCACACAAATGGAAACAAAAAGAAAGCTGAAGTAGCAATACTGATATGAGACTCTAAAAACAGACTTTAAAACAAAGAGTTCAACAAGAGACAAAAGAGGACATTACATAATGATAAAGGGCTCAATCCAACAAGAGTATATAACACATATAAGTATCTATGTACCCAACATAGAGGCAACTAAATATATCACACAAATATTAACAGACATAGAGGGAGAAACTGATAATAATACAATAATAGTAGGTGACTCTGACAACCCACTTACATCAATGGGTAGATCATGCAGACAGAAGATCAATAAAGAAACACTGGACTTAAATAACAAACAAGAACACGTAGACGTAATAGATATATACAAAGCATTCCAACCCCACACAGCAGAATACACATTCTTTTCAAGTACACATGGAACATGTTCCAACATAGATCATGTTAGGCCACAAAACAACTTTCAGTAAATTTAAGAAGACTGAAATCATATCAAGTACCTTTTCTAACTACAGTGGAATGAAATTAGAAATCAGTTCAAGAGAAAACTGGAAAAAATACAAACACATGGAGGCTAACCAACATGCTATTAAAAAACCAAAGGGCCAGTGCACCTGGGTGGCTCAGTCAGTTAAGCATCCTACTCTTGATTTTGGCTCAGGTCATGATCTCAGAGTTGTGAGATGGAGCCCCACACCAGGCTAGGCATGGAGCCTGCTTAAGATTCTCTCTCTCACCTTCCCCACTCTCTCTTTCTCAAACAAACAAACAAACAAACAAACAAAAAACCACTAAAGACCAATAAAAAAAAAAAAAGAGAAATTTAAAAAAATACCTTGAGACAAATGAAAATGGAAACTTAACAGTCCAAAATCTATTGGACATAGCAAAAGCAGTTCTAAGAGGGAAGTTCATAGCAATACTGGCTCACCAAAACAAACAAGAAAAATCTCAAAGAAACAATCTAACCTTATAGCTAAAGAAGATAGAAAAAAGAACAAAGCTCAAAGTTAATATAAGGAAGGAAATAATACAGATTAGAGTGGAAATAAATGAAATAAAGACCCCAAAAATGGAAAAGATCAATGAAAGTGAGACCTGGTCCTTTGAAAAGACACATAAAATTGATAAACTCTAGCCAGACTCATCAAAAAAAAAAAAAAAAGAAAGAAAAGAAAAAGAACCAACCAAACAAACAAAAACAGCAAGAGAGAATCCAAATAAATAAAATCAGAAACAAAAGAGAAGTTACAAACAAATGCTAGAGAAATACAAAGGATCTTATGAGACTACTATAATTCCAGGCCAAGAAATAGGACAACTTAGAAGAAATATATAACTTCTTAGAAACATACAGTCTTCCACAACTAAATCAAAAAGAAATAAAAATCTAAACAGAATGATAACACAACTAAATCAGTTTCACACATGCAAAAGTCCAAAACCAGGCATCTTCACCAGTGAAATTCTACCAAGCATTAAAGGAAAAATTAATACCTGTCCTTTTCAAACTATGCCAAATAACTGAAGAAAAATCATTTCCAAACTCATTCAGTGAGGCCAGCATTACCCTGATACCAAAACCAAAGATTACACACACACACACGCAAATTACAGGCCAACATCCTATAAACATACATGCAAAAATCCTCAACAAAATAGTAGTAAACCAAATGAAACAATACATTAAATGGACCCTATACCATGATCGAGTAGGATTTATTCCAGGGAGATAAGGAAATTTCACCATCTGCAAATCAATGTGATATAACACATTAACAAAAAGAAGTATAAAAATCGTATGGTCATCTCAGTAGATGCAGGAAAAGCATGTGAGAAAATTCAACATCCATTTATTATAAAAACCCTCAACAAAGTCAGTCGAGAAGGGACACAGCTCAACATAATAAGGGCCATATATGACAAACCCACAGCTAACATCATACCCAATGGTAAAAAGCTAAAAGCTATCCCTCTCAGATCAGAAATAAGGAAAAGATATCCACTCTCACCACTTTTTTTCAGCATAATATTGGAAGTCTCAGCCATAGCAATCAGAAAAGAAAAAGAAATAAAAGGCACCCAAACTGAAGAAGAAGAAAAATTTAACTATTTGCAGACAACATTATACTATATATAGAAAATCCTAAAGACAGACAGACAGACAGACACACACACACACACAACCGATTAGAACTAAAAAATGAATTCAGTAAAATTGCAGTATACAAATTAATAAACAGAAATCTGTTGCATATCTATACACTAATAATAAACTACCAGAAATAGAAATTAAGGAAGTAATTCCATGTACAAGTACATTAAAAAGAATAAAATACCAGGAGTAAATTTAGCCAAGGTGGTGAAATACTTGTACTCTGAAAACTGTAAGACAGTGATGAAAGAAATTGAACATAACACAAATAAATGGAAATATATACTATGCTCATGGATTGAAAGAATTAACATTGTTAAAATGTCCATACTACGCAAAGCAACCTACAGATTCAATGCAATCCCTATCACAATACCAATGGAATTTTTTGTAGAACTACAGCAAACAATACTAAAATTTGCATGGAACCACAAAAGAGCCCAAAATAGTGAAAGTGCTCTTGAGGGAAAAAACAAAACAATACAAAAACCCAAAGCTGGAGCTATCAAGCTCCTTGATTTCAAACTATACTACCTTTAAAGCCATAGTAATCAAAACGGTATGGTACTGGCACAAAAACACACACATAGATCAATGGAACAGGATAGAAAGCCCAGAAAAATCCCAGACTTATATGTTCAATTAATCTATGACAAAGGCAAAAATATACAATGGGAAAAAGACCATCTTCTCAGTAAATGGTGCTGGGAAAACTGGACAACCACAAGCAAAAGAATGAAGCTGGACAACTTTCTTATACCATATACAAAATTAAACTCAAAATGGATTAAAGACTTAAATGTAAAACTAGAAACATTAAAACTCCTAGAAGAAAATATAGGTAATAAACTCTTAGACATACATCTTAGCAATATTTTTTTTGATCTGTTTCCTCAGGCAAGGGCAATAAAAGTAAAAATAAACAAATGGGACTACATTAAACTATAATGCTTTTTCACAGACAAGGAAACAATCAACAAAACAAAAAGGTAATGAGAGAAGGTATTTGCAGATGATAGTTAATATCCAAAATATAAAAAGAACACACAACAGCAAAAAACAGCAAAAAAACTAATCCAATTAAAAAATGGGCAGAGGAGCTGCACAGACATTTCTCCAAAGAAGACTAACAGATGGCCAAAAGACACATGAAAAATGTTCATCAGGGAAAGGCAAATGAAAACCTCCAAGAGGTATCACCTCATACCTTTTAGAATGGCTAGTATCAAAAAGACAAGAAATAGCAAGTGAGAATATGGAGAAGAGGGAACCCTCATGAACTATTAATGGTAATGAAAAATGGCACACTCTCTCTAATCTTCTAGTAATGGAGGTTCCTCAAAAAAGTAAAAGTAAAATTACCATATGATCCAGCAATTCCACCTTTGGGTATTTATCCTAAAACAGTAATTCAAAAAAATATATATGTACCCCTATGTTTACTGCAACATTATATACTGTACACATATTCTATAGTATATAGTATATAATATATATAATATACATAACACATATATACATGTTGTTCAGCCATAAAAAAGAATGGGATCTTGCCATTCACAACAACATAGGTGGACCTACAGGGTATCATGCTGTGAAATAAGTCACACAGAGAAAGATAAATACCACATAATTTCACTTATATGTGGAATCTAAAAAACAAAATAAACTCATAGATAGAAAGAACAATCTGGTGCTTGCCAGAGGCGGGGCAGTGGAAGGATGGTAGAAAGAGGGAAAGCGGATTAAAAGGTACAAATTTCTACTTATAAAACAAGTAAGACAAGAGGATGCAATATACAGCACAGGGAATATTGTCAATAATATTATAACAGCACTGTAGGGTGACAGATGGTAGCTAGATTTATCATGGTGATCACTTCATAATGTACATAAATGTTGAATCTCTATGTTGTACACCTGACACTAAAAAAAGGGAAAAAAGTTATCTCAGTGGTAAAATGCAAACATGTGTGCTTCCATTCTCCTCAAGAAAAAGGTAAAGCACTTAGCAAATTAGGATAAAAGAAAAAAACAGTTGTTCAAGAAACCAATACACAAATATGAACTAAAGTACGGCATGATTTTGAACAATTTGAGCGTGAAGCAAGAGAATCCAATGCCTACAATACGCTCCCTTGAATAGTTTAGTGATATAGAACTGCATTCCCTTTTCTAGGGATTAAATCACTTCACTTTATTTTGCACTTAATACTTACATAGTAAAAATGTGAAAAGTGGTATTTATTGATTTAAAGCTAAAAATGTAAACAATAGAGAAAATGTAATAAATACAGGAGGGAGTAGAAGCTGAAGATAAATTCCTTATCTTTCAGAGTGGGGAGACAAAAGGTATTGTCTAAATAGTATATTCACAACAAAAAAAATAGGCAAATTACTTTAAATTATAGTCATAACCATCAAGGACTAAAAACAGCAGTAATTAAAAGTGGAATGGTTTCCTCTGAGGAGGGCACTGGGAGCTGGGATAATAGACGCTCACTTGTTATTTAATGCCTTTATATGTTGTTCAAAGTTTTGTTTTACTACATACAAGTATGACTTTTAAAACTAAAAAAATAAAGCAAGAACAATTCCCAACCCTGCCAACCTAACTGTAATTGTTAGCGATATACAGAAAACATGACTAACAGTGGCTTATATCATGACACTTGTTACTTGTTGGAAAGAGATCCAGAGGTAGGCAGAGTGGTTTGGTGGCCTGATGACAACAGAGAGAACACAGCGCTTTCCATGTTTCTGTTCTGCCACTCACAGTACTGGCCATGGTCTCCACTCATGATCCCAAGGTGAGTTTTCTCAAAACCACACCCAAAATTGAGAAGGAAATTAGCAGAGACACAAAGGATTAACTCCCACATGATAACTTGGTCTCATTTATTTTCAAGAAACCACTTTCCCTTCTCCCTCAAACCCATTCAACCTCTACTTCTCTTACATTTTATTGGCCAGAAATAGGTCACCTCCTTGCCCCTATATCAGTCACAGGCATTGATTGGTTTATACAAATCTTATCTCAGTACCTGAGATACAGCACACTGCTCCCTGAACAAAATCATCGGTGTTCTTTAACAAGAAGATTGGATTGGCTGTTAGATGGGCAACAACAGGGTCTACCAGGCAAGTGACCAATTAGCTTAACTACTATCCCTCAGTCAGGAGATGGCTGTCAATATATCTGTCAGAATCACAAAGTCTGGACTCTGTCGTACAAAAGTCAATAAATATAGTCATGAGTCCTTAGTCCTGTGTTGATTTAATGTGTATTAATCTTTTGAGATAAAACTATTAGTCATGTGTTGGCATCTGCAAATTAACACTGGCTTCTGGGAAGAACTGTTGAGAGAAAAAAAAATCACATTACTGCATTTTTCAAAGGTTTAACATCAACAATTTCTCAAGTGTAAAAATCCAGTCTGTTTGATACTGTTGAAATGATTAATTTTACAAATAGCTACTAGAAACAAGGCACATCTGACACCCAAAGAATTAGAAGAGGAGGCAAACATTTTCCTGAGTTAAAAAAAAGAAAAAAAAGTCCCATCATTTTCATTTTCCCTCTCTTGTAGCATTTTATTGTCTCTGGCACATCTCTTAAGTCAAAGACTTTCCTGAAGATTCCATATATCAGACACTTATTGGCTTGTTTTTTAGCAACCCTATCATGGCTGATTTACTAATATATCCTATAGACTTTCTGTGAAATCTACACAGAAAAAGCCTATAGTGCCTCATAATTCCCACCTCTTTTAAGTTAAAGACTTAATGCATAGATAGTATCTGACATATGAGTGCTGCTCACCAGTTCAGTGTCAGAGCAGGTCTGAATAATTAGCACCAGCAGCTCTTCTCTCCAGATATTAATACCTTATATCATAAATGTCAAGCATAGCACAAAGATGCAACTGGAAAACCTCTGAAGGGAAGGGAGCCCATAAATCATGGAGGTTTCACTCTATTTTCCTTCCATTTTACTATCAGAAAATAAACCCAGGACGGTGAGATTTAAAATCTTGACCTCTTCTTATTTATTACACATCACTGTGCCTTCCCTGAAGCGGTACGCTGGAAGGAGGGCTGAAAGGAGGGAGACCGCTCAGCTAGGGAAAGATCATGAAGCATTCAGGGGGCAAGAGAGGTCAGAGAGAAAACAAAACCTCACAGCAGCACTCCGGAGCAGTTCTGGGCCCTTTAGCCATGACACCGTGCTGTGTGCACTTGGGACATGGACACTGGCCTATTGCAGAATGGGGGCTCAAGTGAGGAAGGTGTTTCTATCTAAAAAAAACCTGCAGCCCCTGCCCTACTGCTGCCCCTGCCCTAGTGGAGAAAACAATCTCTTTTATGGTTAGAGAACAAATGTGAGAACGAATGTTGTAATAAATTTTAATGAGCTTGCTAAGGACACCAGGCCCTAAATAAACACCCTATTCAAACGAGGCGCTCATTCCAACCCCACCTCCAATGACAGCTATGACTCTTCCAGCTGCAATCATAAGGTCTCTAATTCAGAAAGGAGGTAGTACTCCTTCCAGAAAAACAAACTATTCTATCTTTAGAGAATTTTGACTATTAACAGTTTCCCATGATAATGAGCTGAGGCCAGTCTCCCTTAAACTCCTGTCAGTTTATCCTATTTCTATCCTCCAGGGACCCACTGGGCAATTCTATCTCCTTTTTCTTCTCGAAGTCTTTTGCATATTTGTAAATTGCTGTCTTAAACCTCCAGTATATCAAGCTGACCAGCCCCAAGCTCTTTAACAGTTCCTCGGGTGACGAAGTTGCACATTTCAGTAGCTCATCTCAATAATCCCCAATTTATGATGAAGAAACCAACATTCAGAGACTTAAGTCACTACCCTCAGGCTCTCAGTCTGTCCAGAGCAGAGCCAGAGCTCTTCGCCCCTGTGCCATCTTCTACTCCAGAGACACAACTATCACTTTCTGTATTCTTAGGCTCCCTACTTTTATAACTATGGCCAAAGACCAAATTCTTTTTTTCCTTTTTTTTTTTTTGATTGAGTTTCTTCCCAAATCTGTATCATTAGCCCAAATCTCTCTCCTGACTTCCAAATTTTTATCCAATTGCCTGCTGGACATCACCATTTGGATAACACCTTATCACCTAAAACTCAACATGTCCAAAGTGAATACATCACTTTCTCTCCCAAATATGTCCCTCTCCCGCTATTCCCCCAAATCAGAAAATGCTTTCACCATCCACTCAGTTTTCCCAAGGCAAAAGCCTAAGAGTCATTCTTGAATCCTTTGTTGCCTCCACACCCAAACCAACACCAAGTCCTGATTCCTCTTCCATCTATTTTTCAGCTATGCCCACTTGGTTCCATCTGAACTCTCACTAGAGGAGGCCACCAACATCTCTCACCTCAATGACTGCAACACCCCCCTAACAGGTCACTAGGTACCCAGCTGTGTTCCCTCCCACTTCTTCCCTTCTTTACCCTGAAGCTGGTGGGAAACTTCCAATATGAAAATCTGATTAGGTCACTTCCTTGCTTCAGCCTTTTCCATACTTTCTCATCCCCGTCCCCCAACACACACACAAAAACTATTTAAGTTGAATAAGTCACAAGGATGAAAGGAACAGCATAGGGAATATAGTCCGCGGTATTTTAATAGCATTCTATGGTGACATATGGTAGCTACACTTGTGGTCAGCATAGCATAACATACAGAGTTGTTGAATCACAATGATCTACACCTCAAACGAATGCAACATTGTGTGTCAACTAAACTTCAATTAAAAAAAAAAAACTATCCAAGTTCTTTTACCCGATTTGCAAAACCCTTCCAGACCTACCCTACTCCTCCCTCTCCAATTTCATCTCTCATTATTTCTCCCACCCTTTATGTTATACTCTTAATAAACCTCCTCCCCTTTCTTCACTGTTTTATGTCATATTACCTCCCAGCCATTATCCATGCTGTTCCCTCTTACTGGATCATTCTTTCTCTCCCTGTTGCCTGGTAAGCCAACTCCTACTCATTCTCCAGATTTCATCTTTAATGTCATTTTCTCAAAGTGAACTTCCCTTAATATTAAAACTATGTATTCCCTAAGATACTGCTTTTATTCTACCACTGCATACATCATCCTTTATTTTTCTTTCTTATTTACTTGCTTCCATAAGGAAAGGAATTATGTCTATCTTATTTATCTTCAAATCCCCATCACTGAACCAAGAAGGAGTTGAAAAATATTTGTTGAACAAATGAGTCAAGGAATGAATGACAGTTAAAATCCTACTCAAATACAGTGGACCTACGCATGTCCCCCTCAACATATATGTGTAAAGTTGACAGTTTGGACTCTAAAGAGGAAAGCACATGTATTCCTCACTCATCTTCATGCTGTTAAGTTCATTTCATCACTTTAGATGCTGAGATGTTTTTGGATCCCGATTCTCTCTAACTTATTATCTGGCATGTTAGCTATCACTACCAATTTAATGTTACCTGAAAACTTGATTGGCATGCCTCTGTATCTTCATCAAACAAGGACAGAGCCTTGTTACACCCATCAGACACCCACTTCCACTAATCAGCACCCATTGGATATGCTAATTCAATCAGGTTCAAATATATTACATTTTTTTCTGTCAAATTCAAGATTGTCATGGGTAAACTGATGAAAGGACTTGGTGAAGTCCAAATAAGGCTACCGTAATTCTCAAATCCCATGATTCTCAATTCCTTTTTTTTTTTTTTTTTTGCCTATCACACTCACAGACAACATTCAGGTAATATCCCCTGGGCATACTCAAGTTTTTGTGAAATTCGCAGCAGCACAGCCAGTACTCCACCTCTTGCTCTCTCATTAAAGAAATCACACTGAAGAGCAACTCAATGAGATGTAACAACAGATCTGGCAGGGGACCTGGATCTTCTGGAGTTGAGGCTTGGATCTGTGTCTGGAAGCTAGCCACCGAGTGCTCACTCCCGCTTCCATGGCATTTGTGTTATGCCATTCTGGCCCTAACTCTGCACTCCTCTTCCCATATAATACTCTATTTCTTACTGACCCAGTCTCCTGCTGGTCTCCAAACCTACTGGGATGAAAAGAACTAGGTGGTTCAACTGACTCTATTAAAGCCAGCAGAGACCAGAGAGTACACGGAAGTTTTACCTAGGAAATGAGATATTCTACCAAAACAATTGTACTATGGAAAGATGCATCACCTCACTGGCCTAGCTGGCAGCCTCTGAAGACCTAAAATTCACGAGGTGATGAACATCAGCGTGGACCATGTCCATAAATGGAGCCAAGGTCAGTGAGACAGACTCCATTCACAGCACAGCCTCCTGGTTGCAGGGGGTATCAAAGCAAATGAAGGAGAAGAGGTATAGGTTCACTCTGCTACAGAGAGTCGACTTGAATTGCTGGCACTAGGTAAGGTCTCTGGGCCGTTCCTCAAAGAAAACCAGAAGCTGACTTCCATAAGAGAATGGGTACACAGAGTGGGATATTATGGCACCCCACTTCTAACATATCAGGCTTTATGGACTGAAAGTCTATCTATACATTGCAATCAGATTGGCAGCAAACGACGGTTGAAAAGAACACAGAGAAAAACAGCAAAAGCATAGGGATGCCAGTTGTCCACGCAGGGAAGGGAGGTAATTTTGAGACTGGTATAAGGAAGGGCCAAGGGCTGGTCATCTGATGGTGGGGCCTTTTGATCCAAAAAACATAAAAACCTAAGAAAACTGTAATCCAAGAGCTCATGAGGCAGGGAAACATGACAGTTACCTAGTTGTGGCAGATACTGCCAGCTACCCCCCCGTATCTACTCCCTTCTACCTCCTCATAAAAGAACTCTGAATTTTTAAAAAGAGGACACATTGCTTTTCACCTAAAAGATTTTTTCCCAGCTTCCTTTTCACTCGGCTTAGGACACAAGGAGTCTTGGCCAACGAACTGAGTGAAGAAGCATTATGCTGCAAGGTCAGGAAATCTTGTAAGGGAGGGGTGAATATTTTCTTTCCCCTTCCTCTACCCTGCTGCTTGCAATGTGGATATAATGGCTGGATCCAAGCAACCATCTTAGACTGTGAGGGGGCCCTGAGAATGAAAGCCACACACACAATACAGCAAAACAAGAACCGTTTCCCAGCACTATTGCTGCCATACCGGCCCTGGATTGCCTCATCTCCAGGTTTCTTTTGTGAGAGAGATATAAACTATCTTGTTTAAGATATTATTTCTCAGGACTTTGTTACTTGCAGCCAAATCTCTAAATCATCACTGCTCCCTCTTCTAAGTGTTCACAAAAGACTTGGGCTTAGCTGCCCTATCTAACTACCCAGGCTTTTTGCAGAGGGATCCAGGCCAGTTAGGTCAGATCTCCCTCTTAGAAGGGACCCCAAATGTAGACTTTTAATCTTTTCTTCAAATGAGATTATAAAGTCTTTGAGGGTTTCTGATGTTTAAAGCATTGATTTGCTTGATGTAACCAAAATGTGCCAAAATGCTTAGAAACTTATTTTGCCAAATACTTTTTAATCCCAGGAAACTTACATAAAGAGAAGTGACTCAGAGTCCCAGGGTGACTTAGCTTATTGCCATCAGTGTCCTACCAGTAGTGCTGCTGGAGCCTGAGATTTTTATACTTATGTGCTCCCCCACCTGTCCCCAGAACAGGGGACTGAAAAGAGGGTTTTAACACCTGTGTTACTGGGCAAGTTCAGGTCTGATCACTTAAACCCTTGTGCTTGAGGAAAGACAGAAGAGCACAGAATTGCACAATGGTCCAGTTCTCTCAAAGTGAGGAGAGTAGCAGAGGTGGGCCCATACCTTCAGTGGAATTTAAGGTAAATGGGAGGAGGCCATGTGAGAAGGGAGTTGGACCCCATGCTTAGCCCTCACTCAGGACCCTCAATGCCATCATCAGCCCTTGTTGAGATGCCTCTTACTTAGCAGTACCCACAAGCACAGCCTTCTGGGGCCAGGAAGCAGGCATCATACTCGAGTGTGAAGCTCTGTAGGGCATCTCCTCTGTGCAAAGAGGTCCCAGAGAAACTAGAGCCCTGCTATCATCTATGGGGAAAAGATGTGGGATCGCTGTGGATTGTGCGGGGAGCCCTCCTCCAGTTCCCCAGATCTATCCTAACTCTGTGGCAGCTCAATGTCAGAGGCACTGGGTCAGGCGGCCGTTCCTACCACCCAGCTCAGGGAATGATTTAACCCAAAAGACTTTCAACCCTAGATTTTCGACTCTAACCCTATGGAAAGAAAAGATTGCTTGCCCCGATATTAGAGAGGCAAAAGGCACACCTCCCCAAATACTTCAGTTCCCCTAACACATTTAACTCTGTCATTATGAACAGAAATGTTCTAAAAATCTTTAGTTCCAATTTCTCTCCTCTTGGGATAATAGGTTTCATGGTTTTATGATTCATAATGTAAAGGACGTGGTAGTTCCATAGACTTGTTCTAAATTCATTCATCATTCTCAAGCCTGAATATTGTACTTTTTTAGTCAAGTCAGTTCAGCTATCAGGTCACCATATCTACCAGTGACAGGGTCATTATTGAACTTGAACTAGAGTCAGTGCCCAGCTGGCACTCACAAAACACACCAAGCCTGGCTTTAAGGACTGAGTGACACTCGTTCCTCTCTACCTTTTCAAGAACTCTAGAGAGCCGCTGTCTGGGCCCCTGGACTCAGCTAGCTTACCATCACCTGCAGATAAAGCTGGGGGTCTGTATCTCAAGAAATTGTTAGCCAATCGTTTGGTACCACCTTCAACAGAGGAAGATTGATTGCTTCTGTTCTTCTTCAGTCACTGCAACACTCCCCTGGGCATCTGCTCTATTTCTGCAGCAAAAGTTACACTCTGCATCTTCAAATCAAGAGGCAAGTTCTCTTTATCCAAACAGAATAAAGCAAGCTCATGGGCCACATTGGAGCCGCTCCAACTGTCATGTGCAGAACTGAAATCTCCCCTGGCATGAACATTTATCCTTTCTGACTCACCTCAGGCTTTTGCTTTTCTATGAACTTGAGCAATGTTATCATTTCTTTGGGGGATGTCTGAACCCAAACAGATAAGTTTCTGTATCCAAAAAGAAGAGAGCAACATTAGATTGAATGGAAGTATCTCCAAGAGGTTCCTAGATACTAAGGGTATCTCAGCTCTCCATATTTGAGCTTCATCCCTTTCTTACAGATATCTTAATTGGAAAGTTACGGAAAGTGTGTTCAAGGGAAAAAAATATTGTGTTTGGAATTTATGTATGTAATTAAAATATTTTTTTCTCAGGCTCCCTGGTTCTCACCTAACTGTAAATAGGTTTTTCTTCAGCTCTTAGCAATTCTCATCTGATAAACATTATAATCAGAAGCTCGGGCTGCCAGGGGACTGCTGTAACTGTTCTGGAAAGAGTCAATATTATTCAGGTGGAAAAAACGGTTTCTCAAATATCAAGCAGGCATTGGTTGGCCATACGTTCAATTCAGTCAGTCCCAGAAACAGTGATATTATTTCCCGTCCTTGAGTCTTGCCACCTAGTTTCAAGTCATGTGCTGGAAGCCTCATTGTGTGATTTACAAAGGCTTAGGAGAGATTAATTTCTCCTAGTTAGTGAGTTTTCAGTTAGCACTTCCCACATATAAAGTAATTCATGTTAGCAAACATTTCGATTTTTTGTCTGCTAAAATACACACAACATGAATTCATGAGTTTGGGGAAGCCACACAACTCAAGCCTCAAACAGATCTGAAGCAAAGGTGACCATAAGAGCTGCTTATCTTCTAGAATTGTTGGGCAATCCTTGATGCGAGTGCTGTGCCACGTTAAGGAGCTCTCACCTTCTACTTTGGACAGTAAAAGCTATATAGGGTAACATCTTAGGACCCACTGTTAACATCATTGTTTAACAATCTCAAAGAATCAACAGAACATAATATGGGCTCCTTAACATGCTGCCTTCCTACAGGAAGGATATTCCTGATCTTCATCAGGAAGGCTTTTTTCTCCAATATAGGTGAAGTTCTTCTACAGCAAATTGTCAATTTGTGATTAGGTCCCCCCCCCCTTGAAAAGGACATTTTGGAAGCATACATCTGACTTAACTGTAAACCCATAGTTTTTCCTCTATGGAGCATCTGGAAAATATTAAGAATCGTAAGTACTCTCATTTTAAACAAAGTCTTTTAAAGAAAATAGTTAATTCACAGAAATATCCATGTTGTTACTTCACAGAAATACCCACGTTGCTTTTTCAATTTCATTTTGAATATTAGAAAAGTCCTTTCACTTGGTTCCTTCTCAAAAAGAAACAAAAAACAAAACAAAAAAAACCCCTCAACAGTAAGAAAACAAACAACCCAATTAAATAATGGGCCAAAGACTTTAACAGGTATTTCACAAAGAAGATAAACTGATGACAAATAAGGCTATGAAAAGATGCTCCACATTATATGTAATCAGGGAAATGCAAATTAAAACAATGACGAGATAACACTACATGCCTGTTAGAACAACCAAAATCCACAACACTGATAACACCAAATGCTGGCGAGGATGAAGAGCAACAGGAATTTTCATTCATTGCTGTTGGGAATGCAAAATGGTACCACCACTTTGGAAGACAATTTGGTGGTTTCTTTTAAAACCAAACATATACTTAACATATGATCCAGCAATCACACTCCTTGGTATTTACCCAAGGAGCTGAAAACTTACATTAACACAAAAACCTGCACAAGGATATTTACAGCAGCTTTATTCATAATTGCCAAAACCTGGCAGCAGCCAAAATGTCCTTCAATAGCTGAGTGGGTAGATACACTGTGAGACACCCATACAAGGCAATAGTAGTCAGTGCTACAGACAAATGAGCTATCAAATCATGAAAAGACATGGAGAAAACTTAAATGCAAACCACTAAGTAAAAGAAGCCAATCTGAAAAAGCTATGATTCCAGCTATATGACATTCTGGACAAGGCAAACTACGAAGATAGATGAATGGGTGCCAGGCATGAAAGGAAAGGAAGCCATGAATGGACACAGCACAGAGGATTCTTAGGGAAGTGAAACTATGTATGATACTATAATACTGGATACATGCCATCATATATTTCCCAAACCTGTAAGATTTCTAAGAGGAAACCCCAATGTTAACGATGGACTTTGGGTGATTATGATGTGTGAGTATAGGTTTATCAACTGTCACAAATGTACCACTCCGATGGGGAATACTGATTATGGGAGAGGCTGTGCATGTGTGGGAGCAGAGGGTATATGGGAAATCTCTATACCTGCCTCTCAATTTTACTGTGAACCGAAACTACTCTAAAAAAAATTATCTGTAACCAAAAAAGCAACAAAAACAAAACAAAAAAAGTAGTCAAAAGATGGTTGGAAATGGATGGGTCTGAAAGAGTAGAAAAAGGAAACATACAGACTGAAAACTCTAAGGCCCTCCTTTGCGTCTCTGCATTCACTAGCAAGCATCCATTTGGTGAAATCCTCCTGGTTTTCGGTTTTTACTGTCTTTTTACGAGCATAGCCCACTCACTCCCGGCCCACGAGATGAGTGATTAGGGAGGTGTCAAGTGGAGAAATGCTGCCAAGCCTTACAAATGAGTTTGTAGTTAATGCCGATGCCAGTTACTTTCCAGATGCTTTCAAACATATGAAGGACGCTCTGTGAATGACGAGCTTTTAACCTTGCGGCTGGTCATTTATTTTTCTGATTAGGACGTGCCACTGTCTCAACTTCCAGGTGGTTGTTCACTGAAGGCAACGGACGTCTCTTATTTACTCATCTCCAAACTGTGCTGTGTGTTGCTGGCTCATTGTTGTGTGTGATCCCGCCTCTGTGTGGCCAACATTAGTGGATAATCACTTTTGATCCTTCTCAGTTTGTTGTGTTAGAGAAAACCATGGAATATTTGAAATTCCAGCATTTACTTAGGGAAACAAAAACTGAGTGTGTGTCTTAAGAAAGCAAATGGAATCACGGAGTTCCAAAACACCAGAGCAAACCCATTCAACAAAATGTGCTTTCCGAAGGAAAATAAGGAACGATGAAACCCCAGATAAAAACTACTCCTCAGAAATGTTTCATGCTAGCTAACTGAACCCTCAAGACCACACACTCC
This sequence comes from Ursus maritimus, assembly GCF_017311325.1. NCBI lineage: Eukaryota > Metazoa > Chordata > Mammalia > Carnivora > Ursidae > Ursus > Ursus maritimus. The sequence continues at coordinate 64,740,573 of NW_024426663.1, forward strand.
TACTTAACAATTTAGCATTTCATTTGTTGCATTGATAATTTACTTAATTTCTATCCCTCCCTTCATGTAAACTTTAATAAAATCAGGGATTTTAACAAAATCCCCAGTGGTGTGTACTTTCAGAATTGGGCAAAATCCCTTTATTATGGTAGACTCAGAATAATTGTTTCATTCTCTCCTTGAGAGAAAGCCAGGATTGCTAAGCCTACAGTGGTGCATAATATGGCAAATCAGCTTAATGATGTGTGAATAAAACTATATTAAGAAAAAGGGGGCTTGTTTTCCTGGATTCAAAAGGGCAGAGAAAAAAACAATTCTGGATGCTTCAGGGAGATTGAAAAATCTATACCACAGAGTTCTAGGATTTTTTTTCCTACAAAGCCTTAGAACAACACGAGAAAATTGAAGTATCTTGGACAAAAGGCAAGCGCATGAATAACCCACTGGGAGTGAGATCTCAGCTTGGTTTCATATTTACACATTATATCCAGAAGTTAAAATTTTAAAATTCACCAAAGAACTAACCTTGGTTTGAAGGGATGGGCTTAGGGGTTGGAGGGAGAGCACTCTTTTTTTATTCTCCTAACAACATGAAGTCCCAGTGTTCGCTGCAGTTGTCATAACAACTGTTTTTAAATAAAATTTGTAGTATTCATCAAATACTGGCATCCAAAACACAGTGCCACCTAAACATTATTAGCTAGTCTCATCTCCATAAAGCTAGCTTGTGTGGCAAAGGGAAGAAAGAAGGTGGAATTTGAGGTCACAGCAGAGAATTTTCAGTGAAGGAGGCAAGGTTTCCAAGAATGCCCGATGTCCCAATTTGCTCCTTTAATTTCTCTCACGGGCCATTCCTCCCACCCCCAAGCTGGAAAAGAGACGGGGGACAGAGCTGAGATGCTGGAGCCCCTGTGAATGGTGCAAGGTGCTGTACACAAAATTAGAAACCCCAGGAGCTGTGATTAAGATATTTGATTTCAGGGAAACGCATCTCTTCAGGGAAAAATCCTCTCTCATAGAGGTTATTTCCTAAGACTTTAAGGTAAATTTTTAAGCATTGTAAGTCTTGCACATGAAAAGTCGAACAATATAAAAAGACTGGTGAATCATAAGCTCCTATCCCATCCCAAGTTCCCTCCAAAGCTAATTTTGATAACTAAGTTTTATTCATATGCAAGCATATATTTTTATTTTCATTCAAATATTTGGAGTAGTATGCATACCTGGCTCTTTTCACTTACAGATCTTGGAGAATATTCCATATCAGTATGTCAAAGAGCTGCTTTATTCTTTTTCACAACTACAGAGCTCTGTTCCTGGTGGTTGATACTGAGATTGTTTTGCACGTTTTGCCCCTTTAAATAGTGCAGCAACAAATATCTTTGTCCTTCTTTCTTAATTGCTCTAGCCTATCACGGACCCCCCTGTCTTCCCTATTAATCCTCGCCAGCTTTCTGGTCCCTGTATTTCTCCCCAAATAATCGATCTCCGTGGCAGGATCAATCTCGTCACACCTTTACATTAACTCAACAGTTCTCCCACCATACACACAGAACACATCCAAATTCCTCAGCACATAAAAATGCACCATGAGGTCCCGTCTGCCTTTTCGGTCAGACCACCTACTACCCCCCCCCCACACACCAAACATGATGCTCTTGCCAAAACAGGAGTTCTTAAAATGTTTTTAGCTTTCGCATGGATCCATGCCCTCAGCATTACTTACCGTTATTCCATCTACAACTTGTTGGTTGCGCTAAGCGTCAGGTTAGGTTTGACAGTAAGCTCTGAGCTGGGATCCTTCTGGAGAGCCGTATCTAATCTAACTGCTTGCTGCCATAGGTTTCCACGTGCTGGTCCCAGATGAAACTCACCCCAGACATTAGCAATTAGCACACCTGCAGCTGTTTGCATGAAGTCGGAATTGATGCAGAGCTAATGTTTGTCCCCTGACACCTTGCCCGAATCTCAGATCTTACTTTGCTATGGCCTCTGCAACTCATGAGACACCATAATCACACTACCTGGCTTGTAAAGGAATAATCAGATAAAGGTTCTTCCCCAAGGCCACTCCGGTTCCTCCTCCACTGCCTTGTCTCATTAAAGATGCAGCCTCACTTCCTGACTCTTAAAGTTAGCCTTCTGGCCCACTTTCATTCAGTCTGACAATATCTGGCCTTTCCGTTCTTACCAGTCAGCAACTTTCCTTCCTCCAAACATCTTCCCTGGTATTACTTTACCCAAGTTAAACATCATATTTCAATTCCAAAGTAAGATAATGTTGTCCAGCTAGTGAAATGCCATTTCAACCCAAATACTCATTTGTTCATCGAGGAATGTTCTGACAAATACATGTAAGAGAAATATGCTAGTAGGGGATGGCTCCTTGCTCCTTTTCCAAAGTCTAACATCACTGTGTGCCACAGATAACTGAATAGAGGAGCACACGTTTTTAAAACGCGATTGTGGCTAACTGGTATACTACTCATGCATTGCGTTCAAGGGTGTGGTTGACATTGATACAATGCCGAGCATAAAGAGGAAGATCTTTAATCGATGCCATTTAAAATGGATACTGAGTCTGATTCCTCTTTCTCTCCACAAACACTCATCAGGAAAGAAGGGGTAAGTTTTGCTTTAGAACAAGGTCACTTTTACAGGCAAATAGATGGACAGACTATATGTCATGATGAAAATGATGAGTGAACTCTGTTTTAAAATGTCCCCCATGGGACCAACCATTAGATTTATTTGCTTGTACTACGGCATTGTCTACAAAAGAGCAATATTAAAATACAAACATCTCTCTTGGCAGGGGCAGCAACACATTCAGGCAAAGAGGAAAATTTCTATACATTTGTATTTAGCAATTGCTTTTCCATTCAAGATATTTTAAAGTAGGTGTTTAAGTAAGAAAAAAATAAGACATAACTCCTTTAAGAAATAAAATGTTGTAGAAAAGAATATTAATCAGATACTGTTATGTGAAAGGAAGATTATAAATGAAGGTTTTAACATGATCTCATTTTTATAAATGAAAAAATATGCAAATGCCAGACTTTCAATCCTCCCCCCAAAACTAAAAGAACAGGCTCCACAATGTTCATAGTGCTGATACCTGAGATGTGGAATGTGGGAGATTTTAAAATCTTTTCAATTCTTTTTAAAAAAATTTTCTATGAACATACCTTTCTATAATAAAATGTCCATAAAAGTTATAATTATATGTATATATCTGTGCACTTTTCTGTATGTCTTTTTAGGAGTCAGGTTTTTCCATTTCTAAATGTTTCTAGGTTTAATTAAAGTACACTCTCAGTGGAGATGAGAATTTAATGTGAAGGAGAATGAATAAATGGGATTTGAAAGGGAGAAGTATTGTACAGATACTTTCTCTCCTGAAAGCTGAACCATGTGGCCTAAGGGGATTTTTTTTTTTTCTTGGAGCCACATGAATTCAGGCAGGTAGAGTGAGCAGAGAAGGTTCTGGGAATACTCAGGGTATGTGGGCATCCCTTGCTTTCTCCCTGAGGAGTCCCATGAAGATAATAAAGTCAGAGAAAAACTGCCTTCCTGGGTTTCAACGTCTGAGCAAAAACTTCCTGAGTCATGGGAGTGGCTGTAGAGGTTTTGCAACAGCAGAAATATTGAGGGCAAAACAAAAGTTCTCTCCAAGAAGAAAAAGGGGGCGGGGATTAAATAGTAATTATTTCAGGTTGACACATGCATGATACTTAGCATATGACACCTACACTAAATTGCATATAAACTTCGTATTAAAAAATCAATATTTACTTTTTAAAATAAAGTGTGATGTTTGAAGAAGGGAAAGCACATTTAGTTGACCATTGATCTTTCTTGATATGCAAGATTATCCAGCCCCTCTTCCCTCTCCTGACCCTCTCCATGATTCTCTCTTCCATAAGGTCAACAGAAAACAAGGAATATGCCACAGCTGTACGGCCCCACTGAGGCTATGCTGGTTTAATTGCATTGGTTTATACTGAGCGATCTAATCAAATCAAAGTGCAGGCTTTTAAAGCCTTTCATTTCTAAACTCCGAGTGCAGCAGTACATCAATTAATAAAAGTGAAGTATTTTTTTAACTGCATAGTACTTTTTAGTTTATAAAATGCTTTTATATATTCTCATTTTATCTTCAAACCAACTCAATTTAAGTAGGTATTTCAAGTGTCCCTCTCTGGTTTTTCCGTGCTCAGAATCCATTCCTCCCACCTGTTCTGGTAACATACTTGTTTTCCTTTGATGGGGCATGCCTCCCCGACTTGCATGTGATTCAGAGGAGACTGACTTTATTTCCTCCACAGATCCAAGTGTGGGCATGTGACTAGGGCTTAACCAGTGTATTCCACCTCCCTGGCCACGGGGATTGGTTCACAGACAGACAAATGACTTAAATCTGTCCCACAGATGACATTCTGGGTTATTCCTGAAGTTGGTAAACCAAGGAGTTCTAAGCTGAAAGCTCCCGGTGATCACTGTGATGGGAAAGGCTGCCTCTAATGGTGCCAACCCAAAGGAAAGCAGAGCTGAGAGATGGAGGGGCACAATGTCCTGAGGAAGCTGTTCAGTACCGGAATCGGCCACACCTGAAGCCAGAGATACCCTTATACCTTTCAGTTACAAGATCCAGTAAGCCACTCCTATCCTTCATCCTGCTGGAGTTGAGTCTGTGTCACTCACAACCAAGAGTTCCAGCAGATGCAGTCTCTATTCTTCACCAACTCCGGGAAAAGCGGAGCCACTTGGTCCATGCAGCCCTACTCTGAGACACCACTGATTCCCTGAAGGCGGCTACCTGAATTGCCTTTTAGTACTTACAGGAAAATGAGTATTCTAGAAAGAGGTGGCGGATAAGTCATAATTCATGAAGTATGAGTTATCACAAACATATTAGCATCTATTAGCAGAGATCCACTCATTGAAGCCCTAAGTATTAGCAGGCAAGTTCGTAAGGGGATCAAATTCTGATTAGGCAAAACCCATTAGGTGTTAGAATACAGTTCCTAATCAATTCTGAGATATTTGCCTAATTTCTTAATCTTCTGAACCTGTCCTTATAAGCAGTAAGTATTAAGAAAATCAATATTTATTTTTTAAATAAAGCATGATGTTTGAAGAGGGCAAAGCACATTTTGTTGACCATACACCTTTCTTGATATGCAAGGCCAATATTTGTGATAATGCTCTCCTCCTCGAAGGGTTTCTGTAAAGACCTATGATACTATAATATAAAAAACTTAGCACACTGCTGGGCACAAAATACATTCTCAGTAAAAAGTAGTTTTTATTAATAACTTGGGATGCTTTTAGTAATGTAAAGAGTAGATACCCCCAGGAGGATAGTCTGATAGGATGCCCTGACCAACGAGAGGAGATATAAAATCACTAAAGAAGTCAAGAACGGAGTGGACCGCAGTTCACAGAAAGAAAGTAAGAAGGCTCGAAAGATGAATATACTAGAATCCACTGTTTTTCCTGGGGCCAGTACTGCCAAAGAATATTCTTTTAGATTTGGGGACAAACCTGGATAACCAACCATCCCAGTTTGACCTAGACCAATGTGTTTCCTGGAAGTGGAGACTTTGAGTGCTAAAACTAGTAAAGTCCTGGATAATCAGGAATGAACGGCTCACCTTACCAGCTACGACACTGCTACGTTTCCTGAGACATGAAAGCTCCACAGCCAGGAAGGGGAATTACCTACCGGGAAGGGCATGTGAACGCTCCATCGTCACCATGGAAGACCAACAGTTACCACACTACCACAGTCCAAGAAAACCAGTGCCCAGGGTGCCAGGCAGGGATTTTAGAGAGAGAGTGAAGCTGAGGACCATCAGTTCCCTTATTCTGTTTAATCCTTAAATGATTAACAACAAAAAATAACCTAAAATCATTTTTAACAGTCTCCTACTTCAATTATCAAGTGCTGAATTAAAATGGAATGCAAATGCTAAAATTTAACACACTGCTAAAAATGAACACGTCTAAAACATTAATAGCAACTCTAAATGATTTATAATGCCCTCTTGGGCATATTTTATGATTTATTGATGTCATTTTAGCTGCTCCATGGGTGACAGAGTCACCTCACTGTGTGTGTGCTCTGGTGGCTTCCTAGGCTATTCAGAAAACCACACCTTTACTGCATGTGCCAGGCTGCAGGTGACGTAGGAAAAAGTGAAGATGTTCATTTTTCTCATAAATCAGAGAACTGTGGGGTTAAAAGGGCTTTAAAACTGGTTGCTTCTTGTTTTCTCAACTTCATGCAGGGTCATACTGGAGCTATCCTCAATGAATATGAATTTCACAACCTCCTTTATTAATTTATAATGTCAGTCTTTGTTGATAAGAAATTTTTTTAGATCTAACCCCATTACCCTTTCTGCATCAAGAGAAGCCCACTTTCTGGAGAAAAAGCTCATGACTTCGTTGAAAGTTTACTTCCTTTCTTTGACCTAATAATGAATTTTTTTTCCCCAAATCTTTCTGCCTGTCCCACAGATATTACTGCCCAGCCCTCCACTTTATGAGTTACTTCTAGTCTCTCAACAGGTTTTCTAACACTCGTTTTTGGTTACCCAGTCTACTCTAATCAAAGTTGAATTTGTCTTTTATTTCTTTCTTTCCTGACACTGTCCTCCCTCTCCAGAGACTGAAAGATCTCATCCTGTCCCCTGGAATGGCCAGCCTTTGTTGTCATCACCTGTCCACTGACACACGTCTAGACACACATCTAAATAGCGATGACACAGGCCTATAATTGTGGGAAATGCCCACTGTTTAATGATGCCCATTCCCCCCTTCAAAACTCCAAACCCCTCAAAATAGGAATGTTGGGATACGGCGAGCATTCTGAGAGCCCATCAAATTAAATCATGTTGACAACTGCCTGTCTCCTGATTTGATGTTATAATCCAGACCCAGACCCAGTTCTGTGTAGTATTAATAAACTAGAAAATAAGCAAGCAAGCAAACAGAAAGAAACAACAACAACAACAAACACCCAACCCTCAGAGTCTTTTACTCTGTGTTTATTTTTCTGAATCCAGTCTGTGATTTACTTTGTGAACTCCCGTTCATTGTTGCTGACTCACGGTCACTGTATTTTTTTCATCGTAGACATAGTCACTTCTTATCTTATTTTGGTGACATCTGTTTTTCCTCACTATGTTACAACACTGTAATTATGTAGGCAGGGCCCAATGATCCTAAAATACAGTATGTAATTGCTGAAGTTAAAACTCTGGCAAACAATTCACCGCAGGAGCCAAAGGCTAAATAGAGGCATGGTATATAAATTTGCCACATTTCTTCTTTATATCAGACATTGAGAAGAGGTGATCACGCTTATGAAGATATTAGTACATGATGGTTACTCAATATGCACCTGTTTATTGAGTGACTGTATATGATGAAGCACCTGCCTGGTTGTAGATGTCTAGTGAGTACCAGGCCAGGCCTGGTAGTGAATAACAGGTACCAATTGAGGGTTGGTAGCTTGGATTAGGTTGACTGGGACCTCTCACTTGAGTAGTGGGAGCTATCAGTTGGGATCCCTGGGGAGAGGCTCTGAGATGGTTAGGAGTACAAAATGTTTACTGTACTGGAGAGTAACATTTGCGTAAACAAAAAGGAGAGAGTAGGATTGGGCATGGGAAGCTGTGCCACCATGATACCTAACTGACAAAGTCTCTGCCAGTCCAACGAGGAGCTATGAGTAAAGAATGGCCATAGAGGGATTGGCACTAGGGGAGGTGGCCAGGCCTGGGGGCCCGAGAAGGGTTTGGCCTGGGCCCCAAAGCTGAAGCAGACCTTAAGGAGTTAACAGCTGGACGTGTCAGCTAAGCCCCATTCTTGATGCTGGGCAGCACATTCTTTCTTCAACAGGAGTCTGAGAGATCCATCTCTGTGTCTGCTGCATAGGCCAAGACAAAAAAAGTACGGGGGAGCCAACGGTCCGAATTAAGTACACGGAGCCAAGAATTCTAAACTTAGTGAAATGGGTTCCAACCAAATGAAGGTCAGGATTTAAAAAGGTGGGTAGCCCGGGTTATAGCTCAGGAATGACCTGAGCATGAAGTCTGACACCAGCTGGAATTTAAGACTTTCTTTTATGCGCAAGAAAAGCCACAGGCATGGATGGGTCATTCTGTTCTGAAACTGTCAGGGCTGTGATGTAGAATTAAAACCACATAAAACATTCCATAGCTATCTCTGCTTTAAGTAGGGACATGACCTGAACACTTTGGGGAACATATACCATTTCTTCCACATTCTGCTGCTTAGTAGGAAAAGCCAAATGGGCATAGATACCACAGTCACACACACATGAATGAAGTCGGGGATGGTGGCTAAGGAGGCAGGCTCTGGAATGAGCTAATCGATCGAAGCCCCAAAATGACCACTTCAAGTTCTGTGACCTTGAGAAAGCTATTTATCCTCACAATCTTGGCTTATTATATGCAATACAGGGACAAAAAATAGTATCCATCACATAGAGCTGTTGTTCAGGTGAAACCCTTGTAACTCAAAGTGTGAGTCCTCGATGGGCAATGCCACCATCACCCAGGAGCTTGTTAGAAAAGTAGCCTATCGAGCCCCATGCTAGACCTGTGGAATCAGAATCTACATTTTCACAAGACCCCCAGGTGGAAAAGCACTGGGTTACTGTTACAATGTACCTCAAACACTTACTGCAGTGTTCAGCATATAGTAACCACACGACAGATATTACTTGTTATTATTTCTGTTGTTATAATTGTTGCTATTTTCATCTTGAATCATCTTGGGCAGGCACATCACTTAAGAACCTGAGCTTCCTAATCTGCAAAATGGGGATCATGACTCCATCCAACTGCCTGAAGGCCAGATCATCTTTCAAAGTCCTTCGGAATTTAGGAGATGTCTATGACTCCATCATGATCACAGAAAGGTAATGGCTAGGATTTGACCGCATTTCCTCTGTGTCAGGTGCTGTTCTGGGGTCCTTGACCTTTTTCATCTTATTTAATTATCCAACAATGCTATGAGATGGGTACTATTTTTAATGCCTATTTTACAGATGAATAAACTGAAGCATGGAGGAACCAAATAACTTGCTCAGTAAAACACACAGGGGTAGAGTCAGAATGTGAACTTCGGCAGTCTGACGTGACAATTCACACTCTTCTCCTTGCCACTCTTCTGTCCCCGTAGCCAGGCCATCAAAGAGAGGGTTAAACCAAACCAAACTAACTCCAACACAATCAGGAGGATTAGATGCAGCCTTTAACACATCATGGCTACCACAGGCAATATTCAGGCTCTGGGTTCTCAAATCTGCCCGCACATTAGAGTATTTTTAAAAGAGTGGAGATTTTTTAGAAATACAGACTTCTTAAGTCTCATGCCTACAGATTTCGTTTCAGTAGTTTAGAAGTGGGGCTCAAGTTTATTTTTTTCCCCCAAGCTCTTAGAGACTAATCTGATGCAGTCAAGACTGAGAATGCATGGGAACGTGGGTTAACAAGCCACCACTTCTGTGTCCAGGATGTAGTAAGTCAAACTTCTTTCTGAAGTAATTGGAAGGAATAAGGAGGCAAGGAAGGAAGAGGGAAAGGGGGGAATAGAGAAAGGGAGGGGAAGAGATTAGTTGGTGATGGAGGGACAAGCAATGCTCCCTAACTCCCGCAAAACACATCCTTGTGTCTAAGTGGTTTCCCTGAATGAATCGTATTACTTGGGGGTTGTTTAATGGCACTTGAGTAGGAAATATCTTGCTACCATTCAATGGAGGAATCTATTTCACCGTACTTCCATGAGGGAGAAAACTCTTTTAGCCAAAAGAAGGTGAACAGAACCCTCCACATCACCTGGAACAACAGTGGGAGTACTGTGCCACTGCTAGAAGAGAGAAGGTGGATGTGGGACAGTGCTTGGAGGAGAAGGAGAGAATGGAGGGACTGGCACAGACCCCAGAGTTGCTCCCAGGTACATAAGTAGAGTAGGAGATTAGTATTTTCTAGAGCATTCCACACTCAAGCAGATCTACAGAAACAACTGGTAAGGCCTGGACTTGAAGCAAAATTAGCCATGACATACATAGAGCCAGAGAACAGTCTGAAAATAGCAATATGGGCCCATCCCATCACAGAGAGCCTGGGACACTGACGACCATGGACTGTGGTTGCAGAATAGAAGAGCCCAGGAGAACAGATACCCTAACAGAAAATATTCCCTGAGCCATATATGCAGAGGAGGGAGAGAATTGGGTTAAATTCCACTTTAAAATAGCGGGATGTTTGGGGGCGCCTGGGTGGCGCAGTCGTTAAGCATCTGCCTTCGGCTCAGGGCGTGATCCCGGCGTTACGGGATCGAGCCCCACATCAGGCTCCTCTGCTAGGAGCCTGCTTCTTCCTCTCACACTCCCCCTGCTGTGTTCCCTCTCTCACTGGCTGTCTCTCTGTCAAATAAATAAATAAAATCTTTAAAAAATAAAAATAAAAAAAATAAAATAGCGGGATGTTTGTTATCTATATTGATGCTGAACTTGATCATCAGTTTTAACTCCAGGGTTTGGTTTCAATTATTCTCAAAAACTTATTTTATTATCTTTGTAAAGCCCTCAGTTAAAAAGATTCTCAAAAATATCATACCTGGGAAAAATAAACCCAAGCTGAACGTTATGATAGGGTTCTCTGCCTCAAGCTTTATTTTGCTCTCAGTGTAACACATTACATGGCCATCCCTCAGAAGCAATGGAAAGATAACAGGTTAGCAAGCAATGTGAAAGGAATCATTCTTTCCGTGAATAGGGTATTTTGAACTGAAAAAGATGGCGTAACGTACCAGACAACAACATACACGTGAAGAATCCTAGATTTGAATGGAGTGAAATTAATAGCTGAAATGAGGAAGCACTTAAGAACAAATGATTATTTATAAATAAAGCTGTAATTAACATTTATCCTTAAATAAAATATCGCAAATTTTACTTCCCTTGTTACTTCACAACCCAGAGCTCTGCAGGGACACACCAGCTACAAGGGACTAACCACGGCAGTGAATAATTCATGTGGAATATAGAGCCATAGATAAAAACAGAAGAGCAGTTGATTGGTTTTTTTCCAAGACATTGTTAATGTTACATTACATTTTATTGAACCAACCTCAAAAAATAACAGAGCCTGAACATTATTATCCCCGTTATTACCTTTCCTTTCCAAGTGCCATATCTTGTTCTCTCTTGAGTTGATACATTCTGATTACTTTTGCTTACTTTAGAGATTTGCTTTTTCTTGTGAAAAATGCTTGACTAGAACCTCTCATATTCGAATTTCTTCAAGTTATAACCACTTGCTATCAAACTTAAACAATCTCCCTTATCTTATTGGAATCCATTCGTTCATTTCCAACCTACACCTTCCATTTAATATATGGAAGTGTTCTTTAGTGCCCTTTCTCTCTACCTACAAAGGACAAATGTATCTTTCATTAGTCACAGTCATGGTGACACCCCCACATCACCCAGGGAATCAGGACAGCTGACAAAATGTCTGTGCAAATACAGCTACAGAAGAATTGAGTGTGACCGGAAAGATTCTGTGGGTCTGGTTCACCTTGGATTAAGCTAGGGAACTGGTTTCCAGGACCTTGAAAACAGCTGTGATAGAGCAGACAGTCCATTTAGTGAGAGTCACAGATGTGGGGCCTGGTTTGGGCTAGTTGCCTCTTTTCATTTCCAGAAATGCTTCAACAGCCAATATCGCCCTGCGTTTCCTATCAGGCTTATTATTGTCTGTTGGAACCCTGTCATGCACCCCAGTGTATGAATCCAGCAATGCACCAAGTGTTTCTTTCATCTGGGTTTTTGTTTTATGGTTTTGTTTTTGTTTTTGAGTTTTTTTTTTTTTTTGACGTTTTGTTTTGTTTCATTTTTGGCTATTGTCCAGGGAAACTAAAATCAGAGCTCCTTATGTTCAGCCTTAAGCTGCTATGCTTTTCTTCCCTATCTTCGTTTTAAAAACAATTTTTTTTAAACCAAAAACCCAACATATTCCAAAAGACGAGTTTATGTTTTGAAATGGTTTCTCAAACCACAGAATATACAAATTGGAGTCGAATGTATCTTTGTCAGTTGTAGAAACTGCTTTGGTTTAACAGGGAAAACTTGGGGTGGGCTTTGGACAAGGAAAGTCATGTCAGGTCCAGTCCCTCCCACTTTGTGCTCCTTCTCTCCCTAACCTTTCATCATGAGGTGCTAATAAATTAATAAACAAATAAAGCAAGCAAACATCTTAGTCCATTCAAGCTGCTGTCGTAAAAATACTGTAGACTGGATGGCTTAAACATCACACGTTTATTTCTCATCATTCCGGAGGCTGAGAAGTCCAAGATCAAGGAGCCTACGGACTTGGTGTCTGGTGAGAGCCCACTTCCTGGTTCACTGAATGATCATCTTTTCACTGTGTCCTCACAGTGGCACAAGGGACAAAAGTTCTCGGAGGTCTCTTTGATGAAGATGCTAATCCTACTCATGACCTAATCACCTGCCAAAGACCCTGCCTCCTGATACCATCACACGGGGGGTTAGGATTCCAACACAGGAATTGAGGGGTGGGGGTGCAGGACACAAGCATTCTGTCCATAACCCAACAGGTAACCAGAGTTGCTAGGGTCTTATTTCATAGACTGTTGAATAGCAGCCAGCTGTGTCCCAGGAGGGTTCCTGATGCCAAACTCAATGTCCATTTTAACAGGAAAGCAGTTTACGTCTTAGATTCCCTGCCCTCCCCCCTTAAGTACAGAAATTGCAGGATTCCAAATAGTCTCAGAAGGGAATCCTGCTTGTTCCTATTTCACTACTTTGCAACTCTGGAACTAAATGGGCCCTCTTAAAGCTGATGCAATTAATGACAGTTTCTGAAGCTGGTGGGCAGAGAACACGGAGGCACACCAAAGGTATACAAAGTTGTAGCTGAGGCTTGGACAGCCTGGAGTGGCTTCCTCTGCCTGATGCTGCTATTTCTGCTGGTGCTTAAGTGGGGTCCCAAGTGATGGGCTGAGGCTGGGCTCTGCTAATACACCATCTGCCCAGGCTACAGTGGTTTTTGTAGGTTCCATGGAGGGAGATTCCAATCTCTTAGTGCTTAGCTCAGCCAAGAAACTCCATACCGACTTTCCTGGGCTTCCTACTCCGGCTCCTTAGATTTCCCTCCCTGGCCTTTTCCCCATGTCAGGAGTTTTGTCCCAGATGCTGGTGCCAGGAACTTCATGGACCCCAAAAAACCAGACCTCTTACTTGTCCCCGCTTAGAAGTAGAGCCTCTTTCTACTTTCAGATTCCAGCCTAGGTTCAGATCCTATCATCAAATGAGTGAAAAGGGAGGAAAAACTGAACCAATTGTTATTACAGGGTTAGGTACAAGGCAGTCATTGACTTTTATGCATAATGCTTTTTTGAAAAGGCGAGTAGCAAGCCAAATGTGAGAATTTTGAAAGACTTCCTGGGATCCATTTCCTGTGTGCTAAAAATGCATTTAATAATATATTCATATATACTAGTGGTGAAAGTCGTTGCTGCTAATGGTAAGGAAATGGGGGGGCAAAGTCAGAAAACAGTTGTTTTTCATAAGACAACACACAGAACATTATGACTCTTTAAAATATGACCATTTATAGATTTCAAAATATAAAAACAAAAAAATTTAAGAATAAATACTACTTTGAGATCAAACAAAAAAAGCTTTGCAGAGAAGAAGTAAACCACATACAGACTCAGAAAAAGAAGGGCTTCAGAATTATCAGCAACAACACTAGAAGCCAGAGGCAATGGAGAAATGCTTTCTAGTTTTTGAGGGAACTAGTTTCCAAATTAGAAATCTGCTCTCAATCAAACTCATATGTCTTGCTGTAGAATCAAGATACCTTTAGGCATACAAGGTACATTGGCAAGGTTAAGCTAATACAGCAGAAGTTACTCTAGACAGTTGCTATAGTTAAATGTTTGTGTCTCCTCCACCCCCAAATTCGTATGTTGAAATTCTAACCCTCAACGGATGGTACTAGAAGGGGGTGCTTTTGGGAGCGCCGAGGTCATGAGGTGGAGCCCTCATGAATGAGACTGACGCCTTTCTAAAAGAGACCCAAGAAAGTTCCCTTGTCCCTTGTACCATGTAAGACCAGCCGTAAGAGGACACTCACCAGAACCTGGCCATGCTGGAGCCCCAATTTTGGACTTCCAGCCTCAAGAACTGCGAGAGATCAATGTCTGTTGGCTTTAAGAGTGTGGTTTTCTGTGATAGCAGCCCAAACTGACTAAGACACCAAATTAAGCCAACAGGGCTAGTTATGAGATAGAGAGAGCTCAGAGACTGGGAGAAGACGGACCACACTTCCAGGACTGACACCCCAGCACAGACCTGCCCGCCGAGGGAGTCAGTGCCTCGGACAGAAGCCACTAAATCAGGACGCAGCTGTCACAGGTGCCAGTTCCAACCTCTGCCTCTGCCCTCATCAGGAGGCTGCAAAATCAGATGCCTCAGTCCCACTCTGGACTCCAGACACCTGCTGGGCTGCCACACCCAGCTATGCACCTGCCAAGTAGAAGTCTTGGCCTTGATGTTCTCCCAAGTCATACAGCTCTGGATCCAGATTCTGACTCCAGCACAGGTGCAGCTGACTGGCAGAATCAAAACCACATGCCTGTAAGCTAACAACTGGAAAGTGACCTAAAACATGTTCTTTGTCAAGAATACAGAATTTTGGGGCACCTGGGTGGCTCAGTTGGTTAAGTGTCTGCCTTCGGCTCGGGTCTTGATCTAAAGGTCCTGGGATCAAACCCCATGTCAGGCTCTCTACTCGGCGGGGAGCCTGCTTCTCCCTCTCCCTTTTCCTGCTGTTCCCTCTGCTTGTGCGCTCTCTCTGTCAAATAAATAAATAAAATCTTAAAAAAAAAAAAGAATATAGAATTTATAATGCGGGAAACTCTTAAAACAATGGGAAAGGGGTGTTCAAAAATGTGGGACAGCCGAAATGGCAAATGACCACTGCACACACACTTAATACTTCTGCCTCTTACAGACTCTCCTAGGAAGCAACCAGGAGATACTACTGGTGTTTCAGCACCAAACAAGGGAATGAATCCAGAAAAAGAGAGAGAGAAAATCAGGAAACAGGAGATCTAACACAAGGAGGCAGGCAAAAGAAGTTCCCAAGATGATGATGAAGGCCAAGTCCAGTGTGAGCAGGAAGATAAAGTCTGCACAGAGGGATGGGAATGGGGAAAGGGAAGAATCTGCTAGATTACCTGATGCTTTCAACTCTTATCGAAGTATCCACAGAATTAGATAGGCACAGAGAACACTGAACAATGGGGGTAGGGGCGGGGAGGAGGGCAGGGAAGGCACGCATTTACCCTAAGAAAATAAAAAGATATTTAAGAAAGGATATATGATCTTAGTGTGCTACATGTCTCAGACATGAACAGGACCTGCACAGGCATGGTAGTGTAAACCTTCCTTACTGATGATGGAAGGAGGACTTACCTGTATCCAGCGGCCGGGGTACGAAGAGGGAGGATGCAGTGGAAGGGAGAACACAGTGGGGTATAAGCCCTAACTCGTCATCTTCTACTTTAGGAAGCCAAACATGGTATCTAACATTTAAAAACCAAGAAAGAGTAATATATGCACGTCACTGAGAATGTGTAAATAAATACCACAAGAAAGTGGTTTTTCAAAATTTTTTACTATTATTTTAAGAAAGTTTTTTTCTTTAGAGTCGAAAATTTTTGCCTTGAGGGCACAGAATATTGGGAGTAGGAAAAGGTGAAGATTGCTATTTTCCATCATAAGCCTGACAGCATTATTTCACTTCTGAAGTCATGTATATACATACATACATATGTATGTATACACACTTATACATATATGCTCAGACATATTAATTAAAAATTTTAAATTAAATGTAGGGAAAAACAACTCTTGTGGTTCAGTTGTAGCCTTCCTCTTAAGATTCATGTGTCTGCTGTCTCAGATTCTCTCCTCTTTCTGTGGCACACCTGCTCATTCTATAAACCATTCTCTCCTCCTGTCAAGATGACAAACTACATTAGCCACTGGCTCCTTCCTGAAAATCAACCCTAGAGAAACTACAGAAGCCACAGGGAAACTTGAATTTGAGGAACTAACAACAAAGAATAAAATAAAATAAAACACTATGAAAAGCCCCTGGGAAGACTGCAGACTCGGGAAATGGATGGGGGGCAGGAACAGGGCAGGGGGTTGGGGGAGAACGGCTTCAGCCTGGGGGAAGGCAGCCAGAGGAGGACAACTTTCTGTTCTGCTCTTGCTTCTCCCTACATGGACAAACACAGTGTGTCGATCGCCACGGAAACTGGCAGCAACAGCTGAGGCTGCAGAGGTCAGCAGGGTACAAGGAGGGCAGCCCAAAAGCCCTGTGGGAGTAAGCAGGGATGAAAATAGGGAATGTGTACTGCCCAGCTACCCTTGGGTATTCACCACTGGACCCCTCCCACACTAAATCCCCGGGACAAGGAGAGCAAATCTATCTGGTATGTTTCTAGAGTCCAGAGGCTGTTTCCCATTTAAATGGGAAATACACATTAGAAAAGTTATTTCTGGATGGCGGGCAAATGGGAATGATCACCAACAGCTCTGTGGCTCCTGAGGCTCTCTTCCCTGGCTCTAATTCACCTACAGGTACATCAGTTAGAGTCTGGGCTGTAGCCATTTCCCAGCCCATAACCATGTTTAGCAACTGAGAGTCAAAGGGAGGAGAGGTTCTTGGCACCAAAAAAACATACACACAAAAACAAAACGAAACAAAAAACAGAAATCCATGTAAGGACTACAACTACTATATAAGAAAGACAGCAAACTCAAAGGTATAGACCATCTGAATCAGAATTATGAGAGGAGATGGACTGAGAAATTAAAGTAATGATGATAAATATATTAAGAAGTTAAGGCCTGGGGCGCCTGGGTGGCACAGCGGTTAAGCGTCTGCCTTCGGCTCAGGGCGTGATCCCGGCGTTATGGGATCGAACCCCACATCAGGCTCCTCTGCTATGAGCCTGCTTCTTCCTCTCCCACTCCCCCTGCCTGTGTTCCCTCTCTCACTGGCTGTCTCTCTCTCTGTCGAATAAATAAATAAAATCTTTAAAAAAAAAAAAAAAAGAAGAAGTTAAGGCCTGATGTCAGCAATATGAAGTTAAGAACAGGAAAACATTTAAAAGGGACCAAATGGAGTGTAAGGTACGAAATATATACTAACTGAAGTGACTAAAACAGTAGTTAAGACATAAAGCAAGATGGTGATGAATAAATCAGTGATGAATAAATCAGTGAGTTGAAAGATCAGATGGACAGGGGCACCTGGTTCAGTAGGTTAAGTGTCCGACTCTTGATTTCGGCTCAGGTCATGATTTCAGGGTGGTGAGACAGAGCCCCGCATCGGGCTCCGCGCTTAAGATTCTCTCTCCATCTCCCTCTGCCCCTCCCCACACACACGCACATGCACACACACTCTCTCTCTCAAACGAATAAACAAATCTTTAAAAAAGAAAAGAAAAGAAAGAAAGATCAGATGGACAAGCTCTCCTAGAGGTCAGCAGAAAAGGGTAAAGAGAGAAAATACAGAAGAAAGCTAGCAGATGTGGACAGTGGGAGCAAGAATGCTAACCCCTATGAGCAGTGGCTTTCTGTCCACTTGGCTAGGCTGAATCCAGTTTCCCCAGACTCCATTTCCCATGCATTTCCATTGAGGTGGGCCATAAGCCAGGTCCCTGTGAAAAGTGTGAAGGGCACTCTCACTAACCTGCTAGCTCACCTCCTTGGTGCAAAGCAGCCGTGGAGTCTCCTCCAACCTCTGCAACTTGCATAGATCCTCACTAAAGCTTCACTGACTCCCAGACCAGGTGTGTGTTTGGCAATCGTGATAAAAGGCTCTGGTTTCTGTAAGAAACATACAATCAAGGTTAGATGCAACAAGAAGTAACAGGAGTTTCCGTCTGTGAGCTCATGAGTTCCAGCATGTCTTGCCACCTTTACTTCCATCTTCTGTTCTCAATCTCCTGATCTACAGTGTGAAAGCTCCAGCACTGGACACAAAGGCCACACCCTTGCAGAGACTGTTTGGTCAGTGTTGACACTTCATAAGGTCAAATCCCTGCAATACATGTATTCCCGTTTCCCACTCCTAGCGTACCGATGTCATCTCAAATTTTCGTTCTAGCTTGTTTTGGATATATTTGTAAACCCATTCTTTTTCTCACTTTGGTCCTTAATAAAAACATAAACTTTGCCAAGCAAGTGTATCACCTTTCCCATATTTCTTGAATTTTAAGTGCTGCTTGCAATAACTGTTTTCAGTATAACATCCCTCTCAGTCTTATCTGGAAAAATATATATACATATATATATTTATATATTTGTGTATATATATATTTAAGCCATCACATTGGAAAGACAATTTGGCTAAATATAAAACTCAAGGTTCAAATTTATTTTCCTTTAATATTTAAAAAGTATTTTTCCATTTGTCATCTTGTGCCCACTGTTCAACCTGATTCTTATTCTCATTAATGATCTCTTCATATTCTCTGGAAGCTTTTAGAATTCTTTCCTTACCTTTGATGTTCTTAAGTTTTATTCTGATGGTTCTTGGTTTGGGGTTTTCCTTATCTCTTTTTAATTTGTCCTCTCTTTCTGTATTTGGGTACAACAGAGTTCAATTTGAGAAGCAGAACCATTACAACATGGGTGTGTGTATGTACAAGAACAGTTATATATATATACACACACACACACACAAGTTCACTAAATTACTTGTCTAGTTAGGAGAAATATACAGATGTTGATAAGTTTAAGAAATTAATAAGAACAAGGGCGTCTGAGTGGCTTAATTAAAAAATTAAGCATCTGCCTTTGGCTTAGGTCATGATCTCAGGGTCCTGGGATCAAGCCCATATCGGGCTCCCTAATCAGCAGGGAGTCTGCTTCTCCCTCTGCCTCTGCCCCTCCCCCTGCTTGTGCGCATGTGTGCACTCTCTCTCTCAAATAAATGAATAAAATCTTTAGGAAAAAAAAGAAATTAATAAGAACAAGTAAACACGAGTAGAGATCTGAAAGGCAACCACACTCGAACAAAAACAGAATAGTTTTTTGACTCAACAGAAAACAACAAGAAAATGCAGTAATTGAAAATAAGAGATATGGTAGGAGAAGTAATTTCTAATACAAAAGCAATCACAAAAAAATGTAAATGGAGTTAACTCACAAGTAAAACAAGTACTCTACTAATAGTATTAAGAAATAAAAACAGGGGCGCCTATGTGGCTCAGTCAGTTAAGCATCAGCCTTCAGCTCAGGGTATGATCCCAGGGTCCTGGGATGGAGCCCAACATCTGGCTCCCTGCTCAGCGGGAAGTCTGCTTCTCTTTCTCCCTCTGCCACTCCCCCTGCTCATGCTCTCTCTCTCTATCAAAATAAATTAATAAAAATCTTTAAAAAAAAGAAAGAAAAACAAAATCCAAAAATATATTGTCTATGAGAAACATTCATAAAACCCAAAGACACACAAAAAAACAGCAAAGATAGTAGCTGACAAAAAAAGAAGTTGCGATAAAAGGTAAACAAAACAATAAGTGAGAAGATATAATCATCACAAATATATATGGACCTAATAATAGGTTACAGTAACTGACAGCATACAGAGAGAAACATAAAAATAATTGTAATTTTTAACACCCAATTATCAGAAATGCATTAAGAAAACAAAAATTAAGTAGATTTTTATCTAAATAGTATAATCAGTAGGCTTATACTATTAATTATACTGTTCAGATCTCTGATAGGTATGTTCTGATGGTATGCTGTGTATAACATGGATCTTTTGATATATACATGCCATAATAGTTCATGCAACAAATAGCAAATAAACATTTTTAGAAACATACACATATTAACATGAATGTATCATGTCTACAGGAAAACTCAATAAACTCACCAGGAACAATGTCTTGTATATTATATCTTCCAAACGTAATGAAATAATATTAGAAATAAATAACAGAATTTCTTTATATGTCTCATTTTGAAAATACCACATTACTAGATAACTCATAGGTTGAAAATGAAATTATACTCAAAATGAAGAAATATCTAGGGACGCCTGTGTGGCTCAGTCAGTTAATTGTCTGACTCTTGGTTTTGGCTCAGGTCATGATCTCAGGGTTATGAGACTGAGCCCCAAGTCAGTCTCTGCACTCAGCAAAGAGTCTGCTTGAGACTCTCTCTTTCTGTCCCTCTCCCATGCGTGCTCGCTCTGTCAAACAAAAAAATAAATCTAAAAAAAAAAGAAGAAATATCTAGAATTAAATGAACATGAAAACACAAAATGTATGGGGAATAATTAAAGAAATATTTAGAAAAGCATATATACATTTAAATATGTTTATCAGGAAACAATAAAAGTTGAAAAGAAATATGCTCAGCATCCACCTCAAGAAGAGATTTAAAAAAAGTACATCAAAAGAAACTCAAAGAAGAAAAAAGAATATAAGAAAGGATACAATAAGAAACAATATAATAATTTCTTTAAGTGGAGGAGAAAATAAGACTAAAAGTTCTGTTTTTGAAAAGTTAACCAAGATAAATCTGTTAAGACTGATAGGAGGGACGCCCGGTGGCTCAGTCAGTTAAGCATCTGCCTTCAGCTCTGCCATGATCTCAGAGTCCTGGGATCCAGCCCCACATCTGGGTTCCTGCTTAGTGGGGAGTCTGCTTGTCCCTCTCCCTCTGCCCCTCCCCCATGCTTGTGAGCTGTCTCTCTCTCTGAAGTAAATAAATAAAATTCTTAAAAAAAAAAACAAAAACCTGGGACACCTGAGTGGCTCACTCAGTTAAGCGTCTGCCTTTGGCTCAGGTCATGATCCCAGGGTCCTGGGATCAAGCCACACATTGGGCTCCTTGCTCAGCCGGGAACCTGCTTCTCCCCTGCCTGCCACTCTCTCTCTTTATCTCTGACAAATAAAGAAATAAAATATTTTTAAAAAATAATAAAAATAAAAATAATTTTTTAAAAGACTGATAGGAAAATAGAGGAGATAAAAAAATTAAGTAAAACATGGTCAAATAATGAAGAGGAGGAAATAATTACAGATTTTAAAAGCAAGCATAGATAAAAGGCATACATTCCCAGAATATACACAAAATGCCAAACTGGCACAGAAAGAAAAAGGTAATTTAAAATAGATTCAGAAGGATTAAAGAAATTGAACTGGTAGTTAAAACTTCATCCCAAAGATCTCTAGACCTGGATGCTTTTTAAATGGACTCTATTAAAGTTTTAAAAACACAATTCTCATGTTACATAAGGTGTTCCAAAAAAATGCAAAAAGAAAGAATAAGTCTCAGTTCATTTTATGAAACTAATATAATCCAACTTCCCTTAAGGCTTCTGGATTTTAAGCCATAATTCAGAAAGTGTTCCTCACTCCCAGGTTATAGAGGAGTTTATCCACATCTTTCCTGGTACTTGTATGGTTTCATTTCATTTTTACATTTATGTCTCTGATCCATTTGGAATTTATTCTGGTACATACTGTAAATAATGACTCCAATTTTCTCTATTCCCATATGGCTACATGCAGTGGTGTGCTGGAGTTGGCTCATGCCAGCTCGTAAGAGAGGATTGTTAAATTTTCAGGAATCTTGTGAGCTGATTGCTAAACACAGCCATTATTACAAAATAGAGAAAATCTATTAAGTCTAATCTAAAAGAAAATCTAAATGGCTTTGGGTTTGGTGATGACTTTATAGATATAACACCAAAGGCATGCTCTATGAAAGAACTAATTGGTAAGCTGGACTTCATTAAAATTAAAAACTTCTGCTTTGCAAAAGACATTGTCAAGAGAATGAGAAGATGAATCACAGACCAGGAGAAAGTATTTGCAAAAGACACAACTAATAAAGGACTGTTATCCAAAATACAAAAAGAACTATTAAAACTCAACAGTAAGAAAATTAAAAACCTGATTTATAAGAGGGATAAAAGACCTAAATAGACACCTTACCAAAGAAGATATACAGTCAGCAAATGAGCATATGAAAGGATGCTCCACGTTGTATATCATTAGAGAAATGTAAAATAAAACAATAATGAAATACCACTAACACCTATTGGAATAGCTAAAATCCACAAACTGACACCACCAAATGCTGGTGAGGATGTGGAGGAATAGGAACTCACATGCATTGGTGGTGGAATGCAAAATTGAACAGCTACGTCAGAAGACAGTTTGGTGGTTTGTCACAAAACTAAACATACTCTTACCATGTAATCCAACAATGGCCCTCCTTGGTATTTATTCAAATGACTTGAAAATTTATATAAGAACCTGCCCCCCTAGGTATTTATAGTAGCTTTATTGGTAACTACGATAACCAAGATGCCTTTCAGTAGGCAAATAGGTAAACTGTGGAACATCAGTGCTAAAAAGAAGCGAGCAATTAATCCATGAAATAATATGGAGGTATCTTAAATGCATATTACTAAGTGGAAAAGGCCAATCCGAAAAGGCTACACACTGTACAATTCTAAGTATATGACATTCTGGGAAAGGCAAAGTAAGAGACGGTAAAAAAAATAAATAAATAAAAATAAACAGTGGTTGCCAGAGGTTACAGAGGAGGAAGAATGAATCAGACGGGAGCACAGAAGATTCTGAGCACAGTGAAACTGTTCTGTATGATACTGTAATAGTGGATATATGTCATCATGTATTTGTCAAAACCCATAGAACGTACAACACCAAGAGTGAACCCTAATGTACACTTGCACTTTGTGTGGTTATTATGTGTCATTGTAGCTCCATCAATTGTAACAAGTGTACCACTCTTGTGCAGGATACTGATAGTGGAGGAGGCTGGTGGGGGACAGGATTATATAAGGGAACGCTCTTTACTTTCCCCTCAATTTTACCAGGAACCTAAAACTGCTCTAAATGCTCAAAAATCAGTTGCATTTCTATACACGAATAAAGAGACTGAAGAAAGAGAAATTAGGGAATCCATCCCATTTACAATAGCACCAAAAACCATACGTTACCTTGGAATTCACTTAACCAGAGACGTAAAGGATCTATATTCTAGAAACTATAAATCACTCTTGAAAGACATTGAGGAAGACACAAAAAGATGGAAAAATATTCCATGCTCATGGATCAGAAGAATTAACATAGTTAAAATGTCCATGCTACCCAGAGCAATCTACACTTTCAATGCTATCCCGATCAAAACACCGATGACATTTTTCAAGGAACTGGAACAAATAGTCCTTAAATTTGTGTGGAACCGGAAAAGGCCCCGAATCGCCAAGGAACTGTTGAAAAGGAAAAACAAAGCTGGGGGCATCACAATGCCAGATTTCGAGCTGTACTACAAAGCTGTGATCACAAAGAGTTCTCCGCAATTCACAGGCATGCCAACTGAGATTGTGGAGGTCAAATGATTACCCACATCTCCCTTATTACATGTAGGGACCAAAAATTAAACTCGAATCAAAATTTTTCTTCTTTCCCCAATATATGTTACCCCTCTGTACCAAATTTCCTAAAATGTATTGCTGCCAAAATATTTCAAAATGTCTTACACTGTAAAGTTTCAGTGAGTACATTGTAGTTACAGAAAAACTATAGGCTATATCTGTGTGTGTGTGCCTTTAAGAGAATTCAATTGATTCTATTTTTAATGCGTTATCTTTAAGAGGTCCGCCACTTATTATATCTTCTCTTCTAGAAGTCAACATTCCCCTGCTTCCCTTGGAGATGAAAACCTGGCAACTACATGTGTACATGAGATGCCCTCTTCTGTGTAACTAGGGGTCAACACTGATCCTAAACCAAAGTCAATCTGATTTTCTTTCCTGCAAATCTGTTCTGAGGACAACTTTGCTAAACAGAGGACATGTAAATTTGGGAGCCATGGGACAGGAGAGGCAGAGAGAAGACGGAAACAGAGGTGCACCTAGAACCAGAGAATCAGGCCTTGCGGAGTGAGAGTGGGAGAGAGCAAGAACTCCCATCTGGACTCCTAGTTACAGCCTATCTTGAGCCCCAGTTATTGTATCTTCTGCTCTCATGTTATGTGAAGTATCCCTACAATAAATTTTTATGTTTTAATTAAGCTAGTTTGACATGGATCGCTATTATTATAACTAAAAAGGTGTTAAGTAATACTCCCAATGTTGGAAAGAAACCTCTCCTTGAAAACACTCTACAGTGAAGTGCTGGGAATGGCCAGCAATCCCTGTACCAACGATGAAAGATTACTCCCAATTTTGCCGTGAAAGGGAGGAGAACGCAAGTGGGTCAACGCTCAGAGACCCTTTGCTCTTCTTCGCTCCCGCCGTTATTGGTCCTTCAGCATAATCACACATCCTTACCATGGTTTCTCAAGCACAGGAAGTGTGACAAGGGGTTTTACTGAAACTGGGAGGATCTGTTTATGGAACTATACGATATGCTAATCTGCGTGTTCTACCAGTTCTGCTAAACATAGTTTAAGGGACAATGCCTATGTCTCTTTGATCACAGGGCGGCTGGGGATAGACTGGTGATGGGTAGTAAGGAGGGCACATATTGCATGGTGCACTGGGTGTTATACGCAACTAATGAATCATCGAAACTTGCATCAGAAACCAGGGATGTACTGTATGGTGACTAACATAATGTAATAAAAAAACATTTTAAAAAATAATAAAAATTTTAAAAATAATAAATAAATAAATAAAATAAAAATTAAAAAAATAAAATAAAATAAGAAAAGCAGGGGCGCCTGGGTGGCTCAGTCGGTTAAGTGGCTGTCTTCTTTCAGCTCAGGTCATGATCTCAGGGTCCTGGGATCAAGCCCCGCATCCTGCTCCCTGCTCACTGGGGAGCCTGCTTCTCCCTCTCCCTCTGCCCCTCCCCCTGCTTGCGCACACACGCTCTCTCTTTCTCCCAAATAAATAAAATCTTTAAAAGAAATTAAATTAAATTAAAAAAACAAAATGAGGCATTATCTTACTTCTATAATATGGGGAGATATCAGACAGCTGGGTCATGCCAGGTGTTGGTGGAGAGGTAACAGAATCATGCTCTGCTGTCAGACATGTAGACTGGCGCACATTCCCTCATACAACCTGGCAAATCTGTAGCACCATTTGGTCAGATTAAGTGTCTACACATCCAGAACCCTCTTCCTGAGTACCCTTCACAAAGATAATCTCACACACATCTATCAGGGAACATGCAAGATGTTATACATTTCAAAGTTGTTCATAGGGACAGAATATTGGAAGCTCTCCAAGTGTTCATTCCCCAGGAAGGGGGAGGGGAAGACATGCATAGGTAAAATGTATGTGATCATTGAGCAGCTGGAAAGCCACAGACTCCAAATACACATGGCGACACGTATAATACTAAAAACACAGTGGAAAAGAAGAAAAATATAGAATGAAGTATATGACACAATGCTACTTTTAGATAGACCACGAAAGAACACATACAAATAAAAAGATGCACATTAAATACATTGGAAGAGTTTCCTATGTGGTAGAAGGGGAATAGGAATAAGGCATGTGCATCAAAATTTTAATAAAGTTAAAAGAAAAGAAAAAAAACTAGGTTAAACAGCATCTTTGTGTAGATCGATGCTAGAAAGATGCCTAAACTGAAGGGTGTGGTTAATTTAAACTTCCACACGGGAGGGACGCGGGGGTTGGCTCAGTTGGTAAAGTGTCTGCCTTCAGCTCAGGTCATGATCCAGGGTCCCATATCGGGCTCCCTGCTCGGCAGAGACTCTGCTTCTCCCTCTGCCTGCCCTGCCTGCTGCTTTCCCCGCTTGTGCGCTCTTTCCCTCTGACAAATAATTAAATAAAACCTTTAAAAAAACAAAATAAAGTAAAAATAAACTTCCACATCTGAAACCCAACTAAAGATAAATGATGGTGATGATGACAGACAGAAAAGAAACCATTCTCTCTCTCTTTATGGTCACGGAAATACCACCACTACTAACACCCCCCACAAGAGAGCTCCATTTTTAACCCATTTGACCTTAGTCTTATATGGAACTTTTAAGCTCTTTCTACAGAAACAGTTGAGAAGCCCTTTTATTTCAGGAAGTAAATTCCATCCATCCAAACTTCTATTGTCATTTCAGTAAGTCCTCTCCCACTTTCCACACTTTGTGCTGCAATTTCTGATTTCTCACTCCCATGCTCATTACAATTTGATATGAACTATACAAATGGGAGAACAGAGGAAGGGTCTCTTACAGAAGGGGAGAGAGAGCATTGCAGAGAGAAAGGACAGCATGTGCAGACGTGTGGTGGTATACAGGACACATTCGGAGAACCGCATTCAGACCACTTAGAACTCTTGTTTGCAGTTTAGAGAAAGAGAGGCTCTAGGGGATGAATCTGCAGAGGGAGACAGGGTCGGATCAGTTCACAAAGGATTGTAGGTGAGGCTAAGGAGTTTGAATTCGGACCAGAGGCAAATATGGAGTCACTGAAGAATGTTAAGCAAGGCAGGGAGTGACTTGATTGGATTTGTGTCTAGAACCATCACAAAGACAGTCTGTGGAGTGTGGAGAAAAAGGAGGGCAGGAAAGGGGGAGCCAGTTAGAAGGATGCTGCAGTGGTTCATACTAGAGCATTCACGAATTTAACAAAAGACCAGAATAGCCTGACTCTCTTCGTGGATTTGGTACACAGTTGCAAATTGACAGGGCTAGACAAAATGGTTTCCACAAGTCCCTCCCAGCTTTATGATTTTCAAATCCACTTATTTTATATTTAATCAAAGAAGGGAGTGATGAGGCATAAGCTAGAGAAATTTGCAAATTTGTGATCAATATGCAGAACTCACATTCAGCAGACAGAAGGCATTAAAGGCTATACATGTCGCTGATTGCCTAGATAATTCTCTGTGATCAAGCACACTTTACAATTAATGATAATTTTTTTTATTCAGGTGAGATCTGCTGTTTTTAAAAGTTTTCGTGTTTGAAATTTTATGGGAAAACTCTGTTGAGTTTAATGCTGAATATTCTAAATAGTAGCAGAAATATTTTAACATCACTAGAGTCACTTCTGCATCTCCCATCACAAATAAGATTGGATTTGATAGAAAAATCTAGGGCATTGCCATGACAATTACCAGGCTTAATCTTAGTTCCACTTAGGCTTTATATAACTCCAATCAGACAAAAAGCAGAGGGCTGTAAGGGGCATGGATGGGTGCTCACCTCTGCCTCTTGATTTTAGAGCGTCCTGACTCCAACAGTAACACAACAGGACATTAAGCCACTGGTTCTCAACCCCAGCTGCATGCTGGATCACCTGAGGATCTTTTACAAATTGCTGATGCCTAGGCCCTATCCCTAGAGCTTCCGATTTAATTGGTCTGGAGTGAGAATGTCTCAAAAATCTTCCCAGGTGATTTTAATGTGCAACCAGGGTTAAGAAACACTGCACTAGGTAATTATCACAGCAATTCTCAAGGTGCCTCCCAGGGACGCCTAGAAGTTGGCAATGCCTTCCAAGTGGCTGTCTGTCTGGATTTTTGTGAGTTTGGATTCTTTCACAGTTTGGCAAAAATAATAGAATTATCACATTAAAAATGAATCGGTTGTATCGTTGGTATCCCATCTAAAGGGCATGAGTGTGTTCATAGATCCTGTTTGATAATTCTATAGAAGTGTTTTTAATGGAGTAAGGGGGAGTAGGGGAGAAGAGAAGAGGAGAGGAAATGCAGAGATCCCACATAAGAGTGTGAGAACCTCTGGGTTTAGGAAGAAGGTGGGTACAGTGCAAGCAAACAGCAGTTGTGCAGGACACCATCTGCTTCCTTCATGCCTTTGGGGCATTTTGAGCTCTATCATAATTACAGACTTCTGTATTATAACACGGAATTCCCAGATTTTTTTTAAGGATCATGGATCATAACTGCCAAGTGACCTATCAGGAGGTCTCTCCCTCTCTTTTTTAATCTCTTTTTAAATAAGAAGTCTAAAATCAATAGAAGACTTTCACTGCATCTTTTAAATACCACAAGTAGGTCTTAGGATCATCCAGCATCTTGTTTCTGTAGCTGGACAATTCTTAGATCTTATTCATCTGGCTGGAAGGGTTTCTGCTGGGTTTGTTGGGGTTTTTTCCCCAGAGACATAGACCATCCAGAATTTTTCTGATATTCTTGCTTTTAACTGTCGTGGCTGACTCAAAGCAGCTAAACATGATACAAATTCAATGTCATTTCCTTCAAGACTTAACTCATCTTTCTGGGCTTAAAATACTGAACAAGCAATTCCTGGCCTCATCCAAACACAACAAACGTATTTTTCACCCCCCGAAACTACAGATTTCAACAAGAGACCCGTTCTACCGAATAATGATGCTGATGGAGAAGTGAAAATTCACACACCTTACCTTGTAATGGAAGCCCAGAATCTCATCCTTGATCACCTCTATACATGACTACAGACAGTCCAAACTGTACCCAGTTCCTTTCTTTCTCCCCACTGCTATGGAATAAATGTTTGTGTCCCTCCTGGATTCATCTATTGAAACCTAATCCCCAGTGTTATGGTATTTGGAGATGCAGCCTTTGGGAGGTGACTGGGTCATGATGGTGGCGCTCTCAGAGATGGGATTAGTGACCTTGTAGAACATACCCTGGAGGGTCAGCTCCCTTGCCCCTCTGCCATGAGAGGACACAGTGAGACAGCCATCTGTGAAACGGGAAGCAGGTCTTCCCTGGACACTGAACCTGTTAGAGCATTGATCTTGGACTCCCAGCCTCTAGGACTGTGAGAAACACATTTCTGTTGTTTACAAACCACTTCATCTATGGAATTCTGTTATAGCAGCCTGCACTGACTGACATCATTTGTCAACCTGGGGCTTCTTCTTTTTCCTCCCAAGGAGACTGAACTCTATATTGATTAAAATGATTAAAAGCTCTGGGACTCTTCACAATAACTATGTGTCCCTTCAGAGTGATGTTGACCTTTTCTGGCTTATCACAAGTCTGGTTGCTTAGGATGGCCTTCGTTCTCAGAGTAGATGTGGCAAACAGCTCAAAGTCTCTTGATATTCAAACGGGCAGGGGTCTTACTTACGGTATCCTTTTCTATCATTGCAAAAAAATCATTACATAGAAATACAATTATTTATCAGTTTCCTGGAACTGTCATAACGATGTTCCAAAAACTAGATGACTTAGAAACAACAGAAGTTTTTGTCTCATAGTTCTGGAAGCCAGAACTCTGAAATCAAGGTGTCAGCAAGGCCATGCGCCCCCTGAAACCTGTAGGGGGAATCCTTCCTTAACTCTCCCTAGCTTCTTCTGGGCTTGCCACCAGTCTTCGGTATTCCTTGGCTTGCAGATGTAGAACTTCATTGTTACTTGGTGTCTTCACTGCATGTCCCTGTCTTCACACGGCCATCTCCTTGTAAGGACACCAGTCATGTTGGACTAGAGCCCACCCTACTCTTCACTAATTGTATCTTCAATGACCCTTTTTCCAAATAAGCTCACATTCTGAGGTATGAGGGGTTAGAACTTAATATAGCTTTTGAGGGGACACAATGCAATCCATACCAATGCCCAACTACATTATTTAGGGTTTTTTTTTAATGTATGAAATCTAAATTTTTAAAGAAATTCATTGCATGCCAAAATAATTTTTGATGAAACCATTCCACTTCTGGTGCTCTTCGCAAGAGGCCCAAAGGTGAGCTGAATCTCCAAGACAAAAAGAGAAATCCTTGACTAAAAGAATACAGCTTTGAGATGATTCCTCTATAATTTATCTTCTATTTAATTAAAGCAAAAGAGAAAACAGGAGGAAACTTCTCTGCTGGTTACTGTCTACAAATTTTAGTTGGGAATTTATCTTAAACTTTGAGTCACATTGGAGAGGAGAATGTTTTTAAGGAATACACAAAGTTCCCATCTTTATTAGCGTGAAACATGAGAATCTAAAAAGACTGAGGGGAAAAACCACCCCAATTTTTTAAAGGGTTTTGTTTTGTTTTGTTTTTTCCTGTTTGTGGTACTTACGACAACTTGAATCAGAAAGACCTTGATGATATAAAATGTTATTCCTCAAGGTTTTTTACTGGTAAAATGACCCACATTTTTTCTATGCTATTGAATGAAAGTCTATCCTTCATTCTATTGAACTAAAAAGAATATCTCTATCAAGGATCTAATGTCATGAAACCAAAGAGAAAGAAGTTTAGAATTTTTAAACTTACAGTAAAAATACTTAAGATTAAAGATTTTGATATGGATAGGTAGGCAAATATCAAAACTCCAAATAGTATTTTACTTTCCCGCTACTGCTGTAAAAGTATAAAGCACTACACAAACAAAATGCGAAGATACAGAGGACGGTAGTCCTCACTTCAAAGAACACTAAGGATTTTCCTGAGTATGGGGTTAGAATGTCCTCATCCACACCACCCTGGCCCTAGGTGAATGTGGTCATGTTCATGCCTTCCAGTGACAGGTTGTGACAGTAATCCAACTCAGACTGTTGTAAGAAAAGAAAAAAAAAATGTTTGTAACTAATTAAACATGGCTAAAGTGGCTCAACAATGTCACCAGAATTCAGCTCTCTCAAACCTTCTTTTCCCTCTGCTTACGTTTGTACTGGCTTGACTCTCCACGTGGAGCCACCTGGAAGGCTTTCACCTTCTAGCTTCAAGTCCAACAGAAAGGAAACACATTTCGGGAGCTCCAAGGGGGATCCATGCAACCGGAGTATGTGTCTGTGTTGAACTGTGGCCAAGGAGATGGGCATCCTGAGGACAGCACCCACTCTGGAAGTTAGATCAGCATTACCCGAACTCCAAAGACTGAGTGGGGGAGAGATCATGCCCTGCGCAAAATCAGGAGCTGTTACTAGGGGCTCTGAGTCTGGGTGGGCAAAAATAACCAATGTTCATTTCAAATAAGGATAAAGAATACAGAAGACAAAGAGGTCTACTTGAAAAAATGAACTGGACCCTAGGTCTCCCTTTCCAAAGCTGTGATATGCACATACGATTAAATGTTAACCTTTTCTGTGGTCCATCAGAAGTAGTGTGTCAAATAAGAAGTACTCTAATGATAGAATGTGAATGAACCTCAGAAACATTTCACTAAATAAAAGAAGCCAGACACAAAAGGCCACATATGATTCCATTTATATGAATATGCAGAAATAGTACATCCATAGAGACCAAAAGCAGACTGGTGGCTGTCAGGGATCAGGGACAAGAGGAGAATGGGGAGTGACCACTTTGGGGGTGGTGAAAATAATTTAGAACTTGATACTGGTAGTGGTTCTACAACATCATGGATGTACTCAAAGCCACTGAATTGTACACTTTGAAACAGTTAATTTTATGTTCTGTGAATTTCTCTTCAATTTTTTTTAATGGGGATGGGGAGGACTCTAGTCACAGTGCAAGCCTTAAACTGGGTAGAAACCCTGATCTTCCCTCTCTTTCTATCTCTATTTATGATCACCTGCTTAAGTGCCCATGGAGGTTCACAGACCTCTTTACTTTTTTGCCTAGCAAGCATTCATTCTGCGCTCAAGAAAGTGGCCTTCCTTTGCTTGCTTCTCTGACAAAGCCAACCACCCAGAAGCTTCCTAACCATAAAGTTTTAGGTGGTTTTAAAGAACTTGGCCTTTGATCACTCACTCCCCCTTCACCCTCCCTGCCTCCAGCAAATGGGGAGCTGGTAAGCTCTGGCTTAGGACATAACCTATTCCCTCATTTTCTGCCTTCTACCAATGTGCAACTGTTCTCAGGGCTTAAGAGTTTAGCTACCACTGCATTGATAAAGTCCAGTTTCACATTTTGTAAATTCTGGGAGAGTCTCCAAAGATACAGGCCCCACAACAATCTGCCCAGAAATGTTTCCAGAAGAGAGTCCAGTCATTTGAAGGACAGCTCTGGTGGGTTTTGCTAAAGGCTTTTTTTCTGCCACGTGTCATGTCAAATCTTCGGCCTGAAGTTTCTAAACTCTGCACAGTTACCAGAAAATTGGTTGGAAACCACGAGGCGAGGAGTGAAGCAGTTTTAGGAATAGTGTGTGAATTTTTATCTGGATCCTGCCTATGAAACTTCAACGGCTCAAACAAAGACTAAAGTAATTGTTTAAGACATATTTTAGGGAGAAAAATAAATTGGTATAGTGGGCTTGAATCTCAGTGAATAAATTCTGGGGTGCCAGAAATAAAACTATTCTTCTGTGGCAAAACTTAATTTCTATTTAGAAGGCCTAATGCCCCCAGACAGCAGGAAGTTCCCTGATCAGTTGGAGACCCCTAAGCCTTGCCCTTGGGTTGTGTCTAAGTTCCAGGAGGTCAAAGTCATGTCAAGTTTTGGGAAGGGAGGCATCTGGTCCTTGGCTGCAGGATGGCTAGGACATCCCTTGATCCCATCCATCCGACTCCATCTCCATCTCCAACTTCCCTGCCACACATGTGGGCATAACCATCATTTTGTGATTCCTTGCTCCATTAGGACGTGGAAAGCCACAGGAACCTACAGAGCTGTCTATACCCTCCAGGCCTGGACTCTGTGCAGACAGTCCCACTCTGTGGTCTTTCAAGCTCAGGACTCTGTCTTAGAGTTACAGGGCCCTCGTGGTCTCAAATTGCTCCCTTTCTTTCCAGGGTTTTACCACCTCCTCAGCATTCTGCTAGGGAAGCAGGGTGCACAGTCTTTCCCCCTGGAATTGGACAAACTCTTGACAACTCACCTCACATCAACTTCCACCTCTCCTCACCATCCTGTAGTGCACGCACACAGGTGCACACACGTGCGCACGCACACACACACCTTGCTAAGGAGCATCTCCTAGTGGGGAGCCCAGAAATGCCTAGAGGCTTGAACGGGAGAAAGGGCAAGGAAGAGAATGGGAGGATTTCAGTGTATGTTTCTATTTTATAAAATAAAATATACTCATTTTATTTTATTGCTTTGAAGATTGCAGACTAGAATAACATAATTTAACATACCCCCCCCCGCCAAAAGAAATAGTGGACAAAATCCCAGACAGAAGAATGCATATAAATTCAATACATTTACCCAGATACTTTCCTATTTATTTATTTATTATTTATTTATTTAAGAGAGTTGGGGGGAGGGGCTGAGGGAAAGGGTGAGAGAAACCCAAGCAGACTTCAAGCTGAGCACAGAACCCCCACACAGGGCTCGATCCCAGGATTCCAAGATCAAGACCCAAGCCAAAACCAAGAATCCAATGCTCAACCAACTTTGCCACCCAGGTGCCCCTACCCTGACTGTTTTCTATCACCCAAGATGGAGCACTGACTTCCTCTGCATAAGCTTCTTTGTTTGGGAGACCAACCCTAGCACAGGATCCATCACCACCTAGGATACCTGCTTATTACACACTCAAACCTCAACATGGTTGTAAAGGGGAGTGCGCCCTACCTTAGAAAATGCTAAAATTAATGGCTTATGCCTCTTAAATATCTGTAGGACAAATTTAACACACATCTCAATTTAAGGAGAAGAATTTGGTTCAATGAGCATTTCTGCCCACACAGATGCTATGGCATTCAGTTCTCTGTCTCATAATTTTGATAATTGCCATGTACTGTTATTAAATGTGTGTGTTTGTGTATTGGCTGGGGGCGGGGGGAGGAACAGTGTTTCCTCCCCAACTGGATATTAAGCTCCCAGATGGTGTTTTGGGTTTTTTTTAAAACACGTTTGGCTGTTCATTAACAGGCCGGGGAAACTGAACATCTCCTCTCCCCAGCACAGTGGAAGCAGGAATAGTTTGTTCCAATCAATGGGCGTTTTTAACAATGACAGCAGGAATTCACAACTATTGCATACCTTCCTTTTCGGCTGAACCAAACCCACTGTACTAAGATGTTTAGTCCTCCTCCATGCAGAGAACTTTGCTCTAGCAGCAGCTTTGGTCAATGGAGACTTTATTCAGTCACTGCCTACATACAGTTTATACCTGGGACGTCCCATCCTTTTGCTTAGGCACCTGAGTGCCGTGGTTCTGCCTGCACGAGCACTGAGAGCTCCATGGTTTTACACTCCATTTTTTTATCCTATTATTTTATTCTGTGTGCACAACATGATGCTCTGTTTATGGAAGATGCCTCAAGAAATGCTTGCTAAAGAGGATGGATGAATGAAAATCATACACTATTAAGGCTAAAAGAATCTTGAAAATTTATCTAGCCTTTTCTGAAACCTTCAGGCAGGCCATGCGCTCAAGCCAATTCAAATAAATGAGAACTTACTCAATTTTTTTAAACCTCCAGCAAAAATTTCTAAATCCATTTTCGTAAAATAGTATTAATACATGGCATTGAACAACTCTATCTAAAACTTCCCCACCACATTGAACGTGAATGTGACAGAGAGAACACACACCAGACTGAGGACCAGGAGGTGTGCCCTGGAGTCCACAGGGCTTGACCTTGGCAGAATCACTGACCCTCCAGGGAGTTTTCATGCTTCATCTGTAAAATTACAGGGGTTGATCAGAGGACCTCTAAGCTCACTTACACTCAAATTCTCTTAATCCTTTTCATTTATGTGCCAGGATAGGAAGAGTAAGGCTCTTTTCATATGGTATGTATTTTTCCCCTGCTTTGTTTGCCTCTTTAAAGGGAGAGAACACAAATGTTTTCTCTTACTCTCCTGGGAGGACCTGAAGATTAGCAGCCCCTCCTGCCATAATGTTTGATCACCCTTCATAGGAATTATTTTATAAAATTTGTAAGATTTCCTATAGGGAAATAGGGAAAATAGAAAGATAAATCAGTCTTGCCTCTGTATGGTTGATCAAAATACTTTTTTGATAGCTGGGATACACAAAAGATGACTTCCCACATGGACACCATCAATGTTTTGTAGGTTTGTGCTATAGGTTTCTGAGTGAGAGTACAGGAATGCTGATAGATCTTATGTTGTGCGATTCCCACCGAAAAAGAAAAAGACTATATATGTGATGTTTTTGCAATTGCACATACTTCATTAAAAAAATATTCCTGGGGCGCCTGGGTAGCTCAGTCGGTTAAGCATTGGACTCTTGATTTCGGTTCAGGTCATGATCTCAGGGTCATGGGATAGAGCCCACATGGAACTTGGCACTGGCATGGAGCCTGTTTAAGATTCTCTCTGTCCCTTTCTCTCAGCCCCTTCCCCAATTAAAAAAAAAAAAAAATATATATATATATATATATATAAAACATATAGGCGAGAACTTACATTTTAACTAGGCATTGATGAGAACAAAACCCTCTACTCAAAATTTTACACATCAGATATATCCAAACGAACAGAAAGCAGGATCTTAAAGAGATATCTGTGCACCCATGTTCACAGCATCATTGTTCACAAGAGCCAAAAGGTGGAAGCAACCCAAGTGTCCACAAAAAGATGAACGGATAAACAAAATGTGGTAAATCTATACAATGGAATATTACTCAGCATTAAAAATGAGTGGAGGGTGCCTGGGTGGCTCAGTTGGTTAAGCATCTGACTCTTGATTTCAGCTCAGGTCATGATCTCAGGGTCGAGAGACTGAGACCCACTTTGGTCTCCACGCTCAGCAGGGAGCCTGCTTGAGATTTTCTCTCTCCCCCTCTCCCTCTGCCCCTACCCCCTTCCCCTGGCGCAATCTCTCTCTCTCTCTCTCTCTCTCTCTCTCTCTCAAATAAATAAATACATCCTTTTCTTTTCTTTTTTTTTTTTAGTTATATGGATGAACCTTAAAGACATTATACTTAGTAGGTTAGTCACAAAAGAAAAAATATTGTATGATTCGCACATATGAGGTATCTAGAGACAGAAAGTAGAATGGCGGTTGCTGGGGGGATGGTGGAAGAAGGGAATGGGGAGTTACTGTTTAATGGCTCCAGAGTTTAGGGTTTGCAGGATGAAAAGAGCTTTGTGGATGCATGGTAACGGTTGCACAACAATGTAAATGCGCTTAATGCCATTGAACTGTACACGTCTAAAGATTAACACGGTAAATCATGTCATGTCTATTTTGACACAATTTAAAAAATAAAACAAAAAGTTACACAAATGATCAAAAGAATTTTCTGTAGTAGCTTCTGGTTCTGTACGTTCCAAACATGGTTCTGCTCTGCTGCTCAAATACTTCCGGTATTGAAAACTGCAAGACAATTTGATGTCACTCTGTGACCTCTGGCTCCACACCTTCAGGTCATGATGCCACAGTGGACAGCAGGAGTATTCCTGGAAGCCATTCCTATATCAGACTGCTAGGAATCACTTAACTACACAGGGCAGTGACTGTGGCAGTAATGGGGATTACTATGTCCCACTAAATGCAAATGAAAGGCACCCTTAGCTCAATTTCCTCTTATTTGGATTCCAGAGATGCCCCAGTTATTCCACCACCATTCAACAAAAGGGGAAACGTTACATAGGGGAAGTCAAACTGAAAAGAAATGGTGATCTGAACTAATTGCGATTAAAATGTATTACTTTTGCAAACTTTAGAAACAGAGAAGAATACGTGAACATGTGTCTAGCACACCTCCTGAGACCTTGGAAGAAGTCCATGCAGATGAGGGCCCTTAAGGGTAAGCATCACTGGCTTCTCGGTAAATTCACCCCTGAACTCCCATTTCACAGCAAATCCTTTCTAGATCAGTATCTTTGCCACTTGTTTTGTTCTCACTTGATATGTGAACTGCCAGGTCAAACTTCTTTGCACAATAATCCTCTCAGATAGACATTCTATATCACTTTTTATATTCTCTCCAAATATGTCTAGTCTTTTTAACTTGACTTTGCAGCCGTTGTTTTTCAAAATATTTTATCATGCTTACACCTGCATGATCTACCACAGACTGTGAACGACTTGAAAACTAAGAATATTTCTATCATGAGACTCAGTGGAATACTACAGAAAACCACACATCTGATTAATGTATTTGGACAAGGTAACATGTGTATGTGTGTGTGTGTGTGCATGTGTATAGGGCTGGGGGGACTCTCCTCTGAAAGCTTACCAAGTGTCCATACCCACCTTTGGGTGTGGGGTCCAGAAATGGACACAGAACTCTGCCCAAGGTTCTAAACTTTTGTTTTATTTTATTTTGTTTGTGTGTGTTTACTACAAAAAGTACCTACATCTGCATCAGTTAGACACTGAGGTCAACTGTGAATAGGAGAGACCTGAAAAAAGTGTGGTGTAAGCTTTCTTTCTTCCTTTTGTAATAGGAAATCCAAAGGTAAGCAGTCCAGACCTGCTTTGAGAACTCCCTATTGTCACCAAAAGCTGAGGCTGCCTTCAGTTCTCTGTTCTGATAGTGCTGTTCCTTATCCTCGTACTTTAAGATGGTTGCTAGTGCACCAGCCCTTTGGAGGCCGTCATATCTGCATTCCTAGCAGAAAGAAGGATAAATGAGGTGGGAAGGCAAAAAACATGCCTCTTCGAGGCCTGCCCCTTTTCTAAGGAGTGTTCTTGATAGTCACGCCACGTGACTTCTGCCTGTATTCATTGGCAGCCCTTGCTGTAAGAAGTGAGATGGGGGGAAATTTGGAAATGTGGTCTTTCTCTGGATACATGTTTACCCACAATGAATACTGGGGCCCAGACACCACAAAGTAGGAGGGAAATGGGGTAAATTACCACCACCTCTGCCTTGAAACCTCAGGCTGCCCTGGTCCCAAGCAAAAAGAGAATTCTGGGCTTCCCCTTGCCTTGCCTCTCCCCCCTCACCCCCTACGTAGGAACACACATGCTTCAGAGAAAAAAAAAACCCAGAAACTTTTCATCATCAAGAATGATGAAAAATTTTAAATTTCCCAAGAATGTGTGTTTTAACCAGGAACAAAGCCTTGAATTAGAGAAATAAAGCCATCTTCATACATATTCTGGTATCAATAAGTGAGATATAGATACCTGAGTTTGGGAAAGAATGATTGGGTTTGGATTCCCCTGTCTCTGAAAATCAAATCATATAAGACAATGTCCTAATTGCTCTTTTTTTTTTCTTAATTAATCTCTACACCCAATGTGGGGGCTTGAACTCACAACCCTGAAATCAAGAGTCACAGGCTCTGCCAACTGAGCCAGCCAGACATCCTTGCTTTCTTATTTTAATGTTCCTATTTTAAGTTCAGTGCATTTCTGCGCACAAATGGTAAATGCGTTACCCACCATGAATCCTAATGCTGTTTTTTTTGTTATTTGCCCATAGCTCATCATTCCCCTGATTATAACTAGGTAGCATATATTTTTTTTCTTCCTTAAATGGGTGAAAGTCTTTTTAACACTAGTACTAATTGGGCTTTAGTGCTGTGGTGTTTATTGGATGTTTACTATTCACAGCCGTCGAGGAGGCCTGGAGGAGAAGTGCTTTTCATTTCGCGTCGTGGTTACTGGATAACAGGCCTGCTTCAACACACACTTATGTGGTACGTGAGAGACAGGAGGAGACTTCTTATTCCACCAAGTCTGTCAAGTGGGCATTAAGCAGAAAATGAAGTTGAGTTTCTTATGCCGCAATAAAACATATGCTTTAAAAAGGAATACAATTGCCTTTGAGTTACTGTGGCTTTATTTTGAGTACTGTGGGGTCTTCAGGCAAATATTTCTGCAAACGGCTCTCAGAAAGGATGGTAATAACTGACATTTGTAGAGCATGATCTGGTTTATAAAGCATTTTCACATTTATTGTCCGTGCCAACTTTGCTCTGCTCTCAGCTGCTGGCAAATGGGATCTCGGTTTCACAGCTTCGAGATGGCTTCTGGGAGATAACTTTTGATCTCCTTTGCCTCTAGAATGGATACCGGTGGTTTTAATAACGGCCTCTATCACAGGTTTCCAAAAGCAAAAGCAAACTGACCATTTCCTGATTTTTTTCTACCCCAAAATAATGCTATTCCCACTGAAGCAAACAGCTCCCTGCCAGGGAAGTCCATGAGGAAGCAAGGATTACAGAAAGAGAGGGATGTCAGAGGTGAGGATATTCCTTTCCACCTCCTGTTACTCTTTCCCTGTTCTCATTCTATGCTAACTGACTCAGGACCACTGTAGGCCAACATACACGCTTACGTGTCTTTGAGCCATCAATGAATCAATCACTGAACCTCAGAGTTGACAGAAAACATAAAAGATCTGAAAACCACCAGCCAGACCTGTAATCTTCACATGGGAAATGGACAGATTTCATCTTCTAGAAGGAGCAACAGGATCTCGAGTTGGTGTTCCCAAGGAAGACAGACAGGGCCACAGACAAAAGGACCTTTTTTCATCCCACCTTCTGAATATTTACCCTTTCTGGCTATAAACATGCTCAAGCATCTCTCAACTTTAAAAAAAAGAAAAATACTGAAGTATCTTCCATCTTAAAAAAAATAATAATAATAAAGTTCCCTTAGATTCTAGTGACTGGAGCCAATCACTGCCCAATACCTTTTAACCTTTTCTCTTCCAAAAATCTCCCTACCATGCCCACAGTCATCACTACTCCCTCGCCTCTCATCCAATCCTTGACCTCCTGAAATCTGCTCGTTCCCACCACCACCCTCATCTGCATCTCCAATTACTTCCCATTGACAAACCCAGGGCGCATTTTGTGGTCTTTTTATTGTGAGACCACAGCATTTAGCATGTTCACGTGGTTTCCTCTTTTTGCTGCTATGACACTGGACTCTCCTGTCCTCAGACCTCCCCATGGTTCCAGCACCTTCCCAAGCTCCCCTCCCAGGTTCCCATCCTTGGTTCCTGCGTATCTTTCTCTCCACACCACCCAGGGTTAGTGCATTCACTCCCTCGCTCTCAATGACTACCTCCATACAGATGCTTCTTTTTTTTTTTTTTTTAAAGATTTTATTTATTTATCCGACAGAGATAGAGACAGCCAGCGAGAGAGGGAACACAAGCAGGGGGAGTGGGAGAGGAAGAAGCAAGCTCATAGCGGAGGAGCCCGATGTGGGGCTCGATCCCAGAACGCCGGGATCACGCCCTGAGCCGAAGGCAGACGCTTAACCGCTGTGCCACCCAGGCGCCCCCATACAGATGCTTCTTGAATCTGTGCCTAGTGCCTACACTTCTTTCCCAGCCTCAGACTCGAGACATCAGTTTTCTAAAAGAATGCCTCCACTGAGTTGCCCTAAAACTAAACATACTGTCTCGCCTTAAACCATCTTCTGTCTGAATCCTCACTTTCATCTGACAGTCCACCACCCGCTCACTGGCCCCGGTTAGAAACCCACGGTTCGTTCCTACCCTCCATCAGCCCTACATCTCAGCTCTGTATTTCTGGACCCACCTCCTCTTTTCATTCCTGCTATTAGGAATTTAGTTCATGACTCTGTCACCTCCTGCTGGAACAACTGCCACATCTCCTGATGGATATCCATATGTGCATATTTTCCTGCCTCAGTGGTCTGTGTGAGATGAAAATCTAAACAAAGACAAAAGCCCAAGATCCTGACGGTGGTGCAGATTCTTGGGGCTTTAGTACCAGCTTCCTTCTCCAGTCTCATGGTTTTATTCTGCACTTCAGCAAAATAACCCTGCTGGCAGCACCCAGGACTCACTTTTGCAGTCCTCACCCATATGCTGGACGTTCTGTGTGGATCTCCTGTTTGCCTCTTTCTCCTTCTCTCATTCTTTAACTAGTTAAACAGTACTCAGCCTTTAAAACTGATTAAAGATAGCCTCCCCCAGGAAGCCATCCCTGATACCCAGGGATGGATGAGTTGCCTTTCCTTGGTGCCCTGTATATTTCTACCCCAGAGTTTGACCCCTTTTGAAAGCTCTTTATCCATACAGGTGGATCTACCATGTAGTTTACTGGGTACCGTGAAGCTTAAGGACCCTTGCTCATGTAGATCCTTCTAAGGCCCTTTCCTAACTAAGTATTCAGAATTTTGCATTACTTTTCCTAATGAGGGCCCCCAAATTTGTATATTTCGGGATCCACAGAATCTAGATCTTCTCCTTTTTGTGTTTGTTTATCCTCTAGTTCGAGAATTCTGTATGGGAAGAGCCTATGTCTTATTTATTTTTGTCTCAACAACACACATGAGGCATTTAATCATTGGTTGCTGAATGAATGAATGGCCCGGAAATCTAGGGCAAGATTGAGAAGGGAGGAAGAGACAAGCAATGAGGGCAGGCTGAGGTAAGACGTGGGTGGAAAAGTTCAGGACAAGGAGCTCCCTAGTTCCCTAAACAGCCAGGAGAGGGACGTTGGCCAGGATACCAGCATTAGAATAAGGCCATGAATCAGACTCACACAGAGAGCAACGGCCAGAAGCCAGGCAGACAAACACAGGCCTGGAGTGTGCACAGCCTGGTGGGCCGAGCAGAACAAAAGGTACAAATACAGGTCAGTGACCAGGAAATAGAGGAGCAAGACAAGCTAGCAGGAAGACAGAGACAAAACAGCAATGACAAGCAAGCACTTCCTGTTCAGCCCTCTCTGGTTCTGGGGTGACAGACACCACCGCAGGGCAGGGGTCGGGAATTCAGAACACTGGGCCAAGAGATGGCACAAGAA
Organism: Ursus maritimus; assembly: GCF_017311325.1. NCBI lineage: Eukaryota > Metazoa > Chordata > Mammalia > Carnivora > Ursidae > Ursus > Ursus maritimus. Next base: position 64,782,200 of record NW_024426663.1, read on the forward strand.
GGGGGGCAAAGGAGGCCAATGTCTTTCTCACTTGGATTGGTGTCCAGGGCAATCTATTTCCAACCCTAAGCATCAACTGCAAATGAAATCACGAAAATGCTGCTGAGTTCACAAAGCCCTCTTTAAAAAAGAAGAAAAAAGGGAATAAAAAATCTGTATCTATCCCATTTTGAGGTATTCCTTTAAAGATTTGCTTTCAATGATGTGACAATGAATGGTTATGTTGTAGTGTGAAACCAGGACAGCAGTTATGTAAAGGAGGCAAAAATTGCTTCATTAAAATGCATGGAGGGAGAAGCAATGGATTATAGTATAGATCAGGCTACAGATGAGCAGATTACTGAGCACCAGGCACACAAGGGAGACAGATTAATGAAAAATAAATAAAGGGGCTTCAGAAAAACAGCATGAAGCTGAACACTGGTCTGCTGCTTATCACAGACCATAAGCCCAAATGTGTGTGGAAAATCATTTCTTTTCATTTGGAATGTTGATTTGAAAGTTAATGTTATTTGCTTCTTTACCTATTTCTCCATTTTATTTATTAATTTTTTGGATAATTAAAGATAATTTTAAAAACTAGGAAACATCAACATGGTAGAATATCTAATGCAGGTTGCTTACTCCGGAAAAATGTCAAGGACATGGTGCAGTTTTCTTAATAGTACGGATAATCACTGAAAATTATAAATAAAATAATGGATTCTTCTTATCATGGCTTTGCTGTGTGTTTTGCCTGAAAAACTGCCTGGATGTTACTTTGAAGGGAAAATCACTTAGAGTATTGGCAGAACAATGGAATTTGGAGTTGGATGACCCAGAGTTGTAAAGGCAACTCTAACATTTATATTGTGTGATTGGGACAAATCACCAACTCTCCCTGAGCTTCAATTTTTGGCAAGAAAAAAATGATACCTGCTTTAATTAACTCAGAGTTTTCAGTGCATCTCAAATGATATATTACTTAAAAAAAAACAATTTGTAAAAAGCTGTACGAACATAAATTGTCAATTACATATACAACCTCCATTATGTTTTAGCTGGTTTTGGGTTACATGTAATCACTCTAAAAGATGAAGAAGAAAGCATCCAGCAATCACCTGAAAATCACACCTACCATTTATAATGTTGATACTGACGGTGAAAGACAGGTAGTGACTATTTTTCAGAATGGCACTACTTTCCAATATTTACTTAATCATTTTAAAATTAGACTTACAATTTCTACAATGTGTGAAGTTAAACAAGTCACCTCTTTTGAATTTAATAAGCTACATTAAAGTATTTATGATAATTATATATACTTCTGACATGGAGATGCTTAATTAGAAGCTTAAAAGTTTTAAGGCAAGTAAAAATAGACAAACTACATGTAAGAACTAGTGAGAAAACGGTAGTGTGCCTATTAAGATCCAAGTGGAGGTATGAGGTAGTCAGTTGCTTATACAAGAGAGGAGTTCAGGACGAGGATGGGGCTGGAGATACAAATTATTGAGTCGTCAGTCAACAGATGGTTTTGAGTCATGGAGGTGAGAGTGAGTATAGCTAGAGAAGGGGGTCTAAGGCCTGAGCGGAGGGACTCAGTAATGTTCCAAGCCTGTGGAGAAGACGATGATCCAGCAAAGGAGACTGAGGAAGTCAGCTAGTGAGGTAGGAGGAGACAAGTGTTCTGAAAGACAAATGAGGAAAATAGTTCAAGGAGGAGTCAGCTGAGCAGTCAGCTAAGATAAGATACAGACTGAAAATTGGCCCATGGAGATGTTGACCTTTAAATTATCTCCCTCTTGATACTCTGATTTTCTTTTTAACCTGAGCCTTTGCCTTTTCATAAGTGGGGAGGCCACAAGAGAGAGGGGGGAGAGCCTGAAATTAAATTTAGCCCTATTATGGCCAACAAACCTAATCTCAGTTCACAAAGTATCTCCATAAGATAATAAAATCAGTTACAATAGAATCAATTCCCCCAAAGAGAAGGGGCCTTGACAGACGACACAATTACAATCTCCACATTTCTACACCCAGCGTCCAATAGAGTTTTTTTCAAGTTACGAACTTAGTCACAAAACTTTCGTCTTATACTTAAATGTATATTGAAAATAGCAGAGTTACTTAAAATCAAAGATGTTCTGGAAAATCTGAAGCATATAATGACTGTACATACAGCTCATTCTCTTGCCTTTAGGCAGAGGTACATCTGAACCTTTGTGAATATTTAATAGTTAATATTGGTTTCTAACCCAGTAGCATTTAACCTAACAGCTACTGTGCGTAAAGGAGTATGTTAAGCAAAGATCCTTATCAGGACCTCCTTCGGGCACCAACCCCATTGCACCATCAGAGAGCTCCAACTCAGATCCCCTGGAGATAGCTCAGTGTGGAACATTTTAATGATATGGGGCTTTTTTGATGAACCTAAAAATAAACCATTTAATGTTCACTTTATTTTACTCCCATGAAATGTGTCCAGATGAAATTCTGCTTCCATCCTCAAGTCTCATCCCATCCTTCACCCTATCTTTGGCATCAAAATGCACTGCTGGGGTTTGCCCACATTCTCTTTCAGTGTGTTCCCCAATGCAATGGGGACTGACAACAGCAGGTCACCATCTATATGATACACTGGTCTTTTAAACACCATCCATCCATCCCCAGGGTGAAACCATTGCCATTCCCGTAATTTATCTCCAGCCCAACAGCCATTTTTCCCTCTCTTGTCAAATCCAGTGGGCCACCAAATTCTAGGAAGAGTCTGGCCCAATATGTCAATGATCTGATTATTCTACAGTTCTTACAAATTCAGTTTCTCCTAAAAAATTCCAAAATGTTGCTTTTTTAAGTTATTATTGTTCCTCTTAAAATAGAGGAACACTGCCTTTCAAGATGTCCTTCTTGGCAAACATATTATTTATTCCATTTACAGTTAGAATTTTCATGCTCATTTTCCTCTTCAGTGAACTACTTTCCAGAATTTCCTTTCCTCTTCCCTATAATTAGTGCTACATACCGCTGATAAAGGACGTACATTATCAGAAAGAAGAAAGCCATACAAACATACTGAGTATTCTCTAAGGAAAATATTCCAACACCAGAGTTTACAATATTCACATAAGTGGTTGCTTTCTGCACAAGAAAATAGAAACAAATTTCCCGCAAAGTTTGCTTCCTTTACATTCATCTATTCAATAGGTAATTAAGGAGCAGCCATTACATGCAAGATATATAGACCCTCTTGAACACAGAGATGATGGGCACGAAGCCTGCCCTGGAGGAACTCACCGTCTAGAGAGGAGAAAGTAGGACAAACCTTGTTAACATGTGGTGGAGATTAGGGAGAGATTCTTTTCCAACAACCTAAAGGAGGGCAGTGAGGAGGTGGTATTTGAATGGTTCTTGAGGATTAGGTAGCCCTTCGAGTGGGGTTTAGAAAACTGAATGAGGGGAGCAAGCTTCCAGAGAAGAACCTTGTGTGAGCACAGAGGAGCACCTGGGAGGGCATGAGTCAGGGCAGGGAACTAGGGATCCACTGCTCAAGAGTGTGCATGAAGGGGAGCAAGACAAGATAAAGTTGGAAAGACAGGTTAGAGCCAGGCCTTGCCATGCTGAGGACACCAGGGAGAAGAATAAGGGCTCTATCCCTTAGGCAACAAGAATCCCCCAGGATTTTGGAGCAGAAGAAAAGCAAGATGAGAACATCAATGTATAGGATGGATTGGGATGAGTCCATGGAAAAGGGAGGCTAATTACAGGGGTTTTGGCCACATAGGCTGGGCCTTGATGAAGCTGGAGGATAGCAGGGCTGTAGAATTACAGAGGACGGGGAGGATTTAAAGATACTTCATAAAATTGATAGAATCTGGCATCTGATGGGATGTGGAAGGTGTGGGGTAGGGAGAAGTCAGAGTTCACCCCGACAACGTGAGACTGGCTACAATGAGGATTACAGAGAAAGGGAAGATTTGTGAGCGAAAACGTGTTAGGGAGAAGATGAAGAAGATGCCTCGTGGCTGCTGGAAAAACAAGTCTTCTAAGAAAGAATTCAGGGATGGAAGTACAAATAAATGTGGAAATCATCTGCACAGATGTGACAACCAAAGCCATGACTCGGGATGAGATTTTTAATTGAGAAACAGCCACAATTACTGTCTATACATCACAAAGTCAAATGGTGTTTTGCTAATTATCCACTTAGTTTGATGAATGTAGACAGCCAATATCAGATCATTACAGCCTAGATGTTTTGCAGACTGAGTGGCCCAGTTCTGCAGTCCACATCAATCAAATTAAACAAATCATTGTCCAATCTGCCTTTGGCTTTGTGCTGTGTCAATACAGTCAGTGGGGACATGTTCAAATTGAAATTGAAAACCTGATTCAAGACCCCGCAGTGCCAGGGCCAGTTCTCTGGATCTCAGGCCTCCCGACAGTCCCCTGGCCATGGTGACTTCCAGCAAGGACCCACGCTGCGCAATGCACACGGAACTCCAGGAATGGCATCGCCTTCGCCTGAGAGTTCAACACAACAGAGAGGTTTGCCTCCATTTCACGGATGCAGCAATGTGAGGCTCAGAGAGGTTGTAAATAACTTAGGGTCCTGTGGCTAATAACAAGTGGGGGTAAAACTAAACGAGGCCTCAGACTCTAAGTAGATGGCAGGGAGGCTTTTGTGGTATTTTACTAAACTCTACTGCCTAACCTCTTTTTTAAAAAAATTATTATTATGCTCTAATTAGCATAGTTGAATGGAGCAGGTTATCTGTGGCCATTGTCCACTTTTTTCCCCTTGTGGCGGCTTCTTCTGTGTTCTCTGTGTACCTCACTGAAATGAATCGGATGAGTGAATGGTATGTGCATGTGTGTGCGCGCGCGCGTGTGCACACACACACACACACACACACACACCACCTTCCTCATTAATCTCAACCTAGGAGGCCAACTTAGGAGAGCTAGATGTCAAATGACACTTACTGTCAAAACCGTAGGGCCCTATTTCTGAGAGTACTTTTCACGGTTCTTCCACTGCAGGCAACCAAAACCGGCAATCACATTGCACACGATAAATCTGTAATTTGATGTAACTTTCACACACTTCAGAACATAACTTCTAAGTCAAGCATCATCATGAATTCCCAATTTCAAAATGAAGGCCACTACTTTGTATGAGAAAAGATCAGTGCAAATGAAAATCAAGGTACGTTTTCCAAGTAGGCAGATGGGAAGAGAAAGCGAGAAATAAAAATCACTTCCCCCTTGCTCTATGCTTACAGAGGTTTACAGTATTTCTCCCAGCTCTGCTAGATCCTAACACGGAAGGTTCATGAGACCATACTCAGAAAAACATTTTAAAAATCAATCAGAGGAAAACATCCTAACTTAACCTTAACTTCAGCACATTCTGCCCTTCCACTGAGAATGGAAAAGGAGAACCATCAGCCATTTCCTAGTTGTAACAAGGAGGCTTAGTGAGGCAGGTACTTAGCTGCAAATGCTTCTGGGAAATGGACTGAGAAAATGGCTCCCTGTAACCATTTGTGTCCCCTTATTGTCACTGGGATTGAAGAGTCTCCTGAGGAAAAAAACGACACCTGAACCATCATACAACTGGAACTCAGAGAGTAACCGTCATGTCTGATGGGCTCCGTGGAACTGTCACATTACAAAGAGAAGCAAAGGCACATCAGAGGGAACATCTCAGCTACAGCAAAAAGTCGACATGTTACAATCCGAATTGTTTTTCTATTTTCGTGCAGAAACTTCAGAGTCAGAGACTAGAATGGGTGAGACATCTCTTAGACTTCTCATTTATATAGAGGGCATAAAAACAGCAGGACTCCGCAGATGTGGGGAAAGAGGTTTTCCTTGAAGAGCAGGTGCTAGGCAACCGTCATGTTCCCCCGTTTTGGAAGGGTAGGGAATATGTGTCGCTCATCCCCAGCCTATTGACAGCATTTCAACAGGACTGCAGCTGGAGAGCACATGGGCTGCTATCTGTCTCTTGATGTGGGAAACAAAGGCAGAAGGAAATGTAGATAAAATTAAATGTCCTTAAACTTGCAGCCGATTGACAAATACTTGAGGCAGGCAGAATAGAACAGTCCTCCAGGAAACTCCCAACTGTCTGAGCTGTTAATGCCTTGCTAGAGGGAAAAACTACCTCAGTTTGACAATAGCAAGGCCTCCATTATCCTGAGTCTTCTTTAGCATATGAAATCCTTTTGGAATTTCCCTTATCTTTACTTCCCCCAACCCCAAAGTATATAATTGCCCCCTCACAATCCCAGGGCAGCAGCTCTTCTTGCCCACAGGTCCTGTCCCCATGCTTTAATAAAACCACCTTTTTGCACCAAAGACAATGTCTCAAGAATTCTTTCTTGGCCGTTGGCTCTGGGCCCCAACAACACTACTCCAAAACACATCATTTCTCCCTTCAAACTTAAAATGAATTGACAATTAAGTCAAAAAGTAAGCGGCTGCATGAAGCAGCCTATGCTAAAAAGAGTTTGTCAAGGGGAAAAGAGGCAAATGTTTCCCATGGGCAGGAGTGGGCTGCATAAAGAACGAATCTGAGGTCAGATTCGTTGGTCCTGTCCCTGAGAGTTCCCAAGGGGGCAAACAGGCCCTAGGGGAGAGAAGCTAAAGATATTGCCAGATATCTGGGGGTTGTAGAGGAGTAACCAATTGGCCATAATGGAAAAGCCTTCACTTGAGTCAAGGGAGCTTCAGATGAAATGTCCCCCAGGGATAGGGCTCTACAAAGAACCAAACTGAACTTAAACAGCCCAGGCCCACTGCCCACAAACCCATAAGATAGTGTCAGTCACATGAGAACTTTTCTGCTCCCCATCTACTTCGCCTTCTTCCACTACTATATTCTAACCCTAGAGGGGCAGGGACAGATTCTAGCTTCTGTTCCTCCACCCCCAGTAGTCTACCCCCTCCACCCTGCCACCCAGGAGCATAACTAGGGGGAGGGAGAAGATTTGACTTCAAGTCAAAGATGGAGTGTTGATAATTTATAAGCTGGACTTTCTGAATAAAGATTGTGTCTGATAACCTAAACATTTGTATGCAGTGTTTGGGAGAGACAAAATAAATTGCTCTATGATTACTGTCCCCCCTACAAGTCTAATTTGTTCATCACATCAATTACACACATTTTCCTCCCACGTGGCCATTTGTATCCAGGGACTTATTTGGAATCTGGGGAGCTTCCAGAGAGGGCAAAAGCCTAGAAACGTGGTGGGATTCAGACGTACACAGGCAAGTTGAATGGGCTGAGGTGGATGAAAGATTGCAAGGGGGGTACATACATTGTCACCCACATTATCAGTTGAGGTCACCTTGTCCTCGGAGAATTACATAAAATTGGCCGACACTCTCCCCATCCCAAGGTTAATGGAAACCCAGGCTCTTTGAATCTCCAAAGGCTCTCTCTCTGATTTCTCCCTTCCATAGTGAAATTCTCAGTCTCTCAGGCTGCTCTATTCTGCATTCTAATTCTCCATTTTGGAGCTGACTCTTGCCTTGATTTCCCAGAAACACTACTTGATTTCCCAGGCACAGTCCTCACCTCAGGCAATTACCTTTCACCACCAAGCCTGCAGTAAGAGAAACACAAAACAACCTTGTCTTGGAACATCCTCTGGCCACCGGTGATGGTCTAATGGCGGCTGTCCGCAGACTGACGCACTGCACTCTGTGGCTTCATCCCCAGCTTCTCCAGCTCCCTTCTCCTTTCTCAGCTCTTCCCTCCTCCTCCCCAAAACCTCCGTTGGTATTATTATTATTTTTTTTAATGCGGATTGGCTTAGCATCTCTTTGTTTCAATGCCTTCTCCCAAATCATGCCCTGGGGCCTCATCTTTGCTAAATAAAAGGCTATTTACTCCAAGAGAAACATGCTACATTCTTACAGGCTGAAGCTGCTGCAGTCACTTGTGGTTTTAAATAGTAATTGCTTTATCTGTGCTGCAAGACCCGGCAACAGGGCTTGAATTTGGAGGGGTGAAGTGATTATGGTTATAGATGGTGGCACATTGCAGAACTCGTTGCCACCTGAGATTTGTCCTGAGGAGAAAAGGGTTCTGTATGTTAACTGAAAATATATTAAAATTCTGGTGAACTCACTATGGATCCTTGTCATTTTTTCTGGCTCCCCACCCCTCCACCTCACTCCACCACCCCCTCCCTGCCCCGCCCCCACACACTCACTCACACACAGAAAATAGTGTTTTCTTCATTTGGTGGCCACTGGATGTGGTGACCATCAGCGTCCCTGCCCTTGAGGCGCAGTGGCCATATTCCTGATCTTCCATGCTCAGGGCAGTGGGTTTCAGCTTTACCAACACCTATGCATATGACTGAGCCCGGCCACAGTAGCGGTAAGAACTCTATCAGCGATCATGGCATTGCCATGCCTATCCCAGCAGAGCGTCAAAAAACAGAGAAGAAAGATCCTCTTGTGCTCATAGAAACTTTGAGGAGGCTAGGCTTTGAGGTGCAGCAGTTCCGCTCCATTTTTAAAATGACATTCCTTGTGGGCCTCTCCATCTTCACTAGCAACAAGAGCGGAGTGGCACGACGGGATCAGCCACTCTGGAAATGATGGCACATAAAGCTCCAAGTGCCGGCTCAGCAAACAGTGCTGAGGAAGAAATGTGGACATATGTGAGCACCCTGTGCCAGGGCGGGGGGGGGGGAATCTATAAAAGAATGGGCTTCCTTGAGTCAATAAGAAGCCAGTCAAATGTGGGTTTGCTCACTGCTATTGACATTTGGGGCTTAATCTGATGTGACTGCATTTGCAATCAGTAGCTGCTAAATCCTGAGACACTTGGATTACATGCTGTAAACGGCTTTTGTCTATAAATCTATGAAATTCACAAAGATACAAGGCTGAGCTGTGGTAGAATTATTCCATGACTTTGACTCATCCTACTGGCCACCGTTTCCAGAATGCCACTAGAGAAATTTCAACACAAAATATTAGAAGAGGTAATAATACCCAAGCACCACCTATAAACATTAGGTCAAGGGCTTTACCTACCTTATCTCATTAAATCCCTACCATAACCCTAACAGATAGGTGTTATAATCCCCATTTCAGAGAATTCAAAAAGAGGCTCAGAAATTTTAAATAATTTAAGGTCAGACAGGTGATAAACACTGAAACTGCTTAATCAAAGACATGAAAATAAACACTAAACTAGAACAATTGAAAGATTCTGGAACATACTGCTTTATGTTTAGGCCAGGCTCCCTAGAAGCAAAACTGGAGATAAGGATTCATGTCCAAAGGGTCTAGTGAGGAAGGCTTCCAAGAGAATACAATCAGGGAGTAAGGGAAGCCAGAGGAGAGCAGCAGGAGGTCAAGCAAAGGTGTGATCTCAGGTAAAGAAAGACCCACCGACAGTTGACTTCACCCAATTCCATAGGGGAGCTCCAGGATGTAAGCTACACCTCACAGTTGTCTGGCCAACCAGAGGCACTTCCATACCTGTCAGTCAGGGCTGTCCCCTGAGGGGAAAAAAAAAAAAAGCCCCAGGCCTGGCCACGGAAAACAAATCACACCAAACCCACTGACAGTAAAAAGGAATCTGGCCAGAGCCCAGACATTGTCTGTTGAGGCATCCAACAGAGCTGGCTCTCAACCACCTGCATGCACATCCTTAAAAGTCATCCCCAGTGAGAGAAGGTGCTTCCATAATTTGGGCTTCAGACAGACTGTGTATGCCCATGAGGAGTAAAAAGATTTAGGTCAGACCTTTCCTTTATTGAAAGTGGTCTGTGGGGGCGCCTGGGTGGCACAGCGGTTAAGCGTCTGCCTTCGGCTCAGGGCGTGATCCCGGTGCTATGGGATCGAGCCCCACATCAGGCTCCTCCGCTATGAGCCTGCTTCTTCCTCTCTCACTCCCCCTGCTTGTGTTCCCTCTCTCGCTGGCTGTCTCTATCTCTGTCAAATAAATAAATAAAATCTAAAAAAAAAATTAAATTAAATTAAATTAAAAAAAAAAAAAAAAGAAAGTGGTCTGTGAATTGGGAGCCCAGTATTTTCAGGTTCCATAAGGGGAATGAACGCGCGGTCAAGGCGGCGGGCTGATAAGGCCAGAGGACCTATGGCCTTGCCCAAAGATGATGCGTCCTCCTCACACATGCCCCACTGCCTGGCTCTGTGACCCTGGGCAAATCTTTTAATTATGTGAGTCTCAGTTCCCCTAGAGGGGGAAAAAAAAAGGAAATACTCACCCCAGAACTTGCTGGAATAATCAAATGAGATGATACTTATAAAAGTGCTTTGTAAATGGTCATGATATCAATATTAGTTATTAGTACTATTAGGCTGTAGTTGGATTAAATAGAGAGAATCGTTTCCATTCAAAAGGGCCGCACAGAGGTAGACATGACCGTGGTTAGATGTAAATTCCAGAGAAGTGGTGTTTTTTCTTGTTCCCAAAGCAGCCTGCCCTGCCCACTCTGTAATGTCTCTATCCAAGCCATCTTCAGCTGGAGATTGGATGGATTTGGAAAGAGAGATGCCTTGAGCTTCAGGAAGTCCCAGCTCACAATGATACAGACCAGTCAACAGTCCCTCCGAAGGCCTGAGCCTCCTTGCCTGCTGGGTCCTGGAGGGGCGCGCACCTCTCGTACCTTCACACGTCCCATGGCCCTGGCTCTCTGTTTTCCCAAGGTAACTCGCACTGAACCCTACAGCACCTCCAAAAGAGAATATGACATGCTCAACACACTGACATGAAGGTGCAAAGGACATAATGGAATAACTATTGCCCCACTGGGCACAGCCTTAACCCAAAGGAGGAGCTCTCAAATGTCTATGAAAAGCTGCTTTTCAGGGTGTGGGGTGATTTCAGCACCCAGGGCAATAGTCTGAAAATCACACCACACACATGACTTAGTCAAACAAAGCTAACATTGTTTATAGGAAGAACGTTTCTCCTGAGAGTGACTTCCAAGTATAGGACCCAAGGGACCTCAATTATTATTGAATGCTTCCTTCTCAACTATCTTTTGAGCCACTGAATAAAGAACAGACTTTGGGATCAGAACAACCTAAGTTTTACTCCTGACTTCAGCATTTACCAGCTATGTAACCTATAGCATGATCTGAATGTCAGCTTCCCCATTTGTGAAATGGGATAGAGTCCCTCCCTCATGAGGTCACTTTAAGAATGAAGCACAGACTCGGTCGCCTGGGTGGCTCAGCTGGTTAAGCGTCTGCCTTTGGCTCAGGTCATTAACCCCGGGGTCCTGGCATCAAGTCCTGCATTGGGCTCCCTGCTCCGTGGGGAGTCTGTTTCTTCCTCTGCCTCTCTCTCTCTGTCTCTCATGAATAAATAAAATATTTTAAAAAGAAGAAGAAGAAAACACAGGCAAGCTGCTTAGCATAGCTCCTGCTACAGTGGCAGACGTTCAACAAATGTTATCAATAAAATCAACAATAATACATAAAGTGCCTAGGCCAGTGCCAATGACAAAATAAAACATTAATTATCATTATTGTTATTGTAATGATTATGCTCCTCAGAGAGCATTTCCAGCATTGGCAGTTGATGGGCATGCAGTAAACGTCGGTCAAATTAATGAATACACAATGACTGCAGTCAACAAACTTTTTTTTTTTTAAAGATTTTATTTATTTGAAACAGAGAGAGAGTGAGAGAGAGAGAAAGCATGAGCAGGGGGAGGGGCAGAGGGAGAAACTGGCTCTCCACCGAGCGGGGAGTCCAATGTGGGACTTGATCCCAGGCCCTTGGGATCATGACCTGAGTCAAAGGCAGATGCTTCACCAATGGGGCCACCCAGGCACCCCCATCAACAAACTTCTTAACCCACAGTGGAAAGAGAACACTTCTGAATTCAATGCGTCAAGAATCTCTTAGCTCCTAAATATCTTAAAAATAGCCCTGTACCTCAGCCAGGTTTCATGAGCTATGTTGTCACCATGGCAGTTCCTCCCTTGTCAGCCCAGGAAGAGAGCAGTCGGTAGCACACACAGCCTTCCCAGATGACGGGATGGAGGTGAGGCCATCACGTCAGCATGACTGTGAGTCATCAACCGTTTCTGTCTGGAATTGGGACAGCAAGCACTGAGTCTCTGGGGCTGCACAAATTTACCTGGCTGCAAAGCCAAACATGAGAGTGGAAACATCACAGATGTTTGTGTTTGCTCCTGAGATAACATCCACTTTGACTTTGCATAAAATATGGAGACATTAGGGATCCAAACACTTCATGTCAACAAAGAATGTGCAGAAATACAGAACAGCAACAGCATTGCAACAGCGACTCTCGCTCTCTCTTCACAGTTATTTCCGCCACCGAGAGACAGCTCTTCCTTTGTAGATTCTGAAGGGTGAGAAGAAGTGGATTTGCCTACTCCACAGCCTATCCCAAAGGAGGTACCATGTCCTTGAGCCAGGACTGACAAAAGCCAGAGGGAAGAATCCCAGACAGGAATAACCTGGGAAAAGGCGGGTTACAGCTCCATAAAGAGGGTGAGCTGGCCTCATCCTCTTCCACACATGAGAAAGAACCACACTGCCTGAAGTCCAATTTCAAACAGGTGTCACAGAGGCATAGCTGAGGAGTCCTGAAAAATGACAATCTCTTCAGTGAGGAAGAGAAGGGAGAAAATATTTACTGAATGATGATGACAACAGTCATTTATTAAGGACATAGGCAGAGACTGTATGCAAAAAATGATATTTATTTCCATCATAACCCCATAACAGATACTGTGTTGGTTTGCTAGGCTACGAGAACAAACTCTCACAGGCTGGGTGCCTTCAACAACAGAAATATATTTGCTCACAGGTCTCGAGGCTGCGAGTGGAACATCAGAGTTCGACTCTGGGTTGGCTTCCTCTAAGGGCCATGATGGAAGGAGCTGTTCTAGGTCGCTGTCCTTGGCTTGCAAGTGGCCGGCCTCTTGATGCCTCTTCATGTAGTCTTCCCCTGTGCATCTCTGGAGTCTTTCTTGTGGGTCCAATTTCCTCTTCTTTTAAGGACATCAGTCAGATTGGGTTAGGGGCCCACCCTGACAGTCTTACTCTAACTTAATCACCTCTTTAGAGGCCCTATCTCCAACTATAGTCATGTTCTGAGGTTAGGGGGGAGTCAGGACCTTGGCATATGAATTTGTGGGTGAGCTGGGATGAACAGCCCATAGCAAGTACTATGATTCCCATCTTACTGATGAGGATTTTAAACTCTGTTGTGTAACATAGCCAGTAAATCGAGAAGGCAGGATTTGAATTTGGGTGTGTGTGACATCAAAGTTTATAATCTCCACCCTATGACACTGTCTCCAAAAGCTGATGAGTAGTGCCAAGATGAAGCTAAGAGTGACGTCAACATCAGTATTCATAGGTGACTGATAGGTCTAGAAGGTATGATAGGTGATTTACTGAGAAGCTTGTTTTGAAAGGCATTAATCAGTATAAGTCCTGCAGTTGTGGATTAATTTACATTTTATTCCTTTGTTACTATAGAAAATTTCTCTAAGCAACAGAAAAATCTGTAATCCGCCCCTGCACAGGCACATACCTGCCCTGGCTAATTATTTAAGACACTGTTTCAAGCTATGCTCCTAATTAACAGTGTGTGCTACTTATGCCAAAATACAGGCCCAGTGTCTCTTACAGTTTTTTAATCCATCTGGTCTCCCGGCCCCTGATGCCAGTGGCAGGTATGGCTGCTGTCTGAACGGCACCCCTCTTCCTGCATGGGATGGGAGGAGGGTCCGTGGTAGGTAATGAATCAACAGCACTCAGCCAATTCTCTGGACTCCGTTGACATGCATGGCTAGCTTTCTCTCGTGATTAATTACACTTGCTTTCACAGGAGTATTAATTCACTTTTCTGGAGAGCTTTTCTGATTTCTGCTATTAAAAAGCAAATATCAACAATCCCCCTAGCTCAAAAGGAACAGAGTCCAATTCAGCGTGGGTCAGCACAATCATCAAAATCCACCACTTGAAAGAGAGGATGGTTACACACAGAAGGAAGGATGTGTGCGCATGTGTGTGTAGATACATGTAATATCCACAACTCTGAGCATAAACATATATTTCACTTAATTATGATTTTTCTCAAGATGACTATATGTCCCTTTTTTCATGGGAGCCACCTATTTCAAAAAGCCTACTCAAATAACTGTACAAGCAAATCAGATACTGCACATTTTCGATAATAATACAGTCAAAAGAAAGGAGCAGATAATTGGAGACATATTCACAATTAGACATAACTCTCTTCAAACAAAGGACGACCCCCAGTTAATTAATGTTTGTCAAGCACTTTAAAATCATACAATTCAACGTCCTAGACATTCCCACCTGAAGGTGGGGACGTAAAAGGAGGGGGGAAGCAGCCTAGACCGGCTCTGGGTCTGTCTCGTTGAGTTATTTCATCAGATTTACCAGACAGGGCGGATGAGCACCACATGCGCAGAGTAGCTGGAACTAAATTTCCTTAAAACCTATCGCTCTGTCTCTACCTCTCATTTTTCTTTATGAGTGAATGGGGAATAATTCTTCTGAAAATCATTTCACAGGAGCAGTAACACCAATTCTTAATTATTAATATCACGATTTGTTATTTATTAAGCATCAACAGTGCATTAGATGTTGTACAAAACACAGATAGCTCCGAGTCTTAAATCAAGCCAATTCAGTCAGAAATATATGTCTTTAGCTTTTTTTTTTTTTTTGGATGGGATTTGGGCACTGAGCTAGATAATGAGGTGCTGCCTGCCTTGGAGGGAAGTGTCTTTCTAGCATTAGGCTTTATGTCTCCCCAAATAAGAGCAGAGCATTTGCCTGAGAATCAAAGATTCCAAACTAGGGAATGGACCTTGAAGGATGTCATCTCCAGTGGCCTCCGAGCTTGCTAACTATGTGTCCCCCTCAGTTTAAACACGCACCCTGTTATTTTTACATATTCGCTGATATGTTATATACATACCATATTCTACCAATACATCATGATCATTACTAAAACATACAAAATAAAAAAAAATTTTAAAGATAGCATGTAGATAAAATGTTTTAAAATAACTTGTTTTAGTGTATTTTATTAACAGGAATAAAGAATTTTGCTCTCACTAAAAATATGCCACCATTGATAACATTTCTTTACTGAATAATGCAACTGAATATGAATCCTTATTTTTTTAAATCTTAGTTTAATACTTTGTGATACAGGGATTTGGTTTGGTGCAGCTTTAGTGGCTGCCACTGCTGAGAAAGATGCTCCTCAAAAATATATCCACCCAACTGGGGAAAAATGCATTGCTGGTTGGGCTTACTAAATCACAGAAACTTTTTTTTTTCTTAAGTAATCCCTACACCCAACATGGGGCTTGAACTTACAACCCTGAGATCAAGAGTCTCAGGCTCGGGGCGCCTGGGTGGCACAGTGGTTAAGCGTCTGCCTTCGGCTCAGGGCGTGATCCCAGTGTTACGGGATCGAGCCCCACATCAGGCTCCTCCGCTGGCAGCCTGCTTCTTCCTCTCCCACTCCCCCTGCTTGTGTTCCCTCTCTCGCTGGCTGTCTCTATCTCTGTCGAATAAATAAATAAAATCTTAAAAAAAAAAAAAAAAAAAAAGAGTCTCAGGCTCTACGGACTGAGCCAGCCAGGCACCCCAAGTGTGTTTAATTTTTCACAAATGTCTGTCAAGAGTCCTACCACCAAGAGGTACTTGTCATCGCAGGAGGTCACACGTCTTTTTGTAAAAAAAAGAAAAGCACAGCTTTGAGTTTGACTATGCTTTAATTATTTTGACCCAAGATAGTCTGCAAACCTCTCTGTGACACAAAAGGTTGTCATGGTTATTTCCCATTTCATCAAACTACTGTAAAGATTCTACTGTTTGCGATCTATTATTTAAAATAATACAGTCCAGGGCGCCTGGGTGGCTTAGTTCGTTAAGCATCTGCCTTCAGCTCAGGTCATGATCCCAGGGTCCTGGGATCAAGTCCCACATCGGGCTCCCTGCTCAGCTGGGAGCCTGCTTCTCCCTCACCCTCTGCTGTTCCCCCTGCTTGTGCTCTTTCTTTCTCTGTCAAATAAATAAATAAAATCTTTAAAAATAAATAAATGTAATACAGTCCATAAATTTCTCTAACTTGGACACAATAAATTATGATATATGGAATGAACAAAGGAAGACCTGGCCACAGCCCTCAGTGTTGGAGTGCTCCTGCTCTGACTCCAGTAACGTATGTGACACCTCAGGTATGAGAGACATTGTGTGGTTCACTAGACATCAAACAGTAGTAAGCTTACTTCCTTTTTTCACTTTTAGATAAAATGTAAGTATGAAGGAAATGTCCTCTTTCTTGTACCCTCCACTGTAGAGTCCACTGATCTGGCCCAGTGGTTTCCCAACAGAGATTCTCTGGATTCCGTCCAGAGCTACTGAATCAGACTCTCCAGTTAGGCCTGCTTCTCATCCAGCTCCCAGCCTGGGTTAGTCTGACAACGAGATGACTATCTAACCTCCCCACAAGGGAGGCTCCCTGACTATGGCCTTGATAGATGGTCAACTTCTTGAACACTTCTAATGACAAAAAGCTTATGACTTCCAGGCTAACCCATCTCATTTTTGGAGTTCTTTAATTGTCAGAAAATGTTTTCCTCTATCACCCTGTCATTCTACCCACCAGCATGAGTATTTTGCTCTCCGGTATCATACAGAAAATGCTTCACACCATCTCTTCTCACAGTCCCCCTCTCTACCCTCCAGACCCTTCAACTGTTCCCCGTTGGACTTGTTTTCTGGGATGTTCTTCCATCCCAATTCCCCTTCCCTGGCTGCTTTCCTACTGGGAGATGTTGCTTAATATCCCATATGTTATTAGATGAGGTCAAGACGCTGTGAGTGGGTGACCTCCTCCAATTGCTGCTGCAAGGGCATCGTTAATGCCAAAGAGATTCATCACTGTCAGCTGAGGTTCATGAGTTCCCTCCATTTGGGTGCTTCATGTAGACGCACTACACACATTCATTGATAATAAAAATACCTTTCTTCATTGAGCGGAAGCATTTTCAAACCCTCATCAAGACATTCCCTGTGTTTCCATGTATAAAATATACTGGTCTGCTATGCAAAGCCCTCAAGATCTGGATCAAAATATATGGGTCAAGACAAACAGTGGCCCTAGAGTCAGGGCAGCTGGTACCAACTAGGCCCAGTTCTACTGTGTAACTTTTATCCTTTCTACACCTCTCTACGCTCATAAGTGAAATGAGAATATGAATGCCTACGCTCCCAACCTGAGAAAGTTTTAGCGAGAATTAAATAACTTACAAATTATAAAAGCCTTTTAAATGGTTTAAAAGGGTTATAACAATAACATTTTGTTATTTTTATTATTATTATTAAGCAACCCGTAGGCACTAAATAAATATAAATGGGGAAATGAAACAGGCAGATAAATGATAGAGAACAGACTGGATGAGGACAAGAAGGGAGGATCAGAGAAAAGATAAGACATAACATCAGTTCCAGCTCTTGGCACCTTAAGCCAGTATCTGTTGCTGGTGGCAACACAGAAGGAATCACGATGCTCTAAGTCCAGTGCGGTGTTTAAAGAACGCAGGGCTTAGTTTCTGGTGAGGGATCATCTCACCCACAATTCCTGTAGCTCCAGGCAGTTAATGAGGCAGCTAGCAGCACCTGTTCAGAATTTACCCAGGAAGAAATGTCTTGGGTAGGAGGCAGGAGCTAAGAGGCAAGGCTCACATTCATCAACGCACATTGCTAGTCTTCCGGGGACAGCAAAATATTTAACTGCTGAGCAGCAAATCCCATTTGACTGTTTAAGTAAAAGGTAATGATTAATATCAAGCTAAAAGTGTGTGCCTTTCTACATTTTATTAAATAAAATACACTAATGGCATATCTATGAAATAAAATTGCATTTTCGACAAGGTTTTCACTCTCCTGTGAACTAAGCATCACAGGATTTTTGGTTCTGCATTTAGTCATCCATCCATTTATTCGAACAAACATCTCTTAAGTGAATATTATGTGCCAGGCTTTATCCCGCATACAGCGACACTAAAAGATGAATAAGCTTACAGTCTGAAGACTAGGGGCTGGCGGGAAGGGGGAGAGAGAGAGAGAAAGAGAGAAAGAGGGAGGAAGGGAACAACTTAAATGCAATACGACACGATAAAACACAAGTTGCCAGGATACAGTGGGCTCACAGGTAATCTTTAAGCAGTGGATGAGTCAGGACTCAACTGCAGACCAGAGAAACTACTCTAGCTAGTTTAAGAAGGAAGAGATTTTATACAGGGAATTAGGTGCTAACAAAATCATTGAAAGGTCAGGAGGAGCAGTCTCCCTGCTGAGCCTGGAGGGCAGTCCTGGACCAATGCTACAGAACTGCACCCCCAGGGGGAGCTGCCCTCTTGGGCACCTTCAGGAAGCTTGGGAATCCAGAGGCTGCCAAACTCAAGGAATACACCTCATTAGCAGCTCTCTAGGGATGACAATTATTCATTCCTGCTAAATCCTTACTGGAAGATAGATAGATAGATAGATAGATAGATAGATAG
>NW_024426663.1:64800791-64826448 GCF_017311325.1 Ursus maritimus
AGATAGATAGATAGATAGATAGATAGATAGATAGTCAGTCTAAGGGACCATCATAACTCTTGCCATTTAACTCAGTTCTGAACTAAAGTCTTATGTGAATCCATCCAATTAGCAGAGCCCGAAGTCATATTTGGAGCCCTAGCTGCAAGGGAGTCTCTTTGCAACCCTGGTAGTCTGGGAGCACCCGGAAAAGGTGTGAACAGGTACAAGTGCACCCAGCCCAGCAGAGAATGTAAAGACAGAGAGATCTTGGGGAAGGGGAGGGGCTGAAGCTAGGAGGATCAGCATGTGTGTGAACCTAACCAGCACTGGAACTCTGTCCCTGACGAGGTACGAACAGAACCAAGGACAGCATTTTAAATGTCACCATCTTTTTGGTCACATCGTTACTGATGTTGTAACACTAAAGTCAAATCCACACCGGTGTAGTGCGCTGGAGGAGTGAATATGAACTCGGAGTCGAGACCCAGCAATGCCCTTTCTAGCTCTGCCACTAACAGTGATCCTGGGATGTCACTTAACATCTCTGGCTTCAATTTTTCCCATCTATACAATAGGGATAATTTCCATGATCCTCTGCTAATAAGTCAGGAATTAATAAGAAACAGAAACATCAAAACTCATCATCTTGGGGTAAATTGTTTTCCACACACTAGTGGGCTATTTATTTAATGGGGAAAGGGGAAGCTTCCTGGTGTTTGCAGAAAACATCACCTTGTGACCAGTACATTCCTTTCCTAATAATACAGTATTACAATTTTGTTTGGATAATGTTAGAATAAGGGATGCCCAGTAAAGACTTCTTGATACCAAATTAAAATGTAGGCATCATGCAATAGTTTTCCTTGGAAACTCAGACCTCTTCCCAGCTTCCTTCTCAGGGCTGGTTGTAGAAACCGACTACCGTGCTGCACACGTGGCCTGGCAAGGTAAATAAATCAGGGAGCCAGAGCTTTGCATTGTTTGCCGAGCCTTGTGCTCAGCCCAGGTGACTGCTTGGCAAGCGGAGTAGTCTTCCGTTTCTCGGTTTTCATGAATACGTAATTCATCTGGTGGCAATAGATGTATTTCATGCCGTTTGGAAAGCCACATGTTCTTTCCTTGCAATAATGGCCTCCTCTGCCCCTGCTTAGAGACTGAGAGGCTCAGCAGCTGTTGAAGGTGAAGCTACCACTGAGTTACCGAGTTACAGCACACAGACGGTGGAGCCCATGTGGTGTCTAAATCACCTGCAGAAGCTCCGGTGACGTTAGATGGCAAAGAACTTCAAAGAACTCTAAACACCTCCCTCTCTCTCTTTCCCTCTCTCTGTCCACCCCGCTCCCCAGGCCAAGAGGAAAGGAGAATCCAAGCAAGCTATGAGAGATAATGTACAATCAGATAAGCTTTTAAAACAGGTGCCAAGCAGAGAAAGTACAATGAAACATGAAGGACAATCCATTTGATTGGCTTTTCTGCCTCACCATCTGCGTTTGTGTGACAGTCAACCATGATCAGAAAGGAGAGCAGTAGGAAACCAGGAAGCCACAAATAACCCCAGAATTAGATGCTGGGAGGCAAAAAACTGGGAGTAGATGTCTTCAAAGCGACCATCTACCTCTCCATCGTGGAAGGAAAGAGTAATTCTGGTTTGAGAGCTTTCCCCAGATGAATGGAGCTAGTAACTATGTCACTGCTAGGTCTCTGTTTTTCCCTTTTTTACACACACGCACATACCACACACACTTGAGAAGAAAGAGAGAAATTTCACAAAGATTCTCTCTCCCTTAACCAATTAACAACTGCAAAATAAGAAATATGACTATACTATAATTGAATTGTCACCAGCAGTACAAGAAGGCAATGCCAAAGTTTCCTTGTACTTATAATGAGATTTTCCTTATATTGCATGTCTTTTATTTTATCAGACTTATGCCAATTACTCCTGCTGTGTCTCTTTGATTAATGAGAATAACTGATCCCCACATACTTTTCTATCTGCCAAAGTCTTGTTATTCTTTTGTCTTCCTGCTTTTCCCCAGAAAGTAGAGAACACTTTAGATTTTATAAAGAATTCCTTAAAATTGATCACCATTTCAAGAAATGTCCTCTGAATTATGGCCAACTTGACTTGCTGTTATTACCAGAGTGAAGTGTTTAGAAGTTCAGAATGCTTTACGCCTTCAGAGTAACTAGCACACAAGGGCAGTTTATATGGGTAGGTCAAGCTGAGATTTTTTTTCTTTCTCTGCTTTAATCTTCTTAATGTGTGACAGCCACTGAGAGTCTGCAGAGAGCTATGAGAAGATGCTCTTGGGCTTAGGGTGGGGTCAAAATCACAGAAGAATGGCTCCTCTTACATAGGCTGACATACTGTCTTTAAAGGGTTGTTAGGACGACGAATAAGGGCAGAGCAGGAGTTGCAGGAATTACGGGGAAGTATACCGCACAGAGCTGGAGAGCCTGGCATGTGGCATCAGCCTAGGGTTGATGACTGTCAGAGGCCATTCTACCAGCATTCTCCCGTCCATCTCAGGATTCCTCGCCCTGACATGGGTGCCTGGTCTGTGGAGGACACCCTTCCTCTGTAGGCAGGAGTCATGCTGTTATGGCTTGGTGCAAGAGGATACCAGCTGGTTCTCAAAGGCGGAAAAGGATGACTCTCCAGCTTACCAAGAGGGCCCATCTGCCCTCAGCAGCTAGGGAACACAATTTCCCTGGCACAATGCGCGGGGATGGATGGGTTAGCCAACTCCTTCAGGGGTAAAGAAGAGAATGATCCAGCCCCTCCAACCAACAACCCACGCAAGATTCACAAAGTGGAAGGAGACCCTGGAGATTTCTTGCTTAAATATCCAAACATAACATCATATTGCATCCTCGCTCTCTGGATAATTGCTCTGCTTTTGGCTTCCTTTCCCCTGAGCAGCCCCAGTGCCCATGAAGTACCTGCAATACGGGGCCAAAGTTTCCACACAGGCACAAAGTATGAGCCACAAAGAATACCTTTGCCAACTGCAATTTTTCCCAACTGCAATTTTTCCCATTCTCTCCAAGCTGCTTACAGAAAACAAAACAAAACCCCAAAATACCTGCCTTATTAATTATTCTAACCATTTGCCAGTTGCTTAGGTTTTAAGGAAGCTTTTTTGTGTTTTAAAAGCACATTTGTGTTAAACGCCATCGTAAATGAAGCACAGCAATGAACAGAGAAGCTGCCGCTCACGATCATAGTTCATGGAGGTGGTAGTTCTTCCCCATTTTAGCTATTTCACTCTGAGGACACGGAACTATTATCAAACAGTCTTCCCTTGCAGGCCTCAAGGACGGATTTAATTTTGTACGACTCTCAGACTTGACGGCTAATAGCAATAATGCCGAACACAAACATCTGGTCTCACTACAGGAAATCATTCCCCTCATTTTGAGAGCCAGGCGCAGACCTGAGTGAAAGGCACGGAAGAGCTTCCACCGGTGGAGGAATGCAACAGAGAGGTTTTCTGTGAAGTGAGGAGGGAGACTGACAAGAGAGGAACACTGGGCTTCAGAGAACATTCTCCTGCCACCTGAGGGGTAATCAATTTGGAATTGTTATAGTTAGAAAATGGTAGGGCAAGAGGCATAGAATATATAGCATTTTTCATTCTTCTTTAAAAGTAAATCACAAACACTCTTAATTTCACCAAAATCATGCACTGTACCCTAAAAAGGAGGATAGAAGAGGTACAGGGAAGATTCTTCATAGTAATTTTATTTGAAACCTTGCTCCTGGCCCAAGAAGACAGAGATAAGGTTGACACAAACGAGCATGTTAGACATTGTGGGATATCTACATATCTGGGAAGGGAAAGGGATTTGCAGTCGTGAAATTATTCTTTTCAGTCTTCACCGAACTGATGTTCTCTCTGGGGTTTCCTGTGATCACATTCTTTATGTCAGAGGCCCTAACATGAGACCCAAATCCTTCTCAGTGACTCCACTTATCACTTGCCCCTCACCTCTACCACCTCTGCAAACACACATAGCAGAAATTCCATTGAAAAGGTGGGAGCCATCACATGGGTGATGGGGGACAGGGGACATGTTTTAGAAGCTGTCACATCTTAAAACATTGTAAGTAAAGCACTGAAAAACCGTATTGTTCCCTTCACTATCCTACTACCAGTAATTTCTTAGTGGTTGTGGCCAACCTAGCTCCCGTGGTTTTGCTGATTCTTCTTGCTTCTCTCTTTTCACACCTGTTGTGTGTTGAATTATGTCCCTCAAGAAGATATATCCAAGCCCTAACCTCTAGCATCTGCAGATGCAACCTTATTTAGACAAAAAGTCTTTGCAGATGTAATCAAGTTAAGATGAAGCCATCAAGAGTGGTCCCTGATCCAATTTGACTAGGGTCCTTATAAGAAAAGGAGAAGCGGCACAGACAAAGACGCACAGGGAGAATGCCGTAAGACTACAGGGGCAGAGATTGGAATGATGAGCCTCGAGCCAAGGAACACCAAGGCTTACCAGACACCACCAGAAACTAGGAAGAGGCACGGAAAGAGTCTACCCAGAGCTCCATGAGAGAACATGACCCTGCTGACATCTTGATTCCACATCTAGCCTCCAAAACTGTGAGAGAAAAAATGTCTGTTATTTTAAGCCCCCAATTTGTCATACTCTGTTACCTCAGCCTTGGGAAAATAATACAAGACCCCCCTTCCTTTTCTCTCCCTCCATCCCACTTCCTCAGCAGAGATATCTAGCATTTCTTTTATTATCCTGAACCTGTCCTTGGACCCTCAACTTTGACCCAGGAGCAGCTAATGAATGTATTTTCTTATTCAAGGACAGCTCCCTCCCTAAGGGAAATTCTGGTGCCAGAGGTCAAGAAAATATTGTCTTCTCCCCTACCTAGAGTGTATTTAGATTATGAAAGCAATCTAAGTGCCCCCATGAGATTTGGGGGTCAAAACGAACTAGTGGCTACTCGTGCTCAAATAAAGGAGACCCTTTTGCTTCATAATCACCGACAGCTTTCTGTTATCTAGAAGGATGAAGACCTGCATGCTTATCAGAGCCTACAAAGCTCCTGTGAACTGGCCTCTCCCTCCCTCCGCCTCCCCCTGTACTGCTCTCCCATTTTGCTCTTCCCTCTGATCATACTGGCTTCCTTCGGTTCCTTGTTTTCAACACAGCAATGACTCTGCTGCTCCCGCCCCCGCCACCGGCGGGAACACCCTTCTCCAAACCCCTGCCCCAGCCCCTTTCTGAGCAAATGCCTCCTCACTCTCTCATCTCAGCTCAACTGTACCGTCCTCTGAGAGGCCTCTCCTGCCACGCCAGGACCCAATCATATCCCCCGGTTACAGAACTTTATAGCACCCACTGCTTTTCCTTAGTAATGTTTATTAGTTTTTAATTACAATAGAAACTCTTTTAATTGAGCTCCTGGAGGGGAACTAACTGATGCTTTCAAAACCATCTGTAAAATGTATTGACCGATGGCCTGGAGTGTGATAGATGTTTGTGGCTTCTGTGGTCTAATACCCTCATCACTTCTACCCCCACCGAATGAGCTCTAGCCCTTCCAAGAGGGCGTTGCTTTTGTTCCCCAACCTACTTACAGCAGTTGTGCTTGATGACTATAATTATGTAGTCTAATTAAATATCACATAAACTGATCAAATATGAGCATAAGAAGAGACCTGCTCTTTCTATGAAAAGTGAAATGCTTTGGAAAGACTTGAAAAAGCTGGGGGCGGGGGATGGTGGGGATTGCTCTTATATTAGTGCTAAGTAAGACAAGTGTAAAAGACGAGAAAAAAGTGTTAAAAATCTAAACGAACTCTTGGGGCACCTGGGTGGCTCACTCGTTAAGTGTCTACCTTCAGCTCAGGGCGTGATCCCAGTGCTCTGGAATCGAGCCCCACATCAGGCTCCTCTGCTGGGAGCCTGCTTCTTCCTCTCCCACTCCCCCTGCTTGTGTTCCCTCTCTCGCTGGCTGTCTCTCTCTGTCAAATAAATAAATAAAATCTTAAAAAAAAAAAATCTAAACGAACTCAAATTACTTCATAAGTGTCTTTAAATTCTCCGTCCACGTTAAAGTACCTGAAACCTGAAATTGTAGATGATATGCATACAAGTAGACTTCATGCAAAAAAGATGACCCTATCGAATTTGGCAAATAAATGTTCATTTATGTACTTTAAGTAAAAAATAAAATGATGTATATATATATATAAACACACATCCTATCGAATTTGGCAAATAAATGTTCATTTATGTACTTTAAGTAAAAAATAAAATGATGTATATATATATAAACACACATATATAAACATGTATATACACACATATATGCAATGTCTATATACACATATATGTATATACATATATATAATATTAAATATATAAACATGCATATGTATATACACAGTTGACCTTTCTTGAACAGCATGCATTTGAACTGCATGGGTCCACTTATATGCAGATTTTTTTTTTGATAAATACAGTACACTACTATAAATGTATTTTCTCTTATGATTTTCTTAATAACATTTTCTCTAGATTACTTCATTGTAAGAATACAGTATGTAATATATAACATACAAAATATGAGTCCACCCACCATTTATGTTATCAGTAAGGCTTCTGAGCAACAGTAGGCTATAATTAGTTAAGTTTTGAGAGGGTCAAAAGTTATACATGGATTTTCGACTGTGTGGGATGTGGGTGCCCCACCCCCCTTGTTGTTCAAGGGTCAACTGTATATGTATAAACACACATACACATTTTAATGATTTCCCACTTTAACTGCATTTTCCAATTACCTAATCATCTATTAGTCTTGTTCTCACTGGGGAAGGGGCCTTCTACGGTATATATTTATTGTTGGGATCATGTGATTAACATTCATCTCCTGCACTTGACTGTGAGTTCCATTATAACAAGAGGCATGTCTGTTTGGTCCAACCCCGGAGTTCTAGTGCCTACCACTGCCCCATAGGACATATTCAGTAATCACTATTCTGAATAAATAAATGAAAGATAATTTCACTTTATTTTGTGCTGTGCAGATATAACAGATAACACAGCAAAATACTGAAGCATATTTATGAAAGATGCTCAAAGCAGCGGGAAAAAAATTACCCCTCAGAATTCTTCAGAGTAGTAAATGTTAACTTTGACTCTGTGGAAAACTGGTCAGGGTGCTGGGGCACGTTTGAGGACAGCAGTATCTTTTCTTTCTGATGGGTTAGCTGACTGCCCTGTTTTATCTGAATAGGACTCCATGGATGGGTATGAATCTGAACCAGGGAACAAAGGAAACACATTTTACTCTTTTCTCCTCTCTTTATACTGTGAGAAATCTATCCTCCTCCATGATCCCGGCTTAGTGAACATAACAGATGGGTTTAATCCATAAAAATGAAAAACTTTTCCTATTTCAACTCCATTTCCTGCTTTTCTAGGTAAAACAAAACTTTCCCTGAGGAAATGATGTAAATGCACTCACATGTTCTTAAAAGATCCCACATAGCACAAAATATTGCTGTGAACTACACCATGTTGCTTTTCATTTACTTTTAAAAAGAAATATGAAGGTGGTAGCAGAAAAAATATATATAGATAGGATTTAGGAAATGCTTTCCAATCCCTGCTTCATTGTGACCTCCCTCCCTAGGCTTCAATTTCCTTATCTGTCACATGGGGCCGATAAAAATACATACCCTACCTATTTTCCAGAATTATCATAAAGGACTTAATTACATACGATTACACAAATACTACAAAAGGTGATACAAATGTATAGTGTCACTGCTACTAGAAGGTCTCCGTGCCATATTTCCTCACCAGCTTCTGTCCCTGCCCTCCCTTGCACCTGGCAGGCTGCACACAATCCACTGCCTTTAGGACAGACCCCAAGCAGTCTCGTGTGACTGCACGTGACTGTACTATAGAGGCTACTGATTCTGGGGAAGACAAGAATGGTCCTGCTCCAAAAAACCTTCTGAGGAAATC
The DNA here is from genome assembly GCF_017311325.1 of Ursus maritimus. NCBI lineage: Eukaryota > Metazoa > Chordata > Mammalia > Carnivora > Ursidae > Ursus > Ursus maritimus. Next base: position 64,808,778 of record NW_024426663.1, read on the forward strand.
CATGGGCTACTCAATCCACATCTCTGCCCAGAGTCTTTTCTAGACAGATATAGAAAGGGGGCATGAGTCAGGGCCCCTATTAAAAAGTACAATGTCATTGCCAATATGAATTTAAACTTTAACAGCATTGGTATCCACCTGTAAAATGTCACGTCTGTTGGTTCCATCCTAGCAGCTCAAACGTAGAAAATCACAAATCCGCCTCCTTCAATAAAATATAAAAGTCTAGAGCCTCTGTATAATATATATGCACTCAAGCTATACTAATTTATTCTACAATTACTTTTATTTTTTAGCATTTTTATTTGGCTCTTATACTACATAATTAATGATGTTTACATGGAAAGATTTTTTAATGTAAATGGCATAAGTGGATTACTGAAGAAGCCTTAAAACAAATAAACATTTTTCTCCTTTTAAAATTTTTTTCACTCTCCTCTGGCACAAGAGCAGAGTTTTTTAAATGTCAAGCGGGATACAGAAATCAGGCTTCTGAGGTCCATTCTCCCCTAGTAAGACAGGCTTATAATTCTGTTTCCTGTAATGGTTGGCCTGGGGGGGTCAACATTGACCTTGCTGACCCAACACATCCAGACTCAGAGGCCTGTCTTTTCTTTGGGAGGTTGCCACTGTTTTTCTCCGTGACCTTAAACATAACACAATATCTGGCCCTTACAGATCATTTCCTGCAGAGTTTGCTGGGGATGAGACACTCATGAGATAAATAAACAAGCTCACTATAAAGACCTGAAAAAGACCAGGGAAGAAAACCTACCAGGTTTCTAAATACTCCTACCATCATGATTACATCAACATCAGCCAACTGTGGTGGGTGTCCCTCCTAGTCAAAGTTCAGATCACATGTTTCTCGAGTAGCAGTATGGAGCCAAGTTACTGTAAAATAGAGTTGGCATGACAGTCACTACCTATCGGGACAATATCTTTTTTAAGTTATTCTCAAGTGAAAGCATTGACATCAAAGGACATTTCTTTACTCCTGTTTTCCCAGAGGCAAAGGCAGGGGGGATGGGAGTGAAGATGCCTCCCTCCATACCACACATCCAGCCCTCAGGAGGTCTTTGTGGGGAAGCCTGGCTCCAGGTCATCTCTGGAAGGAAGCATGACTTGTCCACTAAAGTACCCTTCAAGTTATCTCAGAAGTTGCAGACCAGACAATATCAGCAGGCTTTTTCTAGGGCCAACTTTAGTCTCAGAACTGACCATAGAGCTGGCAGAGCCTTGAGATCTAAGAGAACTCAACCCATGTGAGAGACCCTGACACCAGTCCTATCCACAGTCCCAGGGCATAGCTTCGAATTGGAGCCCTGACCTGGAGGACAAGAGGTAGGTCAAATGCCTAGGACAAGCATGTTTTGAGGGATCATAACTGTACAAGACCTATTGCTGTACTATGACCTTCATGTCCTCTAAATGCTCTTACTTTCGCATCACTTCAAACATGTTAATATGTGTACACATCCCACATTTAATTATTTTGGTATAAAGAATTTATAATTTTGCTTTTGAAATTATTTGGCTAAAGTAACTAATTTAAAATATGCTGTGATTTCTCAACACTCATCATGTATATTTAGGAACTCTCAGTTGGTAAGAGCATCTCATCTTAAAACTGTTTTCAAATGTAATGAAATTGTTATGAACATTAAATCCAGCAATTAATGAAGCTGACACAGTATTATATTTTGTGACCATTTAATAAGTGTTGATTAATTTTGCTTTGGCAGTTTTCCTTTTCTAATTTTGGAGGCTATAATTTTTCCCGGTCAGACTCCAGACATTTTCCCAGACAGGCTCATATGCCCAGCACTGTGAGCCTGGTACCTAGAGGCTACGCTTGTCCTCTGGGTTTGTGGCATTCAGCCAAGCACTCCCTAAATGACTGGGCATGAACTACAGTGAGTTCTCAGGGATTTCCAGCCATTTCATGGCACTTGTGCCCTCAACCCAATCATGTGGAGGTACCACACCTTGTGCCATCACCTGAACAAACCAAGAAAGTCTTACTAAACTCAAATTCTGAAGATTTTTGTGAATTTTTGGCTCCTTAAAGAAATTTACCCATAACCAATACTGAAAGACTTCACTGTTGGCCTTTCGTAAAGTCATTCTTTTCCTTCAGTGGGTGAAATCAGGTTTCATAAATCCGATTTATTTCATTTTCCAATAAGAAATGAGATGTGGAAGCTGATTTGAAGTTGCATTCCTAGAAGCTTTTCCATCACTCCACAAAACGTGATTTCTGCATGTTCTACTAAGGTGTTTATAACTAGACTCAAGATAACTTCTTTAAAAATATTATATCAGCAACTGTTAGGTGGAGTGACTTTGTAGATTGACTTTTTTCTCCCCCTCCCCAGAAAGGGATTAGGTCTTATCAGAGTGTATCAACTCAAAAATAATCATAGGTAGTTTACTGATAGTCACAAATTCCCCTCTTTTGCTATCAGCAAATGCTGTAGTGATAAAGTACAAATTTGAAAACTCTACTTTCTAGATGCATCTTCCAACAATATCACATCATCAGTGTAGTTTGTTCAGGGTATGCATTCCTGACCTTGGTTTGTTTTGTATCTTTTTTAAAAATCACTAAATACATGGGGCGCCTGGATGGTTTAGTTGGTTAAGCATCTACCTTCAGCTCAGGTCAAGATCTCGGGGTCTGGGGATCCAGCCACACCTCAGGCTCTCTGCTCAGTGGGGAGTCTGCTTCTCCCTCCCACTTTCCCTCTGTGCTTGCTCTCTCTAATAAATAAGTAAAATCTTAAAAAAATAATAATAAAATAAAATCACTAAGTACATACTGAGTATATAGCAGTAAGCTCTTAGATATTGCCATCAGACAGGATGAGATGGGATCCCACCTCTGCCATTTTCTAGCTCTGAGATTAGGGCAAGTTATTAATTATTTTCTTCATCTGCAAAATGGTACCAATAATGATTAAAAGGATGGTTCTCCAGATTAAACAAATTAATGAATGTAAAGCTGATGTGAGCAATCCATGTTAGCTTTGACCATTACTCTTATTATGTATTATTTTCTATTCAGAGTACCACCATTCAAGCCCCCACAGCTCAGCCCTGGACTACTTAGGGGCCCCTGCCTTCCCAGCTGGCACTCCGCTGTCACCTACCCCAACCCCTTCTCATCTCCTTCCCAAAGATAAGTGATCCTTTCAGTAGGGAAAGGCAATCAGTTCAACCCCCTTCCCCCACACAAACAAAAACAGAGTACAACAAAAATTCCTCCCGCAGTCCTTAGCACAAAACTGAACCGCCCTGCATGGCCTGGTTCCTGCTTACCCTATGCAGCCTGTTTTCACCTTTCTCCCCACTCCCTCTAAGCCTCAGCCATACTAATCAGTCTTCTGTGCGTTGCTGGTGCCTAGCTCCCTCCAGTCCCACCCTTTTGCAGGTCTGGAAAGCTCTGTCCCTGCCGGACCTGGCGCTTCACATCCCAACCCAGAAGCTACCTCAACTAGAGCATTTCCATCTTTTCATAGGTTCACATTCCTTTCCTTTCGATGTATTTAGCTCACTGAACGCATGGCCTACTTAAAGGATAACTTCCGACTTGCTTACTAACTTTAAGTTTGGGGAGGATACAGCTGCCGGTTTCATTCATCATCTTGTTCCCCATAACCTAGCTCAGCCGGGACCTAGGGGAAGAAGGCAGAAAACATTAAATAAATGAATGCACGCAGAGATGAGTTATAAGAGCCTGAACTGCACATTTTCGAAGTTGGCTCCTAAGTGGTCCCCAAACGGGCCGGGGCACTTTTTTTTTTTTTTTTTTAACATTTGGCCTTGGTTTTTGCGTCTCTCCCCCCCCCCGCCCCCCAGGAACAGCCCGGGTGTGGCTACCCTGCACAGGGGCGACCCGCTCGGCGGTGAGCTCCACGGAAGCAGCGGGAGAGGCGGCTGGACGGGACGGAAGTGCGAAGTACGGGGCGGGGGCCGGGCCGGCTCGGGCGGAAGTGCCGGGCTCCGGGCGGAAGCAGCGACGTAGGCGGCGGGCGGCTCAGGTGGGTGCGGGTGGCCTGGCGACGGCTGGCGGGGTCTCCGGCTCCCCCCCCCACCCCGGAGCCGGCGCGCGGGCGGGAGGAGGGGAACGCGAACCCTTCGCTGTGCCACACGCTGCCAATTTCGATCGTCGTTAGAGGGAATTTAATTAAACCGGGAGCCATAAATCCATGAACCTCCGGGGGGAGATTATAGGCATTTGTGTGTCTGCGTGTGTGTGTGTGTGTGTGTGTGTGTGTGTGTGTGCGTGCGCGCGCGATGGCGCTCTAGGAAGTGAACAAAGTAACGAGCGGGAAAAGGCAGCTTTTTGAGAGGAAGCGGAAAACATTTCAGTTTCACGCGTCTTCCAGTTTCTCACAGATGCCCCGTCCCGGGTTTAATTAATTCTGTGAAGTGTCAGTATAATTTCAATTGGCAGCCCGCTGAGATGACTGTCTTTATTTTAAAGAAATATTTTTGAGCAGCCATGTTGACCTTTAATTGGGGGTGAAAAGGTTGAAAGGTGCTGTAGGGAACGTTGTGAGTCCCGGGGCTTTCTTGACCTCCACCCTGCTTTACTGGCGAAAGCGGACCCCTGGGTGGTGAACAGTGTGAGAATAAATCAGAGACTGTACAGTTCTCAACAAATGCTTAGCCTCGGGAATAGACAAGTGCCCTGTTTCTAATGCTGTCTTTAACAAGGTTTTTGCCAGGATGATCGTTATTCTTGTTTCTTAATATTATTTCATATAGTACTTCATACTGTAGGGCACTTTAAATATATACACATATACATACACACACACACACACACACACACAGTATGGCCCAGCTTGACCCCAAGCTATAAGCTCCTCCAGGATAGGAATAGTGTCTACAACCTGTTATACCCCCAACACTTTCTAGCACATTTCCCAACATAAGCAGGGCTCCTGTAACTACGCATTGCCTTGGTTAAAACAGCCACTGGAATCATGTCTCAGTGTGCATGGCTCTGTACAAGCTGGGGTATCTATTACAGGCCACAGTCTCATTTAGTAATTATATGAATGAAGAATTGCTTATGAAAATGTGTATGAAAAGCTCTGCCAGTATTCGGAGCTGTATACACTGAGATTTGAAACACTTGGGAAAAAATGTCTCCCCTGCAAATACTGAGTGATTATTGTAACATCAGGGTAAGGCAGAACTAAGTCATGGTTCTGTGTAAAGTGTCACAGCCTAATACCCTGGGTCCTGTTCTGCTGAAGAATTGTGTGGAACCAGAAAGTTCCAGGTGTGAAAATTAAGATTGGTGGTGCTTTAGACAGGCGGACTCCCCAGATTTTCTTTCTTCATACTTGCTATGGTCGGGAGTGGCTGCCTGCTAAGGAAGAATCAGTATTTTTTTGTCTCCTTCACTAGAGGAAAAGGTGGCTATGTGGTTTTATTTAGATGGATTGATGGCAGGTAAGGTAATAGGAATGAGGATTTTCCAACTCAGGAATTTATTGGACTGTATTTCTATTTTATTCCAGATGCCTGGCTCTGTTTTACTCATAAGTACCTGGAGGCAATGTGGAGATATGCCTTCAAAATAAGTTATTTTTTAAGTTTTTGTATTTCATAACATGTGCATACTCTAGCTGGCTGATACATTCAGTTACTCTAATGCCAGGGTTTGGGGTTTCACACATAGCAGAACCTTGAGGTAATATGGTACAAGTACTAAGGTTTTTTTATGTTCCTTATTTTAAATCTAATTTTGCCACTGCTTTATTCAAGGAGTGTACATCAGAGGAAGCCAGAAGCCAGCTGGGATAGTTCCTGCATGCAGTTTTAATCTTGTTTGCAATTATTTTGAAGGGGAGAAACCATCTGGATCCAGGGATCCACACAGGTAGCAGGCACTAGGCAGGCTTCCTTCATCCTTCCCCTAGTAGTATCACATAGCAAGTTCAGGGACAAAATCACTTGAGAAAGAATATGCAAAATGAAATATTTCTCATAGATCATCATCCCACATCCCTAACATTCCAGTTATAGTTACAGGAACCTGGAGGCATGGAAACATCACTTTTTTTATTCTAATCCTTACCAAAGATAAGGTTTCTAGGGATAGAGGCAAAATTCAAAATTCCTTCCTATTTAAAAAGATATCCATCTCCCAGGGTTTCAGAGCATTTCACCATTAGTATCTGGTAACAACCATTTTACTGCTATAGGCTTCTCCCCTGCAGCATTGTATTGTTTGTAAATTTGTCTTCTGCCCAAGGTGTGAGGTCCTTAAGGGCAGGAAAGGGATCTTAATCCCTCTTTTATTTCTAGTACCGGCACAGTGCCTGACACATTGCAAACACTGCAAACACTTAGTACATTTTATAGAAATGAAAAGACAGTGTCCCTGAAGGGCGATCTATAACATCATTGGGAGTGCAACAGGTAGAGAAAAGGAATATAAAACAATAACCTTTCAAGAGGTTACTAGATGCAGTTATAAGTACTGCAGTTATCAGTGCCTTGATCAACAGCTTGGAGTAGGGAGTTTATATCTGAGAATCTCTAGGTGGTCACCAAACTGCCTTCCAAAGAAATACGACCGGATCAGCTATAGGGCCTAGGTTGTGTTGAATGGAATCAGCAAGCTGAAAGGCTCCACGAGCCCTGTCTCCACCCTCCATCCAGGCCTGCCATGCTCATCTCCTCACCCAAAGACCTGTTGAGCAAATATTTGAAGACTGTCCTTTTGAAGGTATACCAAATTCTGAGTTTAGCTAGGTCACTAATATCTTCGTTTGGTCCTTCTTAAGGACAGACTATATATGGGCACTATTTTAAGGCTAGGTTGCCCGGGTAATATTGAAAGAAAGCCACAATCATCTTTTCTACTTTGCTAATGTTCCCAAGGAGTTCAAAGTTGACAGCTTTTTGTGTTGTAATGGGGCAGGCATGTGGGATACACTGCTTTCTGCTGTTGCCAATGGGACTGCAGCAGAAACCAGAATGTTACTACTGGAAACAAATAAACTTCCTCTCTTTGTTCCTGTACTTTTTCATATTAATCATGAAATCATGGGGAAATGGCTTCTAGTTTAGTCAGGAGGAAGGACATGAGATTGAATTATTTGATTTTTAACTCTTCTTAAAACACATAGTTCTTGATTTTTTAACTTTTTTACTTTTTAAAACACGTAGTTCTTCCAGTCATCCAAGAGAACGATACTGTTATTTAATAGAAATTCAGTCAGCTGAGGCAGCCTAGGACGTAAGAATAAAAAAAAGATCCAAGTTCAGCTCTGTTTCTCCAGGTTCAAAAATGAAATTAATCTGTATCATCTTAGATTTAGAGACCAGAACCTCATTCTTAAAAGAATTCTGCTGTCTGAAGTAGAGGCTTTCCTCACTCTCCATCCTTAAATTAACCCTTAAACACAAAGTGCTGTCAGTTATTTGGTATCCTCTGAGGATTTATGTATAATAAAGCTTTCTGAGATTTTTTTTTTTTTTTTTTTGGAAGAAAGGAGGTTGAACTTAGAGATCCCTTCTAGTTCTGAAAATTCTTTGTTGGTCTCATTTGTATAAAAATAAGCCATTAAATGTTCAAGGAGAAAATACAGAAAGATGAACCAAAAAATGGAATACGAAAGGCTTCAGGTAAACAGTTTCTTTATCCATAAAGCAAGAGGATCTTCGAAGTCACCTCCCAGTTACAAAATATTAGGATATCCCATGATAGGTGTTAAGTAACAGAACAGAATCCAGAGGATTGTAGAATCTGACATCCCTGAAGGTTGTGGGAGCACAACCTCAAGAGAACATGTTTCCCGACATTCAGATTGACCAGGCCTACGTATTGTATGACAAGTCCAAGAAAATGCTCAAATTTAGTAACTCAAAGTTTCCAAAGTCATTTGCTACAAAATGGCTAAAAATGAATGAAACATCTTTCAGGTCTTGTGTGGTCATGAAGATAAATTCGCCTCTTTGGCAAGATGAATTGGAAATGGTGGGGTATTAGTGATGAATGGAAGACCTTGCCTGGGTGGACAGTTTGAATTGCAAATAGTTGTTTTTGGAAATGGGATTGTGTGCTTTGTAAATAGCAAGGAAACTGGCATTCCTAGCTGGGCACAATAAAACTAAGATGTTTTAATGAAATCGCCTTCTTTCTGGGTCAGCATTAAATATCAGAGATATCTTCAAAGGGGATGGGTCATTTTGGTTAAAAAGGATTATGTGGAAAGGAGTCAGCATAAGTCCTTATGCACTTTGTTCCCAACCCTGAAACTAGAATGATTTCGCCCTCATCTTAATGCCATCTTTATGGAATGAAGGAATTTTCAAATTGGTTTTTAAACTCTATTAAGCCCTCATGTATGATATAACCCAACCACATTATTCAGGTTTTCTTGGCTTTCAGGAACAGCTTTGCAGCCATTATGTCGTAATTGTACTGAACGTTGTTGCACACTCTGAATTCAGAATATGCCTCTCTGGCTCCAGGCCAGATGCTGACTCAGTGTCTTTGGGATGAGAGGAGGGGTGCAGTGTGTGCCAGCCCTCCTGTGTTAACAGGAAATAGTCCAGAATCCCCTTGGGACCCCCAGGGTGCTAAAGGGAGTGTATAGTAGCAATACACTACTGTTTCTGATTAGCATCTTCATTTTCATTTTCTCAGCTGAATGTTTTTCTGGAAACCCTCCCCTGACATTTTCATGTGCACCAACCCCATTACCGAACAGACTCCTCTAAAGCAATGATCTGGAAAGTGTGACTGCTAAGGTCCAAAGATTCTAAAACAAACTCTTGTTTACACTAAAGATTCCTCTCCCCTTCCACTTCACATTTGTCAGCTTGGGAGGCAAACACAAGTGTGCTTCTGGATGTAGAGAAGAATACAGAGATGATGAGGGTCTGTCATTAAAAATTATTTTTAAAACGTGTCAAACAGTAAGAAAAAAAGACATCATTCTTCCTCTTTGGAGGCGCTTTTCCATCTCAGATGCTCAAACAGTTGCAAGATGAGCGCCTGGCGACGCTAATGTCACCTCGTCTACTGGGTCTTTTCTGATGCCAAGGCTTCCCAGTTATGATTGAGGAGCTGGAGAAGCAAGTGTGCAGTAAGCCAGCGCCTTTACACTTCTGCCTGGATCTCTGCGTGTATTTTGGGCCTCTTTAAATGGCCCAGCATTTTAGGTTCCTACAGTTACAAACTACTACAGATTCTTTGGGGCCTTTCGAAGCCATGGGCTATTGCCGTGGTATGTCTTCAGTGTGTCATGCCCCTTCTCTGATCAGCAGGACATTTGACATCAAAGCCTGTGGGCACAGTTTTTCCCTATCTCTCTAAAATGAGAACAGGACAAGGGCTAGCATTTCTTTTGTCTAGCTGATGAAGCTGAAGCTGAAGCAGATGAGGAACTGCCCAGCATTTCAGAACTAATCAGTGAGAGTTCCCTGTCTGGGGTTTATATTTATAAAATCCTCAGCCAGAAGTGCACCCAGGAATTCAAACATGGTGAATTGCAGCTGAAACGATAAGAAGAGTGACTCTGAAACTCTAAATGAGAAATGACCCCATTGGTGCTTAATTCCCCTGACTGATGACTTGTGGGAGCTGTGTTTATTTACATTACATTTATTTTGACTTCTCTACACAAGTTGTTCAGAATTATTTTGGAACAAATTTTGTCTTGAAAGATGATCAATGCAATCCAACTTGACCATTACCTAGGCAGCTTGTTTGATACACATGGGTTGATGTCCTCAACTGGTAAAATAGATGAACTTTTTAATCTTTAAAAATATGAAGGCAGGTATTGGGAAGGGCAACTAGAAGGGTCTGTCCAAAACTTATCAAAGGAAAACCTTGACTCCTTGAAAACTAGATTTCAGTGTCCTGTTCTGTAATTTTCTGAAGCCTGAGGAAGCTAAGCCAGTACTGGGTGCCAAGATATTAGCAGGTCTAGATATCCAGTCTTAGTTGCACTTAGTGACATCCTGAGTAGAAGATAAATATGCTGGTTCTTTAATCAGCGATCTCCTTTCTTAGAAAGTCCTATTTAAGTAATACACATAGTCGGAAATTTCAGCTACTTCTGTTTGAAATATTTTTCAGTTTTGCAATTCCCTATTTCTGAGACTGCTATAGTAGAGATTTAAATCTTACTTTTGAGGCCAGTAAAGGCACATTTCAGTCAAGAGAGTCATCATCATAATTTTTTTTTAAGATTTATTTATTTATTTGAGAGAGAAAGAGAATCTCAAGCAGACTCCCCGCTTAGCAGGGAGCCTGATACAGGGCTCGATTCCAGGAACCTAAGATCATGACCTGAGCTGAAATCAAGAGTCGGACATTCAAATGACTGAGCCACTCAGGCGCTCCTTATCATCACCGTTATTAATAACAATGCCTTACTTTTAGCATTATTTTAGTAATAAAGTTAAGGCTGATTTCTCTATTCTGCTTTGTAACTGATACAAAGATTTTAACATTTACTATCTCTTTTGAAGATATCCAATCAACTTTTGCCTTCACTCTTCTCCAACCCACTGCCTCCATCCTCACCAGAAATACCCACTTTTAGTTAAGATGTTATTTTAGGCAAGAACGAGACAGGTAGTTCACTTTAGGGGTAGGCCTTGGTTAGAAGATTTCATTGTTTTGAAGCAACCTCACACCCATCCCATCTGGTTTGTGGTAGATTCTTCCACCACCCCTGTTCCCGTTCTGGAAGCACTTTCTTCCCTTGGCTTCTGTGATGACACACCTTCCTGATTTGCATTGTACCTCACGAGCCTTGCCTTCGCCTCCTTTGCTGGCTCCTCTTTACACAACTTCTAAATATTGGATTGCCTCAGAGATCTGTCCTGGGCCCTCTTCTTTTTTTTTGTATTATTTAGATTATCTCATCTGGGTTCATAGCTGTAAATACAGTTCCTAAACTGATGGAGTATCAAATTTTTATCTTCAGCCCTAGCTTCTCTCCTGAATACCAAACCTCTCCTGTCACTCTCTCCATGAGCTCCAACTTGTCCCTAACGGAGCTATCGGTCCTGTATACTCTTCAATCTATTTCTGCCTCAGTTGTCCCCATTTTAGTTAATGGCACTGCCACCCACCAGAGGCTCAAGGCCTGGAGTTGTCCTCACTGCATCTTCAATTCCTCATATCCAATTCATGGCCGATTCTGTTGGCCCCGTTTCTGTCCTTGTCCACAGCACCATCCTTTCTTACCTTGACTGCTGCAGTGACCCCCTAATGGGGGTCCCTACCCCTCACCCCCACAAACCATTCTTTACACAGCAGCTGAAGTAATCTTTTAGAGTATATATGAGATCATGTCACTTCCTTCTTCTCAATCTAATTGTAATTAAAACCTCAACATGGCCTGTAAGGACTTAGGTGATGTACCCCCCACAGACAATTGTTGAGCCTTGTCTCCTGTCACTGTTTACTCTGCTCCAGCCACATGGTCCTGTTTGTTTCTTCCAGTAAGTTCAGGTTGTTCTCACCTTAAAGCCTCTGCACTTACTATTCCTCTCGCCAAAATGTTCCTGCCTCAGATTTTTGTACCTTCTCAGCCTTTAGTCTCAGCAAACCCGAAACCTGCTCAGAGTACTTATTTCAAGGACCTGCCTCAGTTACCATCACACCACCTTGTCTTACTCCCACTCCTCTACCTGTCACTCTCTGATATCATTTGACTTAATGTCACTGGAATAAGGACCCCAGGAGGGCATGTACCTTGCTTTCCTGGTCACCACTGCACCTGGCACCTCTAAAAGCCCCTAACACATGGAAAACATCAGATCATTGTGGAATAAATGGATGACTCTCCTTCCACACCTAGGCTGTCCTAAATGACCTCTAACTCATTCCTACCTCCGTTCTCTTTTCCTCTGACATCCGTCCTGCATACTGCTGCTAGATCAGTCTTCCAAAATACTGCTTTTATCACAACACTCTCTTGTTCAAAAACCTTCAGTGCCTCCCATCAGACAGACCATGGCACTCCTACTTCAACCTTTGTGTCTCACGCCAGCTTTGGAATGTTTCCCCTTTTTTGGACATATCCAAATCCTAGATGACTTGGGATCCTGCTCTTGTGAAACCACCTCTGATCTCAGCCCACAGTACTCCTCTCTTCCTTCCTCTTACAGCATTTAAAGGTGCCCATTAGATGTCCTGGTTGCAATCCCTCCTGTATTTATATTGTTTCACTTAAGAATTTAACTCCCTTCTCCTGAATCCACTGATGTATATCCCTCTATTATTCCTGTTGCTTGCATCTAGTATGTGGAGGTGACTTCTCCATATGAGGATTTTATTTGGAGGCGAAGAAATGGGCTAAACACCAAACAGGATGAAGGAAGAAAAAAATGGCTTAATTTTAATGAGAATTTGAAGGAGGTGGGATATGGGGACAGAACACATATATTGAGTGGTAGATTGGAATACCTTCAGTGAAATTGTAATCTTAGTATATTGGCAAGGCCCACACTTCAAACAGTTAAAGAAGTTAATAGAACAGTGTGTGGAATGCAAATTAACATAGTACCACTGAGTGTAAACAGTGGAATAGAAACATCCAGATACTTGGAAATCCCACTGTCATGGTAATAATTTGAAGGGAAAGAAAATGGGGTTTTATTCCTAGGCACTCATGTGACTGGTCATTCCTTTTGGGACTGATTTTCTACTGCCTTCTCTGGCCCCCTGTATGTTGAACCTGTTGGCACTGAAATCTGGAAATAGAAGCTACAGGGAGTGAGGTGGATTTGTGGCGTGAGAGGCTGCTTCTTGCTCCCCAGGTCTGGGGCATGATGTAGTTTCATGGTTTCATGTGTTATGTGGGATCAAATCAGCAGTCCAAGTCCATGGTCAGAATGAAGCTCTGGTGATTGTCTCACAATATATATAAATACTGAATCATTATGTTTGTACACCTGAAACTAATTAAAATGTTATGTTAATTAAACCTCAACTTAAATAAGGAAGAAAAGAATGAAGCTGAGCATGACACCATGTATAAGTGGGTGGTTAGCTGGGATCTTTGTGGCAACAGCTCATCTCAGCTGGCTCCACCTCTCAAGGCAGTTCGCCTGGCCTGGTCCTCTGGCTGCTGAGGCCGCGGAGCCAGAAAGTCCCCTGCAATCCCACCCATGCCAGTGAGTGAGAGTCCCACTCCTCATTTCTATTCTGTAGCCTCATTCCTTCCCTGCTTAGCTCCTTGGGTTGACACAATATCTGCTTCATTTTCAGCTTTGGTGATATCCCTTTATGCTTCCTCTCCTTGTCACCCACATCCCAGGCTAGGTTCCCACTTGTTTGGGAGAGGAGGAGCACTGGACACAGGGGGCACAGAGGGGCCCCAGGGAGGCGGCATGTGTCCCTGTTTCCCTGGATTAGGTCAAGCCCAGTGACCCAGACAAGTCTGCTAAGAGCAACCTCACCTCATTATATGAACTTCCAGTAATCTAAAATGATGGGCTTTTGTTCCCAGTAGAGGTGTGCGGTGTGTGTGTGTGTGTGTGTGCATGCGGGCACACACACATGAGTTTTCTAGTCACTTGGGTAAAAATAGGAACATTAACTTAGATGGTAATGAATGTGAAATGAGGGCTTAACATCTCACATGGCACAAATGACTAAACAGAAGCCCTGAGCCTCTCCTCATGGAACACACGTTCAGCAAGAGCTACTGTAATAGTGTTTGGTTAATGTCAGCTCAGCATTAAATTTACATTATACTCTTGTGAAGAAGCTCCAGCATTACCTGTTAATAACCAAGGCAGTACCTGGGCTTATATAGACTTTTTCATTTTGCACATGAACTAACACTGCAGCTTGCTGATGAGGGAATCATGTGAGCTTGGAGATTCGGCGTGCTACAGGATTCTTTGTATGAATAAAAATTCTGGTCAGTGAAGGTCAGTTTCTCTACTCAAGCGAGAACAATGTTGTTTCCCTTCTAATCAGACACACGCAGTGTTTGAAGAATCCAGGGGCCCTACCTAAGTGATATGCAGCCCTAGTCTGGGCAGCTCCTCATGCAAGAAATGAATAATCCTTAATAAAGGCTCCAACGACCCTGGCTTCTTTCTGTACTGTAATCAGTTGCTTTAATGGTATGCCCTTGAGTGCCTCACAGGGAAAATGCTATAAAGTTAAGTTATCTTCCTTATCTTGCTTCAAGGAGGGCTGAATGGGTCCAATCACTTCTCCCCCATGTTGTATTTGATTCTGCCATAAAGACCACTGGAGTCAGCCTCAGTTTGTTGAAAAGCCAGCATTCCCTTTCTCTGTCAGGCTGATCCACGCCCCTGAGCAACAGTGGACTTGAAACAGCAGGAGTCACCATCTTTATTGTTAGGCTGTGGAATTTGTTTTAGGCACATTCTAAATCCAGTCTTATGCCTTTTACTTTTTTTTTTTTTGTCTGTGACAAAGGTGACCCAATTGTGCTTCTTTGATATTATGAACACAGTTCTTTTTGCTCATATCACAGAGGCATGTAACAAAATACAAAGGATAAAATTGTGTCTGTGTGTAGTAAGGACACAAGTTTCATGACTAAATTCAATGACATAATCAAAAAGGTGTTGTCCTCTCCCGAGTCATGAGCTGACAGGCAGAAACAGCCTTTCAGAGTATTTTTTTATAATGCTGAGATACTGCTCAAAAATAATAGGACTAATGAAAATGTCACATTGACAGAGTAGCCTGTATTAAGATTTTACTTCAAGAAGGCATGATTCAGTGAGTGTGACATTGACAGCACTAGTGTTAGGGTTTACAGAGTTAGTAAAATATTCTAAGAAGAGTATGATAAAGTTGCAATCAGAGTGTATCATTTTTCATTTATTTCTAGAACTAAGTGGACTCCAGTGTTCAGAATTTTAGCCTTCGGATCTTATTTCTGCCTAGGAGAGGTATAGGGAGCTTTTTTAATATCATACTCTAATATTCTAATACAGTGCTTACAAAGAAGTTAATTTAACAATGTGGTAAAATGCATGTGCCTTAGGACATGTGGAAAATATGCAGGTAGTAAAACTGCATAATGCTAATACATTTCTCCATAAACAAATGTGCCATGTTTAAGTGATTAAGTACACTGGAAAAGGTAGAAGAGGAGTCTAACAGTAGAAGGAGAACTAATTTTAAACAGAATGGTTGCAGCATCACTGAAGACTCAGCTCTCTGGGTTGGGTGAACAAATATTCCAGCAAATCTGGAATGAATAGCAACTCTGTTTACTATGACAGGTTTTATTTGTCTTGGGTGCAACCAAGACCACATGCTGTGTTTTGTCATGTTGGAAATACTGAAGCAGATTTCCTTTGTGAATGTGAATTTTTTTTTTAAAGCCTTAACACCTCGGTCTCAACTCAGCTAGGTAAAAGCAGTAAGTTCTCCTTTCCTTACCAGCCAGACATCAATAAATCTTAAATCCCTCCACCAAAAGCACGTAGCTGCAGTTCACTCTCCTGGTGGTAGTCCTAGGTCACTGCCATAGATGGCCCCATCCTTCTCATTTCCAAGAGCTATCTTTCCGTCTTTAACAAAACTCATTTTTTGTTTTCTTTCTCCTATATAGTACAGCTCCTTTAATTCTATTCCCTAGGAAGATTTGCCACTGTGGTTATAGAAACCAAGGATGCAGAAATTTTTACCTAGTGTAAAAATGGCTAATACTCTACTTTCCCCCCTCATTTATATCCTGTGTAGACAAAGCCACGCTTAGACGCTGTTGTCTCCGACCACAATCACCTATGGGAGTTGCTGATTCCGCCGAATTTATGGAAAATGTGTATGGCAGGGCTTAACACTTAGTTGAGAGCAGCACAGTATACTGTGAAGTTGTTTAGATCCACTTTCCATCTTGGAATAATGGCAGGTAGCAGATCCTTGTAAAGTGCTCATCACATTCCCTTTTATGAGTTATCGAGATCATCTAGTTAGCTGGGAGACCCAGGGAGAAGGCTACAACTTTAAGAGTGAAGGAAAGATTATTGTTTTCACAGATCAGAATCCAATCTTTTTGTCCTCTGGCCTTTACACTAGTTTGATAGGGGTTGGTATTTTTCTCTAAAATCATATCATTCTGTTTGAAATGAGTTTAAGGCTAATCTTACTCTAAGAAGCCTAGTCAGCACTAGAGATTAGCACATAATTAATATAGTCATGCTCTGTGGAGCACAGCAGGCAGAGATCAGAGCTGGTGGTGAAAGGGTTGGGACCAGCTGTAGGGCCCTGGCCCACAGTCTTGTGGGCACCCTGAAAAATTCTAACCTTTAGTTATGACATGAGCTCTGCTCAATTAGTGACTGCTGTGCACATTCAGTGTCTGATCAGGGCCAGAGATAAGACTAAAAAGTTGAAGAAAGGTTCACTCCAACACTTTAAATATTCGAACAAACATCTGAACACCTACTATGTACCAACTAATTATAGATGCTCAGGGACACTGGGGCAAACAAGTACCTGCCCCTATGGAAGTCACATTGTAGTTAGAGAGGGGCACAGAGGTAAAGAAATCATTTTAGGCAGTAAAAGAAAAAAGAAAACTATAACAAGGCATAAGGATGGAGTGTGGTGGGCTGGCCAACCTTGGTAAGGCAGTCACTAAGGCATGACCCAGGCCAAATGAGGAGAGGCTACTTAAGAGCTTTTCATGCAGAAGGACAGGAAAGACAGAGATCCTAATAAAGAAATGATCTTTAGGTAATCAAGGGAATCTCTGTGGCTGCAGCTTGCCAAGATAAGGGAGGGGAAAGTGAGATGAAGTTGGAGAGAGAAAGTATAGCAAAGTTAAGAAATGAAGATTCCCAAGAATGAATTCATTTTGAGAATATTGATACATGATAAAGTCAACAGTGCATATGTGTTTTAAAAGTGAAATTATCATATCTGTAGTTTTAAGGACAAAGCTGGAAGCTCAGTAGAATAACTAGGAATAAGTAGGCTGTCTTATGTCGAGCAAAGAAGCAAGATGAGGAACTTCAAAGCCTAGTGTTTGACATGCTGCTATTACCAAGCTGTTCGTATTGGAGTACCTCCAGTAGTAACACTAGTACATTTGTGTATGTTTTTTAAAATGATGGCAATCTCCTTTTAAAATACTGAAGGAGCTGAGTAGATTTTTGTTTCTGACAAGGCAACTCGACCTAATTCTCCTCTATAGTTCCTCTTAGCACAGCTCTGTGTTTCCCCATCTTTTGCAGCAGAGTGGGTCATGGATCTCCTAAGTGACAACATTAACCTTCAGTTGGGTACTTGTGCTCCTTACTTACTGTTCCTTTACCGTGAAGGTGGCTGTGTGTTGTTGAATGCTTGCCAATAAGAGAAGCTATCTCTGCAAATAAGAACCATCTCAGGAGGAGGAGAGTTAAGATGGCGGAGCAGTAGGAGACACCGTTTTCAGCCGGTCCTCCGAGTCGAGCTGGATCGGTACCAGACCAGCCTAAACAACCACGGAACCAGCCTGAGACGCAGGAAGACGCATCTGGATCTCTACAAATGAACATCTCCAGCGCTGAGTATTGAGGTACGAAGCGGGGAGCCATGAAACTGTGCACAGATATCGGAAGATAAACGGAAGGGGGAGGGAGCCGCCGCGTTCTGGTGCCGGGAAGCGGCAGCCACTTGCACGGGGGAGCGGGCGGG